>NW_028318199.1:1257500-1567857 GCF_062004578.1 Staurois parvus | reverse complement strand
TAATTCATCTCCCATAGTAATTCATCCCCCATATAGTAATTCATCCCCCATAGTAATTCATCCCCCATATAGTAATTCATCCCCCATATAGTAATTCATCCCCCATAGTAATTCATCCCCCATAAAGTAATTCATCCCCCCTATAGTAATTAATCCCCCATATAGTAATTCATCCCCCATAGTAATTCATCCCCCATAGTAATTCATCCCCCATATAGTAATTCATATCCCCTATAGTAATTCATCCCCCATAGTAATTCATCCCCCATATAGTAATTCATCCCCCATAGTAATTCATCCCCCATAGTAATTCATCCCCCATAGTAATTCATCCCCCATATAGTAATTCATCCCCCATAGTAATTCATCCCCCATAGTAATTCATCCCCCCTATAGTAATTCATCCCCCATAGTAATTCATTCCCCCCTATAGTAATTCATCCCCCATATAGTAATTCATCCCCCATAGTAATTCATCCCCCATATAGTAATTTATTCCCCCCTATAGTAATTCTTCCCCCCTATAGTAATTCATCCCCCCTATAGTAATTCATCCCCCCTATAGTAATTCATCCCCCATATAGTAATTCATCCCCCCTATAGTAATTCATCCCCCATATAGTAATTCATCCCCCATATAGTAATTCATCCCCCATATTAATTCATTCCCCCTATAGTAATTCATCCCCCCTATAGTAATTCATCCCCCCTATAGTAATTCATCCCCCATATAGTAATTCATCCCCCATATTAATTCATCCCCCATATAGTAATTCATCCCCCCTATAGTAATTCATTCCACATATTGTGTCAATTCACTTACCTTTGCTCCGCGCGTTCCTCTCGCCGTGTTCCAGCGCCGTTCCGGTCTTCAGGGCGGACTGTGAGAGGAGTGGAGTTAGTCACGCTGCCCCGCCTACATCCTGACAGCCAATGTTTGCCACGCTCTGCGGGCCGGATTAAAAGGTCCGCCAGGCCGTATACGGCCGCGGGCCGTAGTTTGCCCATTGCTGGGCTAGCCTACAGTGCAGCACAACAGCTTACAATCTTACACAAATCCACAGTATTCCCCCTCCCATAACTGGTCCTGTAGCACGTGCCTGAGTATTCCTTCTGAGCAAAACGCCAGTCTGGCTTGAGTTTGTGGGATTTTATCAGCTCTCCAATGTGAAATGTCACTTTAAGTTGTGGAGTCCTTCCAATGATCAGTAACAACACTTGTGGCCTGACACAAACAGAGACCCTAACTAACTAACTATAGGCCTGTCTCAGTCTCTGGAGGCGCCAACACTGAAATGAGGTGTGTGCACGATCTTACCGACCCGCGTCTGCTTTGCATCTGCTGGTGACTCAGAACAGAACAAATGTCTCTCCAACAAGCATGCAATCTCATCAGCCTCCCTGGCAGCGATCTTCCTTTCTCTGAACAGGATCAGCGTCTTGAACACCATCAGCTTCACTAGCTGCAGTTCTCACACCTGGATGCCAACGGATTCTCTGCTCACATGGCTCGTTTCCTTCACCATCATCAAAACATGGCTGCAGTCTCTCTTCCTGTTCACTGAGTTACCATGTGTAAAACCCCATCCCATCCTGAATATAGAAAAATCTATGCAGTCTGAAGCTGTGCTACAGTGACATCTTGTGGCTAAATCACAGAATGTCAGTAAAACATTTCAAAACATTTAATTCACAATGAGAGCTGTTTCCCCATCTCACACAGCGGTGAATACCTCGGGAGCCCTGGCATCAGCTTCATAAACTGATGTCTGACCCCCTAGTCGCCTAGGCAACCGAGGGGGGGCCGGAGCTGGCATGGCTCCAGCTTGTCTTTCATCTCTGCAGGAGGGGAGAGGGGCCCATTCAAAAAGCTGGGAGAGCAGGGACAGAGCAAGGGGGCTGAGAGGGGAAAGCAGTTGTGACAGTACCCAATTCTCTTTCCCATCGTTCCAACAATGACGGGGATCGAGCTCCCACCAGTTCAGCCAGGATCTTATAAATCCTAGATATTATATGTTCACAGCCGGTCTTTAAGCTCAACAGTTTTTCGAATGGGAGCATGTCCCCAACGTCCTTAGCGGCTGAGGGAGCGTTGAGACAAAATGTCCCAATTGGCAATATCTCAATTCATCTAAAACAAAAAACAAATCCCTTTTATTCTTTAAAAGTGCATAACCTCCATTTATCTACTTTATCTCCCAAACATGCCAAACATGCATTTCTATCTTTAAACCATTTTCCCTAAGTGTTTCCCCCAGCAAGCTATTTCTTTTGGGATGTAATGCACTATTTTATTATTTATTTATTACAGGTACTTATATAGTGCTGTCAATTTACGCAGTGCTTTACATAATATATATATATATATATATATATATATATATATATTATGTGAGGGATTAGCCCAGTAGCGGGTTGTGCTTAACCCTCTGGATGGGTCAGAACACAGTGAAAGAAGCTCAGCACGACAGCAGGATCTTGGTGAAACATTGTGCTTTATTTACAAGTCGGGTGAACACATGGTGCATATAGTCAAAACAGCAAAAAAAATACAAACAGAAAATAAAACCTTGCCACACTGAGCATCTAACTACAAACACAGGGCTCCTATCTAGCTGTCTGAATACTGCCTATCGCTGCTCAGACACAGAGACCCTGATTTACTATTGTGCCTAGGCGCATTTCCGTGGGCTTTTCCAGTGTCTATGGCCGGATATAAATGCGCATGTGCAGAACACATTTTAGACGTCTGCCGTGGGCGCTTTCTTTTTAGACACTGTTTAATAGTAAATCTCTGTGTGGAGTCCACTGACAGACGGCACTCGATCGCATCTACTGTGTTTAACAAACAGCACTATTTTTAGCTAGGCATATCTTTATGTATTCTAATTTGATTTCCTAAGTTCTATTGATTCTGTTTTTGTTTCTTATCATTTATAATTATTTCTGTAATGATTTTACTTATTTCGAAGGTCTAGATAATATTTATTTTGACAGCTGAATATAAAAATAAATGTCAGCAATTAAAATTAAAAAAAACAGCGTGGGGTCCCCCTCCTATCCATACCAAGCCCTTCGGGTCTGATATGGATATTAAGGGGTAACTCCACGCCAAAATGAATTAAAAAAAAACGGCATGGGGTTCCCCCCATTAGCCTTACCAGACCTTTATCCGAGCATGCAGCCCGACAGGTCAGGAAAGGGGGGGGGGACGAGTGAGCGCCCCCCCCCATCCCTGAACCATACAAGGCCTGAACCATACCCGAAGTAGATCTAACGTCAATCACGGTGTCAGGCGCCGGTGACCGAAAAAAAAAAAAAAAAAAACATTCCGCTTCTGACGGTGGCTCACCAGCCTTATGCAGAGAGGTTCGCTGACAGTTCTTAAATAGGTAACGGGCGGGGCCAGCCAGGGACATCAAGCATGTGATCCCACCCCATGTGACATCAATGATGTCACATGGGGTGGGGTCACTCGGATGATGTCCCCGGCTGGCCCCACCCCTTACCTATTAAGAACTGTCACCCTGACTCACTGCATAAGGCTGGTGAGCCACCGTCGGGAACTTTTTTCTTCTTTTTTCGGGTCGCCGGAGCCTGACACCGTGATTGACATTGGATCTACTTTGGGGGACATTCTTTTATTAAAGGACTTGTCAAAGCTGTCAGCGGGGTTCCCCACTGAATGTAAAATAATTTCAGTAAATTAAATAAATTCTAAAAAAAAACGGCGTGGGGTCCCCCCTCCCATCCACACCAAGCCCTTTGGGTCTGGTAAGGATTAAGGGGTAACTCCACGCCAAAATTAAAAAAAAAAAAAAAACGGCGTGGGGTTCCCCCCAAGATCCATACCAGACCCTTATCCGAGCATGCAGCCTGGCAGGTCAGGAAAGGGGGGGAACGAGCGAGCATGGGGAGAAAGGGGGCCCCCAGATCCCGCCCCCCCACGTGAATGAGTATGGGGTACATGGTACTGCTGCTAATTTACAAAAAAAACAAAAAGTGTAGTGTAAAAAAAACACAAGACATGGTCTTTGACAAGTCCTTTAATAAAAGAAAAATCTCAAAGAATGTCCGCCGAAGTAGATCCAACGTCAATCGCGGCGACCGAAAAAAGAAAAAAAAAGGAGGTTCCGCGTCCGACGGTGGCTGCCAGCCTTCTGCTGCTGTGTGCCTGGGTGACAGCTCTTAAATATGTAAGGGGCGGAGCTACCCTGGGGATATTACGCATGTGATCCCACCCCATGTGACATCAACTTACACCGTGATTGACGTTGGATCTACTTTGGGAAACATTCTTTGAGATTTTTCTTTTATTAAAGGACTTGTCAAAGACCGTGTCCTGTGTTTTTTTTACAATACACTTTGGGTTCTTTTGTGAATTAGTAGCGGTACCACGTACCGCATACTTATTCACATGGGGGGGCGGGATCTGGGGGTCCCCTTCTTAAAGGATGCCAGATTCTGATAAGCCCCCTGCCCGCAAACCCCCACAACCACCGGCCAGGGTTGTGGGGAAGAGGCCCTTGTCCCCATCAGCTTTCCATGTTGAGGACATGTGGCCTGGTATGGTTCAGGAGGGGAGGGCGCTCGTCCCCCCCCATTCCTGATCTGTCGGACTGTATGCTCGGATAAGGGTCTGGTATGGATTTTGGGGGGAACCCCACGCCGGTTTTTTTTTACATTTTGGCGTGGAGTTACCCCTTAATACATACCAGACCCGAAGGGCTTGGTGTGGATGAGAAGGGGGACCCCACGCCATTTTTTATTTATTATGGTGCTGGTTTTTAAATGCAATTCTCCCTTTTTTTCTGCACTATAGCTCAGAAATTCAGCTGTCACTTCCCCCAGATAAAAGAGAAAGTTTTCTTTGAATGTATATCCCTAAAGGAAACAATGTTTACTTTGAGTTTATTAAAAGATACAAAGTTTTCTGTAACTTTTGGGAAAGTGACATCTAAGCTGGCATTTGCATTTAAAAATCAGCGCCAACATACACTTTGTATTGCGAAAAAAATTATTAACAATTGTGTAAACCGAGGCATTATTTTCAGTGGATTTTCATTTGTAAACCAAAAATTACATTAACTGAGGCATTGGGAAACCGAGGTATGCCTGTATTAGTATTGCAATCCTTTGTATTGGGATACATAGAACCAACATACATCTGAACTGGCAACATAGCACAACATTTGTGTCACATTTGAGATATCTGGCTAGTTACACTGACCTTGCCCAGGGACTTAGGGTTGATTCACACCACATAAATAGAGGCAGAATTAGTGTTCAACAGCTCTGTGGGTTAGTGGTTAGCACTGCTGCCTCACATCGCTAGGGTTGTTGGTTTGAATCCTAACCATGGCAATAAATTTGCATGATCTCTGTGTGACTACCCTAACATACATGTGCTGGTGGCAGCATCTTTGCTTTCTGTCTAAATGATCCCTAGAATGTGAATTAGAATGAGGCCTTGTCTGTTCAAACACCTTTAAAGTTGCACCTCATGTGAATGTCAAAAGATGGGATGAGATAAGGGCCTGGACTAATGATTGATTTGATAATGCTGGTTTGCACTCCACCCCCTTGTGTGTGTGTGTTTTGGCATGGAGCCCCCCCCCCCCATGCCGAAGCATACAGATACCACATGCCTTCAAACATTTATTTCCTTTGTTGAATTGTCTGCTTGGTTTACACTAGATGCGATTTAAAATTGTGCTTTTTGTTGGCAATTTCACTGTGTTTTCTATACATTTACCAATGAGTTATTGCGTTTTCAATTGTGTTTTGCATTGTGATTTCTATTGTAGTCTATATGTGAAATTGCAACAAAATGCTGAAAAAGTTAGACAAGAACTACTTTTTAAATTGTGCTGCAGCAAATCGCTTACGTTAAGACACTCAAATCCACATTCATTAGATCCGATATCAGGTACAATTTAAATTCCCAACTCTCACCTGAAATCGTGTACCCTGGATGCGACTTGGCATGCGATTTGCATGCCCTGCGACTTTCAAAGCACATGCCAAATTGCACCCTATGTGACTGGGGGCTAACACCACAGTCACATCCAGGGGTGGACTGACCATTTGGAAATTCGTGCACTGTCCGAGGGCCTGGGGTCAGTAGGGGGCCCCATGAGATGCCCCTGGTACCTTTTTCATAGGCTGTTTTGAGTTTGGGCAAGGACATAGGGGCCCCATGATCCCCTATTGCCCGGGGGCCCCATGAGTTGTCAGTCCGCCCCTGGTCACATCTAATCCGATTTGGAAATTGGGCAACTTACAGTGAAGTCGCACGATTTCAAAATCAGATTGGATGTGAATGGCGCCTATAGTGGACAATAGGGTGGGACTTGGCCTACAATTTGCAAGTCGCCTAGCATGCAAATCGCATGCCAAATTGCACCCGATGTGACTGGGGGGCCAACCCGGTCACATCAAAGCGGATTTTGAAGTGGTGCGACTTACACTACGGTCACATCATGTGACTTACAGTGAAGTCACATGATTTCAAAGTCGGGGGACATGCTGATTTAAAGTGCAATTTGCAAGACATCTGACACAGATCTCTCTGCAAATCGCATGAAAAGTAGTGTATTCATTATTCATTTAGAAATTGTTGCAGCTCCAACCAAGTTTGAACCACACCAATATGAACGCTCTAATAGCGGCCACATTGAGTGCGACTTGGCATGTGATTTGCATGACATGCGACTTGCAAATCGTATGCCAAGTCGCACCCTATTGTCTGCTATTAGAGCAGTCACATGGGTGCGTTTCCGACACTGATTTCTAAAGTAGTACATGTACTACTTTTGTGGCGATTTGCATAGATATCTGTGTCAGATGTCTTGCAAATCGCAAGGAAATCGGCAACTTCACTGTACATCGCACAATTTCTAAATCGGCTTTGATGTGACTGGGGTGTAAGGCCTTTTTATATTTGATTTCCTGAGTGTTTCTTCCAATTTATGGGAAATGCCGCATACTAGCAAAAGTGAATTGACATTTTCAGTATTGCATGCGAGATGTGGTCATGTGACTGCCTTAACTCATGCGATAATCTGGAGTGAATTGTGCCCATAGTGCGAAGAAATATTGCCAATAGGGTTCCCTTTCACATCCCTGCTCAATGTTCTGTTGTATGCTGCACAGGTACACTTCACTGTGGCTTTCTTTGTGACTCTGATTTGTGGGGCCTGTATACCAAGGGTTAGCACAGGTGGGAAGAGAATTAATCAGGTGCAAACACTTTCTCTGACCAAATGAATGTGGCCTACCTTATATAAAGAGTTGCAGTAGTGGGTGATTGGCCTGTACAGGCCATGTTATTTTCTGCAAGTCCTTGACTGTGGTGGTTTGGAGAGGAAGAGAAATTGTGATGAATTGCCCCAGGCAACACTCACGCTGTGTTTTGATGTGGGCTGTAAATGTTTCACATTTTTTTCCTTCTAAGGTGTGTTTGTGTGTTATTGTACAATGATTGTGTATTTATTATCTTTGCATTGTAATCCTAACACATGTCAATTGCTCTGCTGTTCCAAGTTTGCTTTATTTAGACTGAAATGCAGTTTTCAGATAAACCTGATGAGAAATGTATGTGTGGGAGATTTGGGGAGGTGGGCCTATTGGTGTGCCCCTGAGGACGTGTTGGTACACAAAATGCATTGGGTGGAGCCCTATTGCTGACGCCACACCACCGTCATTAAGGAGCATCCGCCATCTTGGTACTCACTTTGCTATTATTTTTATTACTCCACGTGGATATTTTAAATTGTTACTCGTGACCATTATAATAAAGTACTACACTATTAAGCACCTTTCTGGCTCCTGTGGCTGAGCTAATTCCCCCCCAGGACCATTTTGGCACCCACCCTGATGGATGGATGGATGGAGTTGGATGACTAACCCATAGCTGCCAGCATACCGCTGCACCCCCAGATGTGTGATGTGTATAACCCATGCGCATTAATACTTTTGTTCTGGTGAGTGTACACCTGTCCCAAGGGTGGATTACCTTTCACGAGTCCATGCACTACTGGCCGTCACGGATATACCATACGTGCCATTCATAGGCACTCTGAGTTGGTACTCTCACACGAAGGACATTCCATTATTCAGGAATGATTATATGAACTTTTTTTTAGTACCATTTACCAGTTTACATCATTATTGCACTTTATTTGCACTTTTTTGATTTTACATGCGTTTATGATTGATAACATGCATTTATAGCTCTGCACTATTACTTTAACATAGAATAGTTACATGATTAAAAAGAATGAAGATATATAATTATATTGGGAAATTAGAACTAGACATTCCCAATTATTTGAGATATAAGTATGAAAATGTTTGACATTTGAAAATAGAATGTATGACATTCATTAGGAAATGCATTAGTTGTCTGATCATTTTGGAGAAACAGCAACCCAAAAAAAAAATATAGGTGTACTTTTTATTTAAAATTATAAGTATTCTCATATGCAAACAGAAAAACGCCAACGGGACAAAGCCCGTGGTTGTGCGCCACCTAGCAAACATATCTGGTATTGCATCTAGAAATGTGCTAGACGTGATTCCGGATTTACTAACAGGAAAAGAGTCTACAAGTAGACTCTTTTCAATGAGTTTGCTATATGCCTTTTTGAAGACTGACAGGTCTAGATTGATTGAATTGAGTCTGCCTGAATGTTCAGCTTCTGCTGGTAGACTCAATTCTTAGTAAATCAGGGCCAGAGTGTTCACACAGTCTAAGATCACTCTGTCCTGCACAGCAAACTGGTTCCAGGTTGGAGTATCCTCTCTAAGCAGTCTGGCAGTTTTATAGAGCCCAGAGCCCTTAACTCACTACAGCTAAGCTAATGAAATCATCAGTGACCTAAACAGGCTCACTACACAGCACGACAGGAGAAACAGTCAGTGTATAACATGAACCTGGGACAAATATACCTCCAATCCTGGACTCATCCCCTAGTTCTTCCTGACCTCCTGTCACATACCCCCCCCCCTTCTTGTTTCAACCTTGGGGTTGGAACACAGGTTGCTAAGCAATCGTGTATTCGAGACAGGGCATCTGCATTCCCCATTCTAGCACCGGGGCGGTGCTGTATGCTGAAACTAAATTCTTGAAGGGCCAGGAACCATCTATTCACTCTCCTATTGGTCTCTTTGTTCTGTGTCATCCACTTTAAGGGAGAATGATCTGTTAGCTCAAATTGTCTACCCAAGAGATAGTAGCAGAGAGAATCTAGGGCCCACTTTATTGCTAAGCATTTTTTCTAAATAGTGGCATACTTCTCTTCATGGGGCTTTAATTTCCGGCTGAGGTAAATGACGGGGTGTTCTTCCCCTTTGAAAACCTGAGATAACACAGCTCCTAACCCAACATCTGATGGGACCACAAAATCCCTTGAAAAATCAGGGGAGTACAACATGGGCTGTCTAATTAAGGCCCGTTTTAAGGCCTCAAAAGCTGCTTCTGCTTCAGTGGTCCATTTGACCATGACAGACTCCTTCCCTTTTGTCAAATTTGTCAGGGGGGCAGTCTGTGAAGCAAAATGAGGAATAAACCACAGATAATAACCAGCAATTCCCAAAAACGCTCGTACCTGCTTCTTGTTGGGGCATGGCCAACTTTGTATGGCTTCAACTTTGTTGACCTGGGGCTTTATCAGACCTCTCCCAATAGTATATCCCACATAATTGGCTTCCTCGAGCCCAATGGTACATTTTTTTGGATTGGCTGTAAACCCAGTTTTCCAGATAGAATCTAGTGCTGCCTGGACTTTCGGTAAATGTGAGTCTCAATCTTCACTACGGATGACCACATCATTTAAGTATGCCACAGCATAGGCTCAATGGGAATGGAGGGTCTTATCCATCACCCGTTGAAATGTGGCAGGAGCATTCTGCAACCCAAACGGCATCCTCTGATACTGGAAAAAACCCTCTGGAGTTACAAAGGCAGTCTTTTCCTCGGCTGATTCCGAAAGAGGAACCTGTCAATACCCTTTGGTGAGGTCCAGTGTTGTCATATACCGGGCTGTCCCTAGGTGATCAATCAGTTCGTCTATACAGGGCATGGGATAGGTGTCAAACTTAGTGACTTTATTCAGTTGGTGAAAGTCAGTACAAAACCGCCAACTTCCATCTGGTTTGGGCACTAACACAGTAGGACTGGACCAGTCGCTATTTGACTCCTCTATAACACCCAGTTCAAGCATATTTTTTATTTCTTGGTGAATTGCCTCTCGCCGAGCTTCGAGAATATGGTAGAGTTTCAACTTGACCCTTTCCCCTGGAGGGGTAATAATGTCATGCTCAATCCCAGACACCCACCCAGGGAATGCTGAGAATATTTCTTTGTTGCGGAGCACAAACTCTCTAGCTTCCTGTTGCTGCATTTTTGATAGAGTCTCTGCTACCCCAAACTCTGGGACTTCCAAGGTAGGCGGAGCAGGAATCGGGGGAGCTTCAGTGACCAAGAATTCCATATCCTTCCAGGGTTTTAGCAAATTCACATGGTACACTTGTTCAGATTTTCGCCTTCCTGGTTGGCTATTTCTATAATTCACGTTGCCCAATTTTTCCAACTTTTCATATGGGCCCTGCCATTTGGCCAGGAATTTACTTTCAACCATGGGGACCAACACCCGATCACCAGGTGAAAAAGAACGGATCCGAGCTCCACGGTTGTAAATTCTTTGTTGAGCCAACTGGGCTTGAGCCATATGTTCCTTCACAATAGGCATTACTTGTGTAATTCTGTCTTGCATTTGGGCCACGTGTTCAATTACACTTCTATGAGGGGAACTTTCACTCTCCCATGTTTCCCTCGCAATGTCCAGTAGCCCCCGTGGGTGCCTCCCATACAACAGCTCAAAGGGAGAGAACCCTGTGGACGATTGGGGAACCTCTCGGATCGCAAACATTAAATACGGTAGTAGACAATCCCAATTTTTTCTGTCTTTATCAACCACCTTCTTCAGCATTTGTTTTAACGTTTTGTTAAACCTTTCTACTAACCCATCTGTCTGAGGGTGATACACTGAAGTACGGAGTTGTGTCACCTTCAGAAGTTTACAAAGTTCTTTAGTTACCCTAGACATAAACGGGGTGCCCTGATCGGTCAGTACCTCCTTGGGAAGGCCTACACGGCTGAAGACCTTTGGCAATGGTCTTGGCAGAGGTGTTTCAGAGAGGAATTGCCTCTGGGTAATGGGTGGCATAGTCCATTATCACCAAGATGTGTTGGTGCCCCCTAGCAGACTTTAGCAAGGGGCCAACCAAATCCATGGCAATCCTTTCAAAAGGGACCTCAATGATGGGCAGAGGAACCAAAGGACTGCGAAAATGTGGCATTGGAGCTGAAATCTGACACACTGGAAAGGAAGAGCAGTACATTTCTACTTCCTTATTGA
Organism: Staurois parvus; assembly: GCF_062004578.1. Lineage (NCBI taxonomy): Eukaryota > Metazoa > Chordata > Amphibia > Anura > Ranidae > Staurois > Staurois parvus. The sequence goes on along the minus strand of NW_028318199.1, from coordinate 1,556,434 downwards.
CCCCAGGCCAATTAAACCTCTGTACGATTTCTGTCTTGGGTCTTTTCAGCTCCTAAATGTCCCCCTAGAATGTGCCCATGGGCCAGCTCTAAGATCAATTTGTGGTAAGATTTAGGTACCATCAGTTTCTCTATGGTTTTGTCTACCCTCTGTGACACCCGGTATAATAGGTCTCCTTCTATGATAAAGTACGGGAGGGCAATCTTCTCATTGGGATTCATTAATTCCCCCTCTATTTTTACTACATTCTCTCAGGCCCTTCGTAATGTGGAGTCCTTCAGTTGTTCAGTGGCAAAATTTTCCCTGTGTACTTCTAAGTCAAACACTAGGGGTGGCTGTTCCACTTCTGAGGTTGTAGGCTCCTCCCTAGGCCCTGTTTCCCCTGCTAATACAGACAAGGGAAACACAAGGGAATCCTCACCCTCAGAGGATTCCCTAGGAGAACCTTCAGGCTCTGAAGGACCATTTAATGGGAAATCAGGGCCATTCCAGAGCTCCCAGAATTTTGGGAAATCCCTCCCCACAATGGCGTCATGTGGCAGTTGGGGAACCAGACCCACCTGATGACACAGGTTACCGAGGGAGGTCTCAAAGGACACTGTTGCCACTGGATACTCTCTCATGTCCCCATGAACACAAACGACTGCCAATTTTCTAGGATGCAAGGTTTTTCCCGTTACCAATTCAGTTTTTACCAAAGTAACCAGGCTACTTGAATCCAACAAATGCAACAAGATTTTTACCATCAATACCAATTTTGCATAAAGGTTTCTCATTTCCCTTTTCAGCTGTACAAGTAAAAGTTGCAAATAGGGACTGCCGTCTTTCTGTAAGAAAGTCACAGTGCATTGGTTCATCCGTACTTGGGCAATCTGCTGCTACATGTCCCTTTTCCCGGCAGCTGTAACAGATTATCCTTCTGCTCACCTCTGGCGAGTTTGGCCTTCCAGGCCGCTCGCAGCAAATATTGGAAATAATCCCAAAAGTACCTTTCATTCCCCCATTTCCATTCTCTCCACCTTCACCATATACACCACATACAATCTAAGGTCCCTAACTCACATTCATACATACACATACTGGAGTGTGGGAGGAAACTGGAGTACCTAGAGGAAACCCATGCAGGCACAGGGAGAGTATGCAAACTCCAGGCAGGTGGTGCCGTGGCTGGGATTCAAACTAATGACCCTAGTACTGCCAGGTGGAAGTGCTAACCATTTAGCCACTGTGCTAGTGGCTTTTATGTATTCTATATACCATTACTGATGGAGAGTGAATCTATCTAGAGTGTCACTCTCTCTTCAGCCCTGTCTTTTTCTACTCTTATTGTTCGAAGCACATCCATTACCATGGACATTTCTTGAAGTGGATATTCATTTGAGTATGGTGGACTGTCACTATTTTGAATATGGTGTTTTAGCGCTACACTTTATATTTTATGTTTACTGTGGTTTAGTATCTTATACCTGAGCTAGCTGCTTTTGTTCTTTGTTTTAAATTTTTATCTAAGCGTGGAATTACATTGGGCTTGAAAAAAAATGGTTTCAGCGTTGTAATCTATCGTCAATCACAGCAACCAACATTGTCAGGTTGCCACTGACTCAGAGAAGTAAAAAAAACTTGACACCCGCCGACCCGTCTGCACCCGCCCAGTACTCGCCACAATCTGACATTTACAAGTCAGATGCAAACAATTGGGCGGATCTATTGATGATGTCACCGCTAGCTCCGCCCAATTGTGTACGTCTGACCGGCAACTGTCATTAACAATTGGGCGGAGCTGTAACCAGCATATACCCAGAGACTGACGCAGACCTCCATTTTGTTGAGAATCTCCATTTTCTCCCCTCATACTTTCCCCCTTCCCTCTCTGAGAGGCACAGTGACATTTGGCCAGTGTGTGTGTGGTAGGAGTGTCATAGGAGGCCAAGCCCAGCAGGGGGCTACATGCTATAAAATCCCCAAGGGAGCTGGGGCCTAGCTGTCCAAAGAACCTGTGCAATGTAACACCTCTTATAAGATAAGGTAAGCTTTCCCAGGAGTTCAAAGAACCTTCCCAGGAAACACGACCAGATAACCTTTGTTAAAATCCATTTTTCCCCTATGTCTCATTACTTGGAATATGAGAGACTTACATAAAAACCAGACATATCGTCAGATTGGCTAAGAGAAGACGAACAGTTCGATAGGTCACTCTCCTTGTCTTGAATACATAGGAAAGCCGAAAAGTAGATCTTGTGAACCGTTCAGTGTATAATTTCATAATTCATATCTAATCAATCCTCAGACGTGTCTGCATAATAATCTACCCGCGGGTGGAATGTCACTTGTGCAGATGGAAAGTTATGGGCCAAAATATGAGTTAGGAGAGATTTTGGCTCTAGTTGAGGTATCCGCCCAGACCTCCACGCCCTAAACGGGGTATTGGTCCTTGACTTCAGAGACACCCCCTGCTGGAGAACTACAAATTGGGCTGTCAGGCCTAAGAGAGGGAAGTTGAAGACGTCTCCCATTTTAACATCAGTACCACCTGGGGAGACCCATGCCCTTTCGCTCTGAAACTTGGATCTGCTAACCCAGGACTTTGGCAAGTACCTTAACCCTTTCACCTCTCTTTGATATCTCTTTGCTGTTGGTCTCTGTATATTTATATGTATCTTAGTTACATCTTTTTCTGTAAATATTTTATTGCACCCGTTTGACCTTTTTAGTAATAAATCTTTCCTTCTGAAAGTGTTGAACTGTTTCTATAGCGCTTTATTGCAATTTACGAATTCCTGCCTCTAAAGAGAATGCTACTGTGTTTCAAGACAGAAATGAAACGAGCGCTGGACAAAATACAGAAAGCGACATGCATGAAAGGCAAACATCAAAAGCCTCCAATAATAAATATGAACAGAACATGAAGCGCTGTTGAAAATCAATCATACATGTAGAAAATAATACATTATAAGAAGAGTGATAAGGCGACCGCTGCTAAGTAATGGCCCATCAAAATGTTCATAAATTACAATGACATAAATATCTCCAGTGAGAGTGTTCTTGTGGTACACAGTGCACAATATCAAAATGAAGTGGTGAACAAATTGGTGACTTCCGTGACCATATTCCTCCCACCGAAATGAGTGTAGATTGCACTAACCAGAAAGCGCAATGGAAATGCGCATTTGAGTATTAACCAACTCCTGGTCATCCGTCTACTAAAGCTGGATCACTGGGAGGGTCATCAGGCTAGCATCAGCTGGGCAGAATATCCTAACCACAGGATCTCCAGATGTCAGGGGGTGTACACTCGTCTCACCAGCAGGGGGAGATTAATCGTTCCCAGTGTGGCCACCAGATGGTCCCCAAACAAGCCTTAAAAAAGGGGGGGGGCTTGCAAAAAACGAGCCAGAGCGACAAGAGGATCCAATAGTGTAGTAAAAAAAAAGGCAACAGGGGCCGTGCGGTGTGACGTCACAGAGTATGAAGCAATGAGGCAACTCACTAACGCGTTTCGTGCGTTTGCACGTTTTAAAAGGGAGTATGCCTCCTATACTGCCCATTCCTATATACAGTGTGCCGCGCATGCGCATACTGTCATTTGGCCATATGTTATATCCAGCACACTTGCTAGCCAGCTTACATGTTCTGGCACTGTTTCCTATGTATACACTGTGCTTCCTCGTGCTTCTTGTGCTCCAGTAAAATGGCCGCCGTCCGCGCACAACACACATGCGCGAACCGTTCGCGATGACGCGATGTGGCGGAACTGCGCATGCGCGGCACACTGTATATAGGAATGGGCAGTATAGGAGGCATACTCCCTTTGAAAACGTGCAAGCGCACGAAACGCGTTAGAGAGTTGCCTCACGATTGCTTCATACTCTGTGACGTCACACCGCACGGCCTCTGTGGACGGCCGGCGGCCATTGCCTTTTTTTTGATGATTCCTGGAATTCCCTATACACAGCTGCTTGCTATATCATGTGAGTAGCATATCTACTGTTTTGTTCTTTTACTCTTGTGGCTAATAAAAGTACTACACTATTGGATCCTCTTGTCCCTCTGGCTCGTTTTTTGCGAGCCCCCCCTTTTTTTAAGGCTTGTTTGGGGACCATCTGGTGGCCACACGGGAACAATTAATCTCCCCCTGCTGGTGAGACGAGTGTACACCCCCTGACATCTGGAGATCCTGTGGTTAGGATATTCTGCCCAGCTGATGCTAGTCTGATGACCCTCCCAGTGATCCAGCTTTAGTAGACGGATGACCAGGAGTTGGTTAATACTCAAATGCGCATTTCCATTGCGCTTTCTGGTTAGTGCAATCTACACTCATTTCGGTGGGAGGAATATGGTCACGGAAGTCACCAATTTGTTCACCACTTCATTTTGATATTGTGCACTGTGTACCACAAGAACACTCTCATTGGAGATATTTATGTTATTGTAATTTATGAACATTTTGATGGGCCATTACTTAGCAGCGGTCGCCTTATCACTCTTCTTATAATGTATTATTTTCTACATGTATGATTGATTTTCAACAGCGCTGCATGTTCTGTTCATATTTATTATTGGAGGCTTTTGGTGTTTGCCTTTCATGCATGTCGCTTTCTGTATTTTGTCCAGCGCTCGTTTCATTTCTGTCTTGATTTACTTGTGTTACCTTGGTTTACTGAGCAGCAGGATCACATTTTGGTCATTATTATAATACCATATGATATTGGTTGTCATATTAAAACCTATCCTCCTTTTAACTCCATAGATACGCTAACCACCATATTCATATATTAAGTTAGCACTATCGCTTTTCCCTCAGACTAATACAACTGTCTCCTTCCCATATACACTATGGACATCTTTGAATATAGATCAAGAAGGTCCGCCATTTCTGACGATGTATTTACATATTCGGAAGAAACTAATAACCTTCATGGTTTATTTCTGCACCTTACCAATCACACCACTTCAGAAATAAGGACATTATGGGATATCTCCTTTTTGGAGAAGTACATTAAGGAGAGTATGGTACCCAGATCCCTGAGATGGGATATACCCCCAGAAACTGATGACATCAATAGTGAAGCAGATTGGTACCTCTTTTTTAATAATAAGGGACTGGAATTATTGAAATTCCTCATCTCTAGGAAAAAGAATAAACTCACCTACCTCGATAACGAGATAAATAAAACTAAAGAGAAACTAATTCCATATATGGACAAAGAGGAGTATAAAACAGAGTCAGATAAACTTAAGCTTCTCCTTGACAAAACTGAAAAGGAGCAAAAAATTAAAAAACAGAAGAAATATATGAGGGATCTGAATGACTATAAAGAAAAAGTGGTCTTCAAATGGGAAACCTCACAATATGACTTTGCTACTACACAGATCCCACCAGCCCCTTTGGATGTTAAGTTCAAAGGACATCCACGGAGGGATTCCTAAAGACCCCCCAATCCTCCGAGACAACAATATAACCACCGTACCGTTGGTACACCTGAACCTAGAGCTCAAGTCCCCACTCAGAATAGAGCTGATAACCTACGGAATATTCACAGCCCGGGCTTTGGGGATAGAAACATGAGAACACACCCTATGGGAAACAATGGGCCTCAACAAAGGAGAGGACAACAGGAACCTAATATGCATTATACATCTAGGTCACCCCCCAGACACAACATGAGAAGGTACTCCAGGGAGTATGATGACTATCCTGAACAGTATTATTACTCACGAGATCGCAATCAATATGACCAACCATATTACCATACCCGTTAGAAATGCGCATTACTATGCTGACCGTTCCCAGCAGCAAGGCCAGAACTATAATAAATCATACCCTCAGCAACAAAATATTTCTAATCACACCCACAATTCAAGTAAGAGACATGGGAACAATAATTATAACCAAGGAAATTTGAATCAGTACCCAGAACAAAATTATGGACATTTTTTAGGGAAAGGTCCAATAAGGAAAAGAAGTATAAGGCCAGAGGAAGACGAGGAGGTAAACGGTGCAATAGACAAGAGAAGAAAAGTATAAATGAGGAAGGTATTTTCAACCTTCGCAAACAACCACTCACTAAGGAAGAAACTAATCTCCTTAGTAAAGGACTTAAATATGCCCCATCTGCTAAACTCAATAAGTTTAACACATTTATTGACATACACAAGTTCACCAGGAGATTGTCTCTAAAAAGATATTTTTTAAACAACCCCCCTACTCGGGATATGAGAAACACTAATCAGAATGGTATTAAGAATTCTCATCTAAAGAATGCCTCTCTGTTTAACCCCCCTGCACATTCACATATCACCATTTTTAGAACTATGGTACTCAAAGACCTTGAACGCATAAAAATTAAGAATGCAAATTACCACCAGTCTAAACGGCTTGATTTAACCATCAATAAGATGCTAAAAGAGAAAGATCTGGTAGTCCGCCCTGCGGACAAAGGAGGAGGGGTGGTGGTGATGGATAAGGAGGACTACTTAACGCAAGTTTACAATATCCTTAATGATAGAGACACTTATACTGAATTAAACGGGAACCCACTTGTGCCATATAAGAAAACCCTGAAACATCTAATCCTACAGGGCTTCCATGCAGGGGTCATCAACCAAAAAGAGAAGGACTATTTATGTCCAACAGCCCCCAGGTTACCTATCTTATACTGTCTACCTAAAGTACATAAGAACCCCACCAATCCGCCAGGGAGGCCAATAGTGAGTGGTATAGGCTCTCTTTGCTCACGCATTGGCGAATACATTGATCATTACCTCCAACCGTTAGTTATTAAAACGCCGGCCTTCCTCAAAGACACCAAACAGGTTCTGACTGACATCAAAAATATTGACATTCTCCAGCCGACATACCTGGTCACAGCTGACGTGGCCGCACTCTATAGTAACATTAGACACATAGACGGCATGGACGCTGTGGATTTCTACCTTAACTCGGCAGATGATATCCCTAAACCACAAAAAACATTCATTTTGGATTTGCTTAACTTCGCCATGACTCACAATTATTTTTGGTTTGGTGGCAAACACTATTTACAAATCATGGGCGTGGCGATGGGGGCAAAATTTGCCCCCAGTCTAGCCAATTTGTTTATGGCGAAATGGGAAGAGGAGTTAATTTATTCCATGGAGTGGCCTCACCTCATTTTTTACCGTCGCTACATAGACGACATTTTTCTATTATGGAATGGAGATGAATTCTCCCTACAAAACTTTTTTATCACATTAAATTCTAACAATCTTAATATTACACTAACATTCCAATATGATTACAGGGAGATTAATTTTTTAGATCTGACCCTTTTTAATGATGGACAAAGAATTTTAACCAAAAGCTTCTTTAAAGCCACCGACAGGAACAGCTTCATACCAAAAGATAGCTGTCACCACCCGAGATGGCTGGATACCATCCCAAGGGGCCAGTTTCTACGAATACGCAGAAACTGTGACAGTCTGTTAGATTATAATATCCAATCCCAGGTCCTTAAAAAGAGGTTTGTAGATAAAGGGTATAACCCAATACACCTAGAGGAAGATATAAAGGAGGTTGGTAACCTAAATAGAGACTTGCTTGTATCTACGGACACGAATCCAACCAGGAAAAGCATTGTTTGTCCATTCATTACTGGCTTTTCGATTCAATTTAAACAAATAGCGAAAACAATCAAGAAAAATTGGCCGATTTTGAAAAATGACCCTATCTTGGGGAAGGCTCTGCCGGATATCCCTGAAATTGTATACCGCAAGGCACCCCCTTTGAGAAATCTAGTGGCTCCTAATGTCGTGGACCCCCCAAAGGAGCTATCGTTCTTCTTTAACCGGAAAGGTTTCTATCCATGTAATCGATGCATGATTTGTACCATGAATGGCATACACAAGAAACCGGTGACAACATTCCGGTCTAATCAGACGGGAAAATCCTATGATATACAATCAGTCATCACGTGCAATAGCACACACGTAGTATACTTGCTGGAATGTTCATGCGGCAAACAATACATAGGAAGAACGATCAGAAGATTAAGGGATAGATTAAGAGAACACCTGTCAAATATCAAAAAAAGGGTTCAGAGAACACTCATTGTCTTTACACTTCAGAAAAAAACATGGTAGAAACCCACACTGTCTGAAGTTTATCGGTATAGACATGATTAAAAATCACTGGAGAGGCATATTCAAAAAGCGTGAAGTATCTAAACTAGAGACTAAATGGATTTTTTTATTGAGAACGTCCGCGCCTGAAGGCCTTAATATAGACCTTGATATCAACTGCTACATTGATACCAGTTAATTAAACCTTCCCTTATACCCACGAGTTGTGATAACCACAGGATGGCAGTAACCGTCCCTACGAGATACACTTTACTTGACCCCTCGCAGAAGTCATAATGCTCTTATTTGTTAGTTATTCATCTCCTGGCTGGATTCTAGGTTCCCTAGTTGTTCACCGGACTACATTCCGTTTCTGATATGATACGTTTTATACATAGGTTTTATACATATCCCTTTTACGCTTCTAGTCCATTATATTCCTCATATTTATTTTAATATATATTATAATTTTAGGGTATATCCCTATCATCAGTATACACGAGCATATAACAACATCGGTTAATGAGATTTGTCTTTTATGTATTTTATAATTATTTTTCATTGTCTGGATGTGGAATGCTACCAATCCTAATTAATTATGGGTCGACAGACACGACACATATGAATTTAATACCAAATATAGATATACTCACGTGTTTGATGATTGGGATGTTTTTTAGATGTTTATCATTTTTTAACATGTTATGTCATGTATTTTGTTTCATGAAGATTTTAGCTCTGCACAAGTTCATGTAAGCTGCCCTCAAGTATTTGTGAATTTTCATTAACATGATGCTGACACTGTACTTGTATGCTGCATGCCCGTGCTTTTGAGCATTTTTACCTGTCAACCTGCCCAAAACTCTGGATGTATTATTTACATCGCATTATAACCTGTACATGACCCTGGACATAGGGGTTTTGTATTACTGTACCATTGTCTATTCACACTGTACTTCAGGGCAATGGCCGCAATTTGACACTTACTGCTAGAGATGAGCGAATCGAACCAGGCGAAGTGGAATTTGATTCGAATTTCAGGAAAAATTTGATTCGCGTCGAATCCGAATATTAGCCTACTTCGGGTGCGCGAATCGGATTTTTCCCGATCAGCCGGCAAAAGTGTCCCTGCAGAGAGCTCCGCTATTTCTGACAGTTCTCTGACAGTTCCTTCACATGTACAGCGGTTGAAACATTGTATCTATTTGTTTCCATTTAGGATACAGATGTTTTTATTCGGAAACAGATACAATGTTTCAACCGCTGTAAATGTGAAAGTCAGAGAACTGTCAGAAATAGAGGAACTCTGCAGATACACTTTTTGCCGGTTTGGAATTATTCTTATTTTCATCCTACTTCTTCTTCTTCTTCTTCTTCTTCTTCATCCTCATCCTCAGAAGAAGAAGAAGAGGATGAGGATGAAGAAGAAGAAGAAGAAGAAGTAGGATGAAAATAAGAAGAATTCCAAGCCGGCAAAAAGTGTATCTGCAGAGCTCCTCTATTCTGCAGATACACTGCAGATATTCTATTCAACCGCTGTATGGAGGGAATGTCACAGAACTGTCAGAAATAGGCTATTTCTGACAGTTCTGTGACATTCACTCCATACAGCGGTTGAAACATTGTATCTATTTGTTTCCATAAATGGAAACATAGCCTATGTTTCAACCACTGTATCTATCTGCAGAGCTCCGCTAAGTGTATCTGCAGAGCTCTGCTATTTCTGACAGTTCTGTGACATTCCCTCCATACAGCGGTTGAAACATTGTATCTATTTGTTTCCATTTATGGAAACAAATAGATACAATGTTTCAACCGCTGTACTGTTATACAGTCACAGAACTGTCAGAAATAGGCTATTTCTGACAGTTCTGTGACATTCCCTCCATACAGCGGTTGAAACTCCTTCTTCTCATCCTTCTCCTTCTCCTTCTTCTCATCCTTCTCCATCTTCTCATCCTTCTCCTTCTCCTTCTTCTCATCCTTCTCCTTCTCCTTCTCCTTCTTCTCATCCTTCTCCTTCTTCTCATCCTTCTTCTCATCCTTCTGCTTCTTCTCATCCTTCTTCTCATCCTTCTCCTTCTTCTCATCCTTCTCCTTCTTCTCATCCTTCTTCTTCTTCTCATCCTTCTTCTTCTCATCCTTCTCCTTCTTCTCATCCTTCTTCTTCTTCTCATCCTTCTTCTCATCCTTCTCCTTTTTCTCATCCTTCTCCTTCTCCTTCTTCTCATCCTTCTTCTCATCCTTCTCCTTCTCCTTCTTCTCATCCTTCTCCTTCTTCTCATCCTTCTCCTTCTCCTTCTTCTCATCCTTCTCCTTCTCCTTCTTCTCATCCTTCTCCTTCTCCTTCTTCTCATCCTTCTCCTTCTTCTCATCCTTCTCCTTCTTCTCATCCTTCTCCTTCTCCATCTTCTCATCCTTCTCCTTCTCCATCTTCTCATCCTTCTCCTTCTTCTCATCCTTCTCCTTCTCCTTCTTCTCATCCTTCTCCGTCTTCTCATCCTTCTCCTTCTCCTTCTTCTCATCCTTCTCCTTCTCCTTCTTCTCATCCTTCTCCTTCTCCTTCTTCTCATCCTTCTCCTTCTTCTCATCCTTCTCCTTCTCCTTGTCCTTCCTCATCTCCAAGGGCATTTAAATTAAAGGTACAGTGCTCTGCACTAATTTAAAGGCTCTCTGAAGCCTAGAAACCCTTTTAATAAGTTAAATTCGTAGCGAATTAATTCGCATCGAATCGAATTTCTTCCTCAAATTCGGCGAATCAGCCGAATCGAATTTTTGAATAATTCGCTCATCTCTACTTACTGCGCATGCGTGGACCGCTCGTGACGAGCGCACTATTTAAATGTTCATTACTACAGGTGGGGGTTATATACATCAGGTACCACCTTTGCAAACCACCCAGTGATCCAGCTTTAGTAGACGGATGACCAGGAGTTGGTTAATACTCAAATGCGCATTTCCATTGCGCTTTCTGGTTAGTGCAATCTACACTCATTTCGGTGGGAGGAATATGGTCACGGAAGTCACCAATTTGTTCACCACTTCATTTTGATATTGTGCACTGTGTACCACAAGAACACTCTCATTGGAGATATTTATGTCATTGTAATTTATGAACATTTTGATGGGCCATTACTTAGCAGCGGTCGCCTTATCACTCTTCTTATAATGTATTATTTTCTAAATGCTACTGTGTTTGTTTACCCTCTGTATAACCGGCCTGCAGTGACTGGTTTATACAGATGATTATCTCAACCATTATAGTGTTATAGCTGATATCGCTGAGTTTCCTCTTTCTCTGTACAAAAAGGAGGTGGTGGCAGTGTGAAGGGTTAATTGCGTAATTAACCTGACCCAGGAACAATCACATTCAGGCTGCCGGTGCATAGATTGTGGTCCAATTAGCTGGAAAATCGCTGTGCAGGGTGCAGCTGAGTGTGGCATTGTTACGCACGTGACAGTGCGGTTTTAGATTGGCTAGTCCTTTTGGTCACGAGTTTGGTGAGAAGGGCTGGGGTCTGACGCCGCGGTCGTCACATATTAGTGACAGTGATCGTGGAATTGTCGCATATTGGTGGCAGCAATTCCGCGTTTGTGACAGATTGGCTGGCAGCGTACGTGGGATAGTTGCATTAAGAAATTCAGTGCAGTGTTAAAAAATCGGCTCTGCACTGAAGGATTGTAACCTTTGTGGAAACAGTCCTTAGAAACAAGCGGTGCATATTTTATATATATATATATATATATATATATATATATATATATATATATATATATATATATATGAGAGAGAGAGAGAGAGAGAGCGCTTCTTCCATTTTCTACTTTCTATTCTATCTTTGCTTGCAATTATGCCTGGTGACGCAGAATACAAGAAAATGAGCAAAAGTGGTTTGAGTGCGGAATGTGCCTCACGGGGAATGGACATCGGTCGCAAAACCCGTGATGATTTGATTCGGGGATCTAAAGGAGCATGATAGCTGAGCAGATCAGAACTCGGGGGAACTTGAGCATGATGGGGTTCCCGCTACCTACATTCCCATTGGCTCAGAGACAGCCTCACAGGATGGGCATACAGAGACTGACACTGGAGGATCACCAAATGGTATCGTCACACCACCACCTGAGCGGGCCAGCACCGGAGTGCCTGTAACCAGCAGAGATTCTACTCAAATGCAGGAAGCCCTGAAACGCCTCACGGAGACAGATCTTGAGGCATACCTGCGGTTCCTTGAACGCCAGGCTGACAGAGAAACTGCGGAATGCCAGGCTGACAGAGAGGAGCACCAGGAGCAGAGGGAAGCTGATCGTCGGCACAAGTTGGAGATGACAAAAGCCTTGTCAGCAGCAGCAGAGACAGAGCCAGAACCTTGGGTCCTTAGAGCACAGGGATGCCTCTCTGGCCATGGGCGCAGCCAAGTTTACAGTGATGGAAAAAGATAGTGACATTGACATGTACTTACTGTCATTTGAAAAAACGTGCTGTCAGTACCAGGTGCCCCGAACTCAATGGGCTTGGTACCTGACACCAGGGCTACGAGGCAAGGCCCTGGATGCGTTTGTTGAAATGCCAGAGGGGCAGGACGACTATTATGAAGCTTTAAAAGATGTCATCATCCGGAAGTACCAGATGATCTCAGAAGTGTACCGCAAGCGGTTCAGGTCCATGCAGAAGGGACCTGGGGACTCTTACACGGATGTGGCGAGTCACTTACGCACCACATTCCGACAGTGGACTAAGGGACTGAAAGTTGACTCCTACGAGTCTTTGGAAGATCTCATGATACGAGATCAACTTCTGCACATCTGCCAGGCCGAAGTCAGACAGTTTGTCTCGGAGAGAGAGCCAGCACCTGCTAAAGCTGCAGCCGATTTGGCAGATACCTTTGTCCACACGCGAGTGTCTGACCATCGCAAGGCTCCTCTGAACGGCTGGAAAGGAGGGAAATCGCCCCTAGCAACCTCTCCTACGTCGGTGAGTCAAGCTTCCCCTCCGCCCACACCTGCAGCGCTTGGAGCCAATCCATCCTTGCCTGACAACCGCAGATGTTTCACCTGTGGGAAAACCGGACATTTCAGGATGCAGTGTCCTGAAGAGAAGCAGACGACATCATCTGGCCAGCTGGCCAGCAACTCTTCTTCCATGATTTTCGTCCGCAGGAAGATGCGGGTAACCCCCTCTAACTTGCAGCCATTCACTGTGGGCAACCAGTCTGTAACTGGTTTCCGGGAGACCGGGGCAGAAGTCACCTTGATCCGGCAAGAGGTGATCGAGCCAAGGAACCTCATCCCAGGAAATTTCCTTACCCTCACAGGAGTTGGGGGGGGTTCACGTATACCCTGTGCATAGGTATTCATAGATTGGGGTGCGGGAAGGGGGATGAGGGAGGTGGGGGTCTCGGATGAAATTCCCACACCTGTTTTGTTGGGTGCTGACCTAGGCACTCTTGTTTCCTATTATGCCCCTGCCGAGAATACCCAGAAGGGCCCCCTGGAGCTCTCTGGACATGCCAAGGTACTGTGTGCAGATATTGGCGTAATGTCTGGGCAACCTGTGGATGGACAGAGGGAGAGGGCTGGGAATGGAGTGGGGCTACAGGATTCTCCATTAGCTGGAGAACGAGAAGAAATCCCCTTGCCTGGGGAGGTATCGAACTCATGTGTCATTGATATTATAAATGTAACTGTTGATAATGATAATAATGACGATGATGGTAATGTCAGCAATGTTGATGGTAATGTTGGTAACGCTATAGATGATTATGATATTCATGATGAAACAAATGATGCATTTTCATTGTTGGGGGTCAACCACAGTGCTGTGAAGGGGGCAGAGGTACCATCTCTGGGGGCTGAGCAAAGGGATGGTCTGGATAGGCCTGTTCCTTGCCCAGGCCCAAAAGATCATGCCTGGATAAGTGCCCAGCCGTTGGCCTTGCATGGTACTGGGCAGCCGGCCAGGACTTGTAGTTCCACGCATAAGGCAGCACTGAAAAGCGATCCACCAAGGAACTTCAGAAGTCAGCTAGCTGTGAGCTGCCCTGCTGAGGAGGGTAAACAACAGCTGGCTGGGCCTTGAAGTCCCACATGCAGGCCAGTACTGGAAAGCCGTTCACACAGGAATTTCAGCCTCTGGCTAGATGTGCGCTTCCCTGCTGGGAAGAGTAAACAAAGGCCTGACAGGGAGGATGGAATGACTTGCCTATCCACAGGGGGCTGGGAGCCTGAAAGCATGTCATCTGATCTGACCTGTCATGCTGTGTCAACAGGCAGACAAACGTGTCCTAAGCAGTCACAGCACACCTGGATTGGAAATGCGAGAGATCTCCGGAGCTTAGAGAGGGGGCTGCGGTCCTCAGCTCCAATCACCTTTCCTTTCCACTCAGGTCCCGAAGCTGCTGGCAATGCCTCTGATAGATGGTGTCTGGGTTCTGGGAAACCCGGGGAGAGCTCACCGTGCGGTTCAGGAGTTAGACGGCAGAATGCATGCCTCCCTCCTGCCTTCCACCAATATAATCTCCCAGGAGGTGCAGGCTGAATGGGCCAAAGAGACCGAGGAAATGGTGCAGTCCGGAATCCAGGGGTCAGCTAGAGTCTGTGCATCCTGTCATGGAAATTTTCTATTTACAGGTTAAACCTTAAATGTGTCATATATTAGTTGTATTCATATGTCTCTCGTGTGGCTTAATTAAAGCTCTGAAGGCTGCAATTAGGCCATGCGCATGTACAATGTATATATTACAGTACTCAGCTCGGTAATGGATGAGATGGCAGATCTGCACTTATAGACCGGCGTGTATGCCACCACGGCATTTGATGCGAATGCCGCCGACGGTAGGCCACGGGCCTGTATCCACATATCAGCAGCATAGTACCACATGGACTTCGTATGGCCAGGCGCCGGGCAGTGTGAACTCTGCGTGTAGGCTCATGTATATCTGTCAGGAATGAACTCGCCAATAGTAGTGGGACTCACCTGTCTTGTGGGTTGCAGTACCAGGACTGGCCAACGGGTGCTCTCAGCAACCAGAGGCTCACTCCTGCAGTCAGCCAAAACACCTGAGGCTGATTGCAGGAGGTGCATATAAGGAATGGCCAGACTTGCAATCAGGGCCTTGGTGTATGTTTCCCAAGAGCCCCTGTACCTGCATCCTGTCTGCTTCCTGTCTGATCCTGCTTGATCCCTAACTCTGAACTCTGCCTGTCCTGACCTCTGCTATTCCTGACCACTCTCCGGTCTGCTCCTTTGTACCTTGTCTGCCTGATTGTTCCTGACCCGGCCCGTCTGACTACGCTCTGCCTGCTCCTTTGTACCTTGCCTGCCCGTTTGCTACCGACCCGGCCTGCCCGACTACGCTTAGTATTGTTCTTTTGTTATCTGTTGGGGGTTTTGGTTTGGTTTGTTTGCACTGTGTTTATGTTTAGTCTTGCACTGTGTTTATGTATTGTTTAGTTTTAAATAAATTATATTGTTTATACTATATCTGAAGCCTGCATTTCCCTGTGTCAGTCCACACACCTCTGGTCATACCCGGAGCCCTGACAATATCTCTACAAGCCACTACCGACCTGAACTGTATCTGGATGGATGTGTTTTAATAAAGATCGTATCGGGCCCATTCAGATACAGACTGACACTGTTTAATCTAAGGGATGCTTGTACAGACAATTTACATACTACTAGGAGCTGATAGCATGTAAATGATGGGAAAGAGAGCTCACCAGGGGGAGGACTGGTTTACTGGTTTTCAGTATAGATAAGATGAAATGCTACACTCCAAGCAGGATGTAAATTCTCGTATATGGACACCCCCTATACATTGTTCTGTGGGAGGGGATTGACCTGACCTCCGTGTGGGGGGGGCGTGTGTTTTTTTGTAAGTGAATAAAACAAGAGTCTAGGGTTAGAGCCAGGCACAGAGTGAATTCAACCTCCAACCTAAGAGTATCATCTGATTATTCCTGGGCCACGGGAGCTACATTTTCCCCACATCTCAACAGAGCTAAACCAGTTGGAGGCGCAGGAATCGTGGAGTTAGGCTGCAGTCGCGTTAAGCGAAGTTCGCACAGCTTAATGGGGGATTGCTGCGCATCCAACTGCGGGTACTCACGGTAAGGAGAAATTCGTTGAAAGCGAATTTCCAAGACATTTTGGCAAGCCAGAGGATTCTAACGTGAATTCTGCGATAGCTATCCGAGTACGACGGAGGAATGAGCTATCATGAACTAGCAAAAAGTATGCCGGCACATTTCAGGTCTCTGTACCGTTAAGAGGATCGCTTTTTGCGCGTTCGTGTGGCTAATTTCGCTCTCTGTTAGCTAATGTGAATTCCTCTTAGCAAGGACCTAGTTGTCCTAAAATTTTGATTTGTGGGTGAAAGACAAGGGTTTTTCTCTGCTAAAAACAGCAGAGGGGTGGGTTTGGTTGGCTGGATTTGGTCAAGTTTAAAAATCTTTCAACCAAGAATTAAACGGGTATATCTTTTAGCGGATAAATGTTTTTGCATAGTTTAGGTAAGTATTTGCGGGTTGTAGGTACTGTGGTAATTGCTTTACCTCCCTCCAGGTGAGATAATTATTAAAGTGCTGAAAGGTTTAGATTAATCGTTAACTGTTGTAAGACCTTTGTGTGCATATAGTCTGTGCAGTGTTTTGTCGGTACTACTGCTCCCAGCAAGCATACAGCAGTGGGTCTTTTCTGTTACATGCACATGTTAGTGTGATATGTCGGTTTTTCTATGTCTGCTCTGTGATTGTGCCAAATTTGTGTTGTATGTGTACTGTATATTGTTGTGTAATTGTCCAGTGTATGTTTTGTCCAAAAGTCTGTTTTATGTAAGAGGTTAGAGGCAATTTTGAGGCTAGTGGTTTTCTATGTTGGTGGCCATTTTGTTGACTGCCATGTGCTTTTTTGTTGGTGGCCATTTTGTTGACTGCCATGTGGTTTCTCCGCCATTTTGCTTTTTGATCACTCGGGAACGCCATTTTGCGAGTTTCGCTTTGTGTTTCAGTAATCTTTATGCAATGTGTATGCAGTTTTCTATATGCATTTGACCCACATTGTGTTTTTAATCCAATTTTTACAGTTTTGCATTTTATTCCATCGTTGTTATTTCCTTCTGGTTCAAGGGGGGGTTACCCACGAGGGCAGCACATCTAGCTCTGGGTACACTACCACCTTCAATCAAAAGCTTGGTTTAAGTTGTTTGCTTTTAGCTTTAAATTTGCATATTGCCAGCCAATTTAAAGTGTGTTAAGCGAGTTTTTCCCTCACGTGTTCCACATTTAGTGAGCGTGGTGAAGTTTGGGTTTTTGAACATAGATTTCTTGTATAGTGATTGTGTTTTTCTTGTTAAAAGTAGTTCCTTTTTGTAAAGCGGGTTTGTTTAAAGCTGCTGCATCGCGTGTTTCGCGTCGAGCAGACTTTTTGTGTAAACGGTTTTAGGCGGTTGCAGCGAAGATCGCGTGTGGATCGTTTAGCGGCGCTGGTAGAAGAGATTTTCGCATCGGGAACCGGGGTAATTTTTGGCGCAGTTTTTCGGTTTAACTCTGTGTAATTGTTTTACTGCTAAACATCCCGAGTTTTTCATAAGGCTCCACTTTGTTCTTTTTAACAGTTTTTCAATTTGAAAAGGGGTTTTTCTGTGTGTATTAGGAAAGTTTTTTCTTTACACGATTTTCCTAAAGGTCAGTTAGCAGGTTTCCAGGCAACCAGTGACCCATAAGTAACAAGCAAAGAACCCCTCCTTTTGTTTTGACTTGTGTTAGCTACTGTGTGCAGGGAGAGAAAAGCCACTTTCATCATTCTGCGGTGTGGCCTGCCAAACACAGTGGGTGATGAGAACCACATAAATTACGCTGTGCGAGTGGGCGGTCCAGGGAAGTGTAACGCTTAGCCTGGTTACCACAAACACTTCGGGTGCTCAGGATCACATAAATTGCGCTGTGGGAGTGGGAGGTGTGCTCTCAGTCTGACTGCCACTTGATGCTCTTCGGGTGATCGATAAGAATCACATAAATTACGCTGTGCTGGGAAAGTGGTAGCATCAGGCCTCTCGGTAGAATCCCACCGAGTGCTCCAGGGGGTAAACAGGTACCAGGACGCGGGATATATACCAGTGACTAGTCATGATGGGCAGTAGTCAGTCCATGAAGAGAGAGGGGGAAACAGCCCTCTTCAGGGTGAGGACAGCTGCACAGCTGATGAAGGTGAGTTTGGGGGGGAAGTCTACAGAACCCCTCAAAAGGTGGAATAAATGGTCGAAGGGTACCAGATGGAAAATTCCCCGGGAAGTTACATTTGACGCATGGAGGTGGGAAAAATTCATCTCTGAATTTGAACCACGGATGCAGGCGTCAGAACTAGAGATTGCACAGCTATGGCTTCACAGGTCAATCCAATTAGGGAAGCAGGGCATACATAAACTGGTGTCTGTCCGGAAGAACTAGGTGATGTATACCTGGCCTCCAGAGGGAATAAAACAGGTGAATCCGGTGTCAGAGGTGGAGGAAGCTCTTTCAGAGCTGACTCTACTAAGGCAGGCAGGATCAGTGTCTGCTGGGATTTCGAACAACCAACAGTGGCTGAGATAAGTATAACTGCACCTGTCTCTTCTGCTAGTGATGTCACTCCTGACCTACTGTCTTCTGTATCTATGCCTCAGCCTCTACCTCTCCCTTTTCCCTGCTTCACCCCAGCTCCTTCTGTTTCCAACTACGAAGTCTTCTCAACAACCGATTTGCAGACTATCTGCGAATCAAGGGGAATAGACACCCGGTTAAGAAACAGGGCGGATTGCATCAAAGCGCTACGAGCCACTGATCAGACCCCTGCCCCCCAGCTATACCCTGATCTGAGGGACCGCAAACCTGAAGGTGCAGTAAGCTAGGTGGTTAATCTAAGCCCACCGATGAAGCCGGGTCAGCCCTTGCACTCTTCCCGGACCGAGGCCTATCCAGTCAGGGTGCAGCAATTTGAAGGTCCTCCCAACGCACAGGGGGAGCGGACCTTTAGGGGAACAGCTAGTTTGGCATGTCCCCTTCACCCCGGCAGAGAGCCACACTATTCTGGCTGAGCTCCCAGACTATCGAGTCAATCCGAGAGGATTTGCTCAAATGTTTGGACAAAACCAGTTCAGCTATGGTATGAGTGCGTCGGATTGTGCGCAGATCCTGCGGGCAAAGGTGGGCATGGAAGTGGCCAGTGCAGTGATTGCAGGGTGCTCTATAACCACTCATGAGGAGATGACTTCAGGGGGCAAAGAGTTTTGTGCACAGCTAAAGGCAAAGCTTCCAGAAATGTATGGTGCTACCTCTACTAAGGACATGTTGAAGCTCACTCAGGGTCGTAATGAGGAAAGCGCCTGCTTCTGGCGCCGTCTCAAGCAGACGGCACTGGATGCGGATCTAGAAGTTGGACCTGATGCTCCAACTGAAGGGGTAAAGGTGACCGCGACGCACATTCTGTTGCGGGCCAAATTTTTGGAAGGCATCGATACTAAAATTCGGGAAAGGCTGGTTCTGGCCCGACCCGAATATAATGAGATGTCTATCCCTGCTATCCTTTCCACTCTTGCGGCAATAGAGAGGGAAATGGATAGGAGAAAACAGGACAAGGCCAAAGTTCTTATGTCCCAGACCCCACACGAAAAACCAAGGGATCTGGGTCACAGGAAGGATAGGCCCCCTCCCAGGTGTTTTCAGTGCCACCAAACGGGGCACATGAGGAGGAGCTGTCCCCAATTACCTAAAGGTCGGTGGCAGTTCATTCCTGATGAGTCCTCCGCCCCTGTCACCACCATGGTAAGTAACTCCTATGAATCCTCATAGGAAGTTGGCAAATCGGTGTCGGCCCAGGTCCATCTTTTTCTCGAGGAATTAAAATATCCCCTCCCTTGCCTCATCGACACTGGTGCAACCAGAACGCTCTTACGAAAACAGGACATCCAAGGCAAGGCACCCCTCTCAGGGGAAAGCCCTCCTAACCCCTACTAACCTCACTATCAAACAATGCACTATTCTTAACCCAGCTTCTCTTCTTCCTGTGTTGGAAGACGAGAAGGGGGGGGAGGACAGCAATGACAGTGCTGAATCTTACAACCCGACTAACAATACTAACACCTCTTCTGCTAACATGTTGTCTTTTTCCACGACTAACCTCTCTTCCAAAGGACACGGCTGCATTTCTCTGATGGAACTGGAGTCAGCGGCGATCAGCCTGGTAAAGGAAGCGCCACTACCGGAAGCGAAAAATCTTTTTGTCGATGGGTCCAGGTACTACACCCAAGACAGTAAGCCACACACTGGTTGCTCTTTGAACGCACACATTTCAGCTCAGGAAGCTGAGCTGTGGGCACTGGCCAGGGCATGTGAGTTGCATGACGTGTGCCAACGCTAGTACCACGGCGAAGAAAATCCTGTCTGAGGTTGTGTGCCGCTGGGGTCTACCTGAAACCATCGAGTCCGATAGGGAGTCACACTTCACTGGACAGATCTTTGCAGAGGTATGTAAAGCCCTTCACATCAACCAAGGGCTACACACCCCGTATCACCCTGAGAGTAGCGGTAAGGTTGAACGTCTCAACGGAATCCTTAAAAACAGGATCTCCAAAATCATGGCCGATACCCAAAAACCTTGGCCTGAGTGTCTCCCCATTGCCCTCTATTCCCTCCGGAATGCCCCTCGGCAACCACATGGGCTGTCACCCTAAGAGGTGTTGTTTGGGGGACCTCACAAAACAGGGTTGTACTTTCCTCAACAGTTGTCGTCTTTGATTCATTCACAACTTACAGGTTACGTGCAATCTCTGCAACGGGAGCTGCAGAAGATACACCATCGGGTTCGCGAATCACTCCCCGATCCAAATGAATTAACAGATGTTCTTCCTATTGAGCCAGGTGATTGGGTCGTCCTAAAGAAACATCAAAGAACTGGACTCGAGCCACGATTCACCGGACCATACCAAGTCCAGCTGACGACACCTACCTCACTCAAGCTCGAGGGACGAGACAACTGGGTGCACGCAAGCCACTGCAAGAAGCTTTTCAGCTACACCAGAGAATGAGGGGTGTCATTTTCCTTTTTCTTTTTGTTTGTATGTCTTACATATGTGTTAACGGAGTAAAAGACGGCAGATACCCCAACCTTTTATCTAAAATGCATCTGCGACTAGCCAGAACCGCCAACAAAACCAACTGTTGGGTATGCTCTAAGCCCCCACCCAGTCATCACATGTCTGCAATGGCCACTGTTCATGCCCTATATGACATCCGTGTCGGCATGAAAAAGCAAGGGACCCCTGGTCAGCCCCCACGTAGACATTTGTCGGTAGAACTTAATGACACATTTTTAGCAGGTAACATTAGTTTCAGTACCAACATTAGCTCTAGCTCCTGTAGGGCCCTTGTCAGTCCATTATGGGTAACTGGGCAGCTAGGCAGCCCTCAGGTGTGCTTTAACATCAGCTTTGGCACAGGTAACAAGTTTGTTGGGACTACCACCTGCGAGGGAGGTATAACTGTCAATCTGACTAACCACACTTCCCTTCTGAGTAACCACACTGACCGACCAGACCACGTTTGTTGGAAGGACGGATGTGATGTGCAGACTGAGGGAGCAATCCCCCAGTCTGTGCAACTGTTGCTCAGTGCCAGAGGCAGAACAAAAAACTCCTCCTGCTCTGCTCTGACAGGTCCGTACTATTTTCTGTGTGGTTCGGCAGCCTATAGAACATTTCCCCAGAGTGCGAAAGGTTCATGTGCCCTCATAAAGCTAGTCCCCACATCCTATATAGTGATGGATCATGAAGAGTTGATGGTCCACAAGAAGGTAAGGATGGCAGGGAGAGTTTGCAGGGAGCTGTTCTCTGAGGGCGACCAGGCATGGGCTTGGTTCCCCTCATGGACAGGTTAGGGAATAGAACTTATGAAGCGCCTGAACAATTTTTCTTCATCGTGGATAGTATGTTTAACAAGACCGTAGAGGCTGTCAGAGAAAATGCCCAAGAACAACGGCAGATGGGAATTCTGGTGCTTCAGGAGAAGATGGCCCTTGATTACCTTTTAGCCGCCAAAGGGGGGTTCTGTGAGTTCATCGGAGAGGGTTGTTGTACTTGGATAGAAGATACCGATGACAAGGTCCAGGCCCATATGGACAAAGTTAGTGAACTACAGGGAAAAGCTATAGCTATAGCTAGTGAGGGTTGGAATCCGTTCAAGAGTTTGGGAGGATTGGGAGATTTCCTGTTCTCCATCGGATCTTGGTTGAAGGAAGTGGGAGTGTATGTCCTGATACTTCTTTTTCCTCTGCCTCTTATATGCCGCGGCGAGATGTTCCTGTTGCCTCATCAGCCGTGTAAGCCAAGCTCAGGCAGACGACCACATCTCCATGCCTGCTCCTGGGATCCCATTCCAACCACTGATCGGAGGAAGACCTCACCAACCAGCCACCTTCTCTGCAGGTTACGTCCTGGCTTCCCTCTGATTCATCTCCCTGAAGACCGTGTTCCCCAAGACCTCCAAGCAAGCTTCAAGCCTCATCGTTGTTTGTGTATAAAGCTGCAAGATTTGTTTGTTCCACTTTTTGGAAAAATGTCTGGGTCGAGACCAGCCTTGTGTGGTCCAGTTTGCAGGGGCAATTTGAGAATCGGCTGCTGGATCTCCCCGGACCACCGTGGGATCACAAGCCTTGTTTATACCACAAGTCCAGTTCCATTTGCTGGACTAGTTTGAAAAAGTTCCGTTCGTGGTTTCTGCAAGAGCCTTCCTGTTGTGAAGGCTCCAAAGCTCTTGAGGATCATCGCTTCAATCAAGCCTGTTTGCGTCGAGTCTTGTTGTTTCAGGTACCCCGTGGAGCTTTATTCTCAGGGACAACTACAGGAACTCTGGTCTAAGACCAACTCTTTGAGGTTTTGAGACGACACCTATCAAGCTGAAGAAGATCAAGAAGGGACACGAGGAGAATATGATAAAACAGGAGGGAATGTCATGGAAATCTTGTATTACAGGTTGAACTTTAAATGTGTCATATATTAGTGTTATTCATATGTCTTTCGTGTGGCTTAATGAAAGCTCTGAAGGCTGCAATTAGGCCATGCGCATTTACAATGTATATATTACAGTACTCAGCTCGGTAATGGATGAGATGGCAGATCTGCGCTTATAGACCGGCAAGTATACCACCATGGCATTCGATGCGAATGCCGCTGGCGGTAGGCCGCGGGCCTGTATCCACATATCAGCAGCATAGTACCACATGGACTTCGTATAGCCAGGCGACGGGCAGTGCGAACTCCGCGTGTAGGCTCATGTATATCTTACAAACCACTACCGACCTGAACTGTATCTGGATGGATGTGTTTTAATAAAGATCGTATCGGGCCCATTCAGATACAGACTGACACTGTTTAATCTAAGGGATGCTTGTATAGACAATGTACATACTACTAGGAGCTGATAGCATGTAAATGATGGGAAAGGGGGAGGGGAGAACTGGTTTCCAGTATAGATAAGAGGAAATGCTACACTCCAAACAGGATGTACATTCTGTGTATAGACACTCCCTATACATTATTCTGTGGGAGAGGATTGACCTGGGGGGGGGGGCGTGTGTGTGCTTGTAATGTAATAAAACAGGAGGCTGGGGTTGGAGCCAGTCGCAAAGTGAATTCCAACTGTAACCTGAGAGTGTTGTGTGATCATTCCTGGGTAACGGGAGCTCCATTTTCCCCACATCTCAACAGAGCTAAACCAGTTGGAGGCGCAGGAATCGTGGAGTTTAGCTCCAGTCGCGATAAGCGAAGTTCGCACAGCTTTATGGGGGATTGCTGCGCATCCAACTGGGGTACTCAAGGTAAGGAGAAATTAGTTGAAAGCGAATCTCCAAGACACTGGGCAGCGGAGGAATACGCCGCTGAGTTCAGACGCTGGATGGGGGACACCCAATGGAATGACGCTGCTTTACGTCACCAATTTAGGATGGGTCTATCTGAGTCCCTTAACCATTTCAATACCGTGCAATTTTACACCTTCCTGCCCAGGCCATTTTTCAGGTTTCAGCGCTCTCACACTTTGAATGACAATTGCGCGGTCATACAACACTGTACCCAAACTAAAATTTTATCATTTTCTTCACACAACTAGAGCTTTCTTTTGGTGGTATTTAATCACCGCTGGGGTTTTTATTTTTTGCTAAATTAACAAAAAAAGACCAAAAATAATTGTTCTTCATAAATTTAGGCCGAGATGTATTCTGCTACATGTCTTTGGTGAAAATAACTCAAATTAGGATGTATTTTTTAGTTTGTAGGAAAGTTATAGAGTTCACAAACTATGGTATAGATCTGAATATTGATCAATCCTGAAGTACTGACAGCCAATCTAATTTCTTGAGGTCCAAGAATGTCAGAACAGTACAGATATCCCACAAATGACCCCTTTTTGCATAGTAGACAGTCCGACGTACTTCATAAGAGGCATGGCGAGTTTTTTGAAGTTGTATTTTTATGTCATAATTTTTCGGAAAATGAAAAAATTAAAAAAATTATTTTCACTATTTTTTTTTTACATACTGTCACCAGTGCAGTACAGCGTCATCATATAACTGGCATGGCGGTTAACAGGGACACTGACTGGTGACAGTATGAAAAAAAATATATATATTTCTTTTTTTTTTTTTTTTTATTTTTTTATTATATTTAATTTTTTATTACATTTTTTTTTAATTTTTTTTAAGATTTACCTCCATCCCAAGGACA
This sequence comes from Staurois parvus, assembly GCF_062004578.1. Lineage (NCBI taxonomy): Eukaryota > Metazoa > Chordata > Amphibia > Anura > Ranidae > Staurois > Staurois parvus. The sequence goes on along the minus strand of NW_028318199.1, from coordinate 1,531,583 downwards.
TACGGCAATTTTCGTTGTAGTGGACAGACATTCAAAGATGGGCCATTTTGTACCACTGAAGGGGACCCCATCAGCAGAAGAGACTGCCAGGATCTTTATCAGAGAAGTAGTTAGGCTACATGGGGTTTCTGAGGATGTGGTATCCAATCGAGGGGTGCAGTTCACCTCCAAATTTTGGAGGGCCCTATGCAAGGCCCTGGGCATTAAGCTCTCGCTTTCTTCCGCCTTCCATCCTCAGACCAACGGGCAGACAGAGAGGACCAATCAGACGTTAGAGCAATATCTGAGATGTTACACTTCATTTGTACAGGATGATTGGCTGACCCTCTTTCCCCTGGCGGAATTTGCATTCAACAACGCGAATCACTCTGCTACAGGACAGTCACTGTTTTTTTCGAATTATGGGTTCCACCCCACATTCATGCCTGACCTGATTGCGGAAAGCACGGTCCCAGCTACCCAAAACATGATGGATTTTTTTTCAAACAATAACAAACGATTACAAGAAGCCATGGCTAAAGCCCAGGAAGACAACAAGGAGGCATTTGACATAAAACGAAGGGGGGAATTAATATTGCAGCCTGGTGACAAGGTCTGGTTAGCAACGACTAACCTAAAATTGCAGTGCCCATACTAGAAATTAGGACCAAAATTTTTAGGCCCCTTCCAGGTTAAACGCATGATCAATGAGGTAGCTTACAAGCTGGTCCTTCCTGAGACCTTCAAGATTCATCCTGTGTTCCACTTCTCTTTGCTGAAACCAGTAGCCACAGACCCATTTCCGGATCGGGAATCCAGGCCCCCAGAGGCTATTATAGTAGGGGAACAGGAGGAATTTGAAGTAGAAGCAATCTTGAACTGTCGAAGGAGGGGGGCCAGACCCAGGTTCTGATTAAGTGGAAAGGCTATGGTCCTGAGGAGAATTCTTGGGAACCCGCTCAAAATGTTCATGCTCCTAGACTTATGCGGGGGTTTGTGCGTGATCACCCGCAGTGGAGAGATCAATTGGGCACCCGGAGGGTACCCATGGGGGGGGGCAATGTCAGGGACCATCGCGACGCATGGGTCTACACAGGCGTAGGTGTCTGCCAAGACGTGTAGGTGGCAGGGCACTAGGACCCAGGCGCACCTGTCGTCTTGACAGTACTAGGCAGGCACTAGGACCTAGGCTGCACCTGTCAGGTGCAGGGCTGGCTATTTAAGCCAGCTCTGCACAAACACTGCTCTTGGACTCTGCTCCTGGATGTCCCCCTTTAAATCTGATCTTTTGGTATTGACCCTGCGTGTGACCCGACTATCCTTTGCCTACCGTTTTGTACCTCACCGATCCGCTAGTTGCCCACCCGGCCTGTATGACTCTGATTTAGCTCATCCATCCATCCATCCCGCAGGGATCACTAGGCTCCCTCACATCAGACTCTTAGCCCCCTGGAGCTCCTGTCAGACTCCTCTACCCCTGTTGGAGATACGTAGCAGCTGCGACCTGGTACCGGAGCGCTCCAAGTCCATCCCCACCATCAGGGGCCCTGGTGAACAAGTGCTCCGATGCTTAGACTCCGCACTCTGGGGAGGCTCTGCCAGGGGATTGATAGAGGTGCTGTCAGGCGGTCCATTACAGTAAGGCTTCACGGGATTCCAGAAGACATCATTTCTGACCGTGGGGTCCAGTTTACCTCGAAGTTTTGGAAGGCGTTATGCGAGATTCTGGGTATTCAACTATCATTTTCGTCTGCCTACAACCCACAGACCAATGGGCAGACAGAGAGGACAAATCAGACACTTGAGCAGTACTTGAGATGTTATACATCCTTCCTCCAGGACGATTGGTTGACCGTCTTGCCATTGGCCGAATTCGCGTACAACAACGTGAATCACTCCGCAACGGGGCAATCCCCATTCTTTGCGAATTATGGGTTCCACCCCACATTCTTGCCTGACCTAATTCCTGAAGGTCCAGTTCCTGCCACACAGGATATGCTGAGTTTTTTTTCTGCCAATAACAAGGTGCTTCAAGAAGCAATCATGAAGGCCCAAGAAGACAGTAAGAGGGCTTTTGACAGGAAAAGAAGAGGGGAACTGATCTTGAAACCAGGGGATAAGGTCTGGCTGGCAACTACCAACTTAAAATTGTCTTGTCCTTCGAGGAAATTGGGGCCCAAGTTTATGGGCCCATTTCGGGTCAAACGAAAGATTAACGAGGTGGCATATGAACTTTCGTTACCAGGGACCTGGAAGATTCACCCAGTGTTTCATGTCTCGCTACTAAAGCCAGCAGTACCGGATCCTTTCCCTGATTGAAGATCCAAACCCCCGGAAGCCATAACCATCAACGAACAGGAGGAATTTGAGGTAGAATCAATCTTGGATTGCAGGAAGAGGGGCGGCCAGACACAGTTCCTGATAAAATGGAAGGGCTACGGCCCTGAGGAAAATTCCTGGGAGCCGGCTCAAAATGTTCACGCCCCTAGACTTTCCGGGAGTTCCATCGTAGCCACCCACGGAGGAGAGATCAGTTGGGCACCCGGAGGATGCCCATAGGGGGGGCAATGTCAGGGACCATCGTGACGCATGGGTCTGCACATGCGTAGGTGTCTGTCAAGACATGCAGGAATCAGGGCACTAGGACCCAGGCGCACCCGTCGCCTATGACGGTGCTGGGCAGGCACTAGGACCTAGGCTGCGCCTGTCAGGTGCAGGGCGGGCTACTTAAACCAGCCCTGCACAGACACAAGTTGCCGTATGGTCTGATCTGGTTCCTGTGTTCCCGTTGTTTGAGATTCGTTGCTGACCTGCCTGGACCTGACCTCTGCTGACTTCTCCTGCTCTGACCCCTGGCTAAGTTTGACCTCTCTTTTTGGATATCCCTACCTGATCTGAACTACTGGTACCGACCCCGGCGAGTGACCTGACTATTCTTCTGCCTGCTGCCTTATACTACGCTGACCCCTCTGTTACCGACCTGGCCCGTTTGACCACGTTTTGCTCAGCGATCCATCCGACCCGCACAGATTAGCTGCTACTCTCCAGACCTGTCTGCCTCTTCACGTCAGGCTCTCTACCTGTCATTACCTCTGGTGATTCCTCTACCTCAGGTGGGTGTACTCAGGGGTCGCGACCTGGTCACTGTCTGCTCGAAGCCTATCCCCACCATCAGGAGCTCTGGTGAACAAGCGGACTGGCGCTTAGACTCTGCGCCCTGGGGAATCCTGTCCTGAGGACTGCTAGAGTACACCAGGTGGTCCATAACAATTACAGTACTCAGCTCGGTAATGGATGAGATGGCAGATCTGCGCTTATAGACCGGCGTGTATGCCACCACGCCATCGATGCGAATGCCGCCGGCGGTAGGCCGCGGTCCTGTATCCACATATCAGCAGCATAGTACCATATGGACTTCGTATGGCCAGGCGCCGGGCAGTGCGAACTCCGCGTGTAGGCTCATGTATATCTCTACAAGCCACTACCGACTTGAACTGTATCTGGATAGATGTGTTTTAATAAAGCTTGTATCGGGCCCATTCAGATAGAGACTGACACTGTTTAATCTAAGGGATGCTTGTACAGACAATGTACATACTACTAGGAGCTGATAGCATGTAAATGATGGGAAAGAGAGCTCACCAGGTGGAGGACTGGTTTAACTAGTTATCACTATAGATAAGAGGAAATGCTACACTCCAAGCAGGATGTACATTCTCGTGTATGGACACCCCCTATACATTGTTCTGTGGGAGGGGATTGACCTGACCTCCGTGCGGGGGGGATGTGTGTTTTTTTGTAAGTGAATAAAACAAGAGTCTGGGGTTAGAGCCAGGCACAGAGTGAATTCAACCTCCAACCTGAGAGTATCATCTGATTATTCCTGGGCCACGGGAGCTACATTTTCCCCACATCTCAACAGAGCTAAACCAGTTGGAGGCGCAGGAATCATGGAGTTAAGCTGCAGTCGCGGTAAGCAAAGTTCGCACAGCTTTATGGGGGATTGCTGCGCATCCAACTGCGGGTACTCATGGTAAGGAGAAATTAGTTGAAAGTGAATTTCCAAGACAATCCCTGGTAGTCTCGGTCCTCAAACAGGATCAGATGACCAGGCTTTTTGAGGACCTTGGAAAACTGAGCGCCAGCCCTGTGGTTGTGGCCTACCCCATGCCCAGGTGCCATGAGGTAATGGAGCATCCGGAAGGGGCCCGCTGTCTAACCATCATGGACCTGAGCAGAGGGTATGGGCCACCATCTCCAACCCAGGAGGCTCAGGATGAGTTAGCCTTCACTACCCCATGTGGCTTGCCTGAATTCATGGAAAAGTTAGTTGGGGTTGGGAATGCACCAACCGCCTCTCCAGGGGACAGGAATGACCCACAATGTGGAGTGGAACTGGGTGCAGTTGCCCACTTTAGGGGCCTTGCGGTGTTCAGCCCTGTCTGGGAAGAGCAACTTGGGCCCCTGTCACTAGTCAGGAACCAACTGCCCGTGCCTAGTCTGACAGTCGAGAAGGGTAACTGTCAGAGGAGTATGTCAGTGGTTCAGCTTTGGGTACCACTGGTAGGAAGAGACCCCCAGAAGTCTGGGCATGGGGAGACTGAGGCAGTTGTGGCCTGGTCTGCTCCCCAGACCAAAAAGCAAGTTACGTCAGTCGTGGGTGCAGCTGGCTACAGTAAGAAGCCTGGGTGCAACTGCATGAGGCTCAGCTGGACCTGTGACTGACCTAGCAGACAGGACACTGGAGGAACTGGTGTGCTGGATGCTAACAGGTAACGAGGACCGTTCATCTTGGATGAAGGTACCTGTGGACACATCTGGGAGGCGAGTTCCAGAATTCGCCTGTCCGTTTTCGGTGCACACAGGCGCCATTACCTTCGGGCCAGATATAGTCCTAGGCCTGAGGAAGAAGATGGGAGAGGGAAATCTCCTTCTCTACCTCGACAAGAAGCTACATATTAATATGTTAGCAGATGACACCCCTGAGCCGAAGTGTTTTGTGAACGGGTGGGCACCCCGGCAGTCGCCACGGTATTCGGCTAGCCACAGCCGACTGGTGCTCCCCCCTGACCACTCACTTGGTTGGCCCAGCAGTGTTGCTGGGGAGAACAGCTTCCTTTTCAGAAGGAACTTGGGTCTCCCGCAGTGCATATCACACCAAGGTGAACCCCTGGGCACAGTGGCTCTGTGCCCAGGTCAGGCCAGCCCGCAGCAGAAGTGGGATGCGTCAGTAGGGAAATTACAGTCCCCTCCAATGCAACCACCTGAGGGGGGAGGTGTAACCAGCGTATACCCAGAGACTGACGCAGACCTCCGTTTTGTTGAGAATCTCCATTTTCTCCCCTCATACTTTCCCCCTTCCCTCTCTGAGAGGCACAGTGACATTTGGCCAGTGAGTGTGTGGTAGGAGTGTCATAGGAGGCCAGAGCCCAGCAGGGGGCTACGTGCTATAAAATCCCCAAGGGAGCTGGGGCCTAGCTGTCCAAAGAACCTGTGCAATGTAACACCTCGTATAAGATAAGGCAAGCTTTCCCAGGAGTTCAAAGAACCTTCCCAGGAAACACAACCAGATAACCTTTGTTAAAATCCATTTTGTTGGAATATGGAATATGAGAGACTTACACAAATACCGGACATATCGTCAGATTGGCTAAGAGAAGACGAATAGTTTGATAGGTCACTCTCCTTGTCTCGAATACATAGGAAAGCCGAAAAGTAGATCTTGTTAACTGTTCAGTGTATAATTTCATAATTCATATCTAATCAATCCTCAGACGTGTCTGCATACTAATCTACCCGCGGGTGGAATGTCACTTGTGCAGATGGAAAGTTATGGGCCAAAATATGAGTTAGGAGAGATTTTGGCTCTAGTTGAGGTATCCGCCCAGACCTCCACGCCCTAAACGGGTATTGGTCCTTGACTTCAGAGACACCCCCTGCTGGGGAACTACAAATTGGGCTGTCAGGCCTAAGAGAGGGAAGTTGAAGACGTCTCCCATTTTATCATCAGTACCACCTGGGGAGACCCATGCCCTTTCGCTCTGAAATTTGGGTCTGCTAACCCAGGACTTTGGCAAGTACCTTAACCCTTTCACCTCTCTCTGATATCTCTTTGCTGTGCTGTTGGTCTCTGTATATTTATATACAGTGGGGATCGAAAGTTTGGGCACCCCAGCTAAAAGTTTGTAAATAATGTGCATAAAGAAGCCAAGGAAAGATGGAAAAATCTCCAAAAGGCATCAAATTACAGATTAGACATTCTTATAATATGTCAACAAAAGTTAGATTTTATTTCCATCATTTATACTTTCAAAATAACAGAAAAGAAAACAAAAAAATGGCGTCTGCAAAAGTTTGGGCACCCTGCAGAATTTATAGCATGCACTGCCCCCTTTGCAAAGCTGAGACCTGCCAGTGTCATGGATTGTTCTCAATCATCGTCTGGGAAGACCAGGTTATGTCAATCTCAAAGGATTTAAATGCCCAGACTTATCTGACCTTGCCCCAACAATCAGGACCATTGGTTCTTCTAAGCAGTTGTCTAGAAAACTGAAACTGAAAATAGTTGACGCTCACAAAGCTGGAGAAGGCTATAAGAAGATAGCAAAGCATTTTCAGATGTCAATATCCTGTGTTCGGAATGTAATTAAGAAATGGCAGTCATCAGGAACAGTAGAAGTTAAAGCAAGATCTGGAAGACCAAGAAAAATATCAGACAGAACAGCTCGCAGGATTGTGAGAAAAACAATTCAAAACCCACGTTTGACTGCACGATCCCTCCAGAAAGATCTGACAGACACTGGAGTTGTGGTACACTATTCCACTATAAAGAGATACTTGTACAAATATGGTCTTCATGGAAGAGTCATCAGAAGAAAACCTCTTCTACGTCCTCACCACAAAAATCATCGTTTGAACTTTGCAAATGAACATATAGACAAGCCTGATGCATTTTGTAAACAAGTTCTGTGGACCGATGAGGTTAAAATTGAACTTTTTGGCCGGAATGAGCAAAGGTACGTTTGGAGAAGAAGGGGCACAGAATTTATTGAAAAGAACCTCTGTCCAACTGTTAAGCATGGGGTTGGATCAATCATGCTTTGGGGTTGTGTTGCAGCCAGTGGCACAGGGAACATCTCACGAGTAGAAGGAAAAATGGATTCAATAAAATTTCAGCAAATTTTGGATGGTAACTTGATGCCATCTGTGAAAAAGCTGAAGTTAAAGAGAGGATGGCTTCTACAAATGGATAATGATCCTAAACACACCTCTAAATCCACAGGGGATTACATCAAGAGGCGTAAACTAAAGGTTTTGCCATGGCCTTCACAATCTCCTGACCTCAACATAATTGAAAATCTATGGATAGACCTTAAAAGATCAGTGCGTGACAGACAGCCCAGAAATCTCAAAGAACTGGAAGACTTTTGTAAGGAAGAATGGGCAAAGATACCTCAAACTAGAATTGAAAGACTCTTGGCTGGCTACAAAAAGCGTTTACAAGCTGTGATACTTGCCAAAGGGGGCAGTACAAGATATTAACTCTGCAGGGTGCCCAAACTTTTGCAGATGCCATTTTTTTGTTTTCTGTTATTTTGAAAGTGTAAATGATGGAAATAAAATCTAACTTTTGTTGACATATTATAAGAATGTCTAATCTGTAATTTGATGCCTTTTGGAGATTTTTCCATCTTTCCTTGGCTTCTTTATGCACATTAATACAAACTTTTAGCTGGGGTGCCCAAACTTTCGATCCCCACTGTATATATCTTAGTTACATCTTTTTCTGTAAATATTTTATTGCACCCATTTGACCTTTTAGTAATAAATCTTTCCTTCTGAAAGTGTTGAACTGTTTCTATAGCGCTTTATTGCAATTTACGAATTCCTGCCTCTAAAGAGAATGCTACTGTGTTTGTTTAACCCTCTGTATAACCGGCCTGCAGTGACTGGTTTATACAGACGATTATCTCAACCATTATAGTGTTATAGCTGATATCGCTGAGTTTCCTCTTTCTCTGTAGAAAAAGGAGGTGGTGGCAGTGTGAAGGGTTAATTGCGTAATTAACCTGACCCAGTAACAATCGCATTCAGGCTAATCTGGCTAATCATAGCTCTTATTGTGAACTCAGCTGTGAATGGCCAAAGCATTGCACCTGCTTTTGGCTAATTGCAATGCGCCGCCAGAGCACATTGCATTGTGGGGCACATGGGCGAATGACCAGCTGAACACCCTAGATGCTCGTATATTCAGCGAACACACAAACATCAAATGTTTGAGTCAAACGTATATTCATCACTAGAGGGATCACCAGAAGGAGGTCCTGATTCCCCTATATAGAACTATAGTGAGATCTCATTTAGAATACTGTTTCTAGTTCTGGAGATTTCACTTACAAAAAGATATTGATAAGACAGAATTAGTCCAGAGATGGGTAACAAAAATGGTGAAAGGTCTGGGGGAATAAAATATTAAGAGCGACATTAGGAACTTAACCACTTCCCAACCACAATATAATTGGAAGATGGCTACAGCGCAGTTGTCCAGTTCTGGGAGGGCATCCATGGACATGCTCCCAGAACATGCCCCCTGTGCGTCCCCAGCGGCACACACCTGGCGCTGTCAGTGATAGCTGTGTCCTATGGACACAGCTGATCATGTGATTAGGCAAAAGGCCAATAACAGCGGCCTTTTACAATGTGATCAGCTGTACCTAATGACACAGCAGATCACAAAGTAAACACAGTTGTCGGTTATCGGCAGCACTTTCCTCACGCTGTCACAGCATGAGGAAAGTACTGCCGATAACTGGCAAATGTGACAGGGGAGATCTACATTGATAATCAGCGCACTGATTATCGGTGCCCTGATTATCAGTGCCACTCAACAGTGCCCATCAGTGTCGCCCATCAGTGCTGCCCAGTGGTGCCACCTTTCAGTGCCCAGCAGTGCCGCCCATCAGTGCCCAGCAGTGTCACCAGTCAGTGCCACCCGTCAGTGCCGCATATCAGTGCCCATCAGTACCGCCTATCAGTGCCCATCAGTGCTGCATATGAGTGCCCATCATTGCTGCATATCAGTGCATCATCAGTGCCTATCAGTGCTGCCTTTCAGTACAGCCTCATCAATGCACAGCAGTGGAGAAAAATGACCCGTTTGCAAAATTTTATAATAGAAACAAAGAAAACCTTTTTTTTTTCAAATTTTTTGCTCTTTTTTTGTTCACAGTGCAAAAAATAAAATCCCAAGTGGCGATTAAATACCCCCCAAAGAAAGCTTGATTTGTGTGAAATTTTTTTAAACTATTTCATATGGGTACAGTGTTGCATGACCGCACAATTGTCCTTCAAAGTGCAACAGCACTGAATGCTGAAAATTGGCCTGGGCAGGAAGGGGGTGAAAGTGCCTGGTAGGCAAGTGGTTAATATATACAGTCTGGTGGAAAGAAGGGAAAGGGGAGATATGACTGAAACCTTTAAATACATCAAGGAAGTGAATAAGGTTCAGGAGGGCAGTATTTTCAATATGAAACCAAAATCAAGAACATGGGAACATGACCTCAAACTATCTGGAGGAAAGTTCAAAACTAATCATAGAAAGTATTATTTTACAGTGTCAAAGATAGAAAATAGAGAGCCAGGTGATTATGTAATTGAGATTTGACAGCACATTCATCTTGGCAAGGGAGGGTAAGTTAGATATGGAGCAAAGGTGTGTCCAGAATCATGTAGTCTTTTTCCGTACTGATAGCAGGAGTTTGGAGAATCGTTGGTAAAATACCTGTACTTGATCATTTATTATATTGAGTGTAACAAGGTAGAGCCACAAATGCGTGGCTGGTGAAGGCAGATGCGTGAATCCACAACTCTGCTCCCCGTTGGCTTTCTGATGCTGATTTCAGCAAATAAGGAACCCACTCAGCTCCCCCAGTCTGGCTCCTACCACTCTCAGACTCGTTTCTATGACTAAGGTGAAGCAGAAATATGCTAGTCAACTGCCACTGGAGACCCTCTAAGAGAGCTCCCTCACAGGCAAAATGGTGCCAGCTCCACCATCGCTGCTCCAGACACAGCATGACTCAGACACAGGAACCAGAAAGTGTATAGCATTCACAGGAGGGTGAGCTGGCATCTTCTCTTTCCTCAGCTGCATCTCTTTGCGGGGACCTTTTTCATTCCCAAACATCTGACTCTGATAAAGCACTGTGTGACATAGTGATCAGGCAAGGAAATATGAAGGATGCCCCCTCCCCCCTACACACACACAGTGTTCAAGGTGTTCAGCCATTGTAATATTCTAGGGATACTATTTTTCTGGCTAGGCTTTCTGCACTCCTTGAACAGGGTCTTAAAAAGGCCAGGAAGTGCATCACATCTAAACTTAAAATGAGTTTAAAGAATCTCTCGTATAGGGACCATTGAAACAAAACTGGACAGTACTATTGGCAGAACCAACTAAACCACCAACTGCATCCAGGACCTACAACAAAAACTGGTTGATGCTCCGAACAAAATCTATGATCTTGAAAATAGATCTCACTGTTGCACTTTTAGGGTTTGGGTAATACCGGAATCTTTTACCAACTCAGGGAAAGTGATTCATGAACTAGTACTAGAACTAGGTTGAAACTTGATAGGGTCCACAGAGCCCTGGAAGCTCCACGGGCAGATGGGAACCTGTGGGACATTATTGTAAAATTGCACTTCTGTTCTATAAAGGAACAGGTGATGTCTAAGGCGACAGAAACACTGGGTTTTTAATTGAGGGGACATGCAATTCAAATCTTTGCTGATATCTCCTGCCACTGTTCAGAAGCATAGATACCTCAGACCTTTACTTCAACCTTTCATTGAAAAGGGAATCAAATACCGCTAATCATTTCAATTTTGTCTCTAGTGTTGACTATGCAAAACATTTTCAACATTCCATGAAGGTGAGACTTTGCTGTAACAACTTGGTCATAATCTCCAAGCTCACCCTACTCTTCTCATCCAAACACCCCAGGAGGCACCAATGGGGCCACAGCTTCCTTATTACCCATATGGCGTACTATCAGACCTCCATATTGTAGATGCCTGGTCACCTAATGAACTCACTTGTTCTCCAATTTGATGGTGGGTTCCTGCTCACGTTAATCTTTGATTTTTCTGTTAACTATTTTTTATATGGTATCTATGGAATCAATTTGCTGGAACTACTGCTCCTTTGCAATTTCTCTGGTTTATTATACTATCTCCTTTTTTTTATTATTTTTCATGTTCGGCTATGTTACTTAATGAGTAGTTATCATGATCAGCCTAGCCCATTGGTGATGGCCATGTGCCCAGTTGACCTCTATCTCAACCCTTTTCGTTGAGATCAAACCCAACTTTGGTGTCTGGTTTTATGCAGACACTGTTGTATACCACAGTTTGTTTGTTTTTCCCATGCCTGGAGCTATTTGTAATGAAACTACAGTGTTTTTGCTTATTTTGTTTTGTTTACTCAGCAGGTTGGTATCTATCCATTGCCCTTCTCAACTATTGATCTCACTTTCTTCTTCTGGAGACCTCTTTTTTAGCTCTTTTCTTCTGCTCTAATCTTGCTAAGCCAGCCCCTTCTTCCCTCCTGGGTTCTGTCTATCTGGGAATCATCTGTCATTAGGCTGTACCAATTGGTAACTGATAATACTCCACCTTTTGTGCACCATGGCTAGCCAATCTATGACACTCCCAATCATTATCCTCACGCATAATGTTCAGGGGCTAAATGTGCCCATCCAAAAGTGTACAGTTTTTCAGCATTACCAATCGCAAGTAGATATTGTATTTCTTAATGAAGGAACTAAAGTTAGGAACTAAATTGGCTAAAATGCTTTTTTATCACAACCTATGTGCACATTTAGAGAGAATTAAACCCCTCCAAGAAAGACTATGCATTTTATTCCTATGTTCCCATGTTTACAGTTCCTATTCTTCATCGACCATTTTTTATCCCATCATCCAACATCCCCAATGTTCCACTCTAGCAGAATTGTTGATGTAGCTTGGTATGATTATTCAGCTCTCTTAGCAACTTGCACCTTCCTGTGGCACCTCACTGGTCCATTCCATCGGTGGCAGAATGACCCAAAAGAATCCTATTAATTGGGCGGCTTATAAAGCCACAGTTAGAGGTCTGCTAATACAGCTAATCACTCGCTTGATCATCAATCATCAGAATCTCTCATTAAATATAAGGAATGTGAGTTGTCTAACTTGCTGTCTGCACATAAACAAAAGCTGTAGACGGACCAGAGAGATAAAATTTATTAGGCTACCTTGGAATGCAATCTATGTTTGACAACAGCAGAAAGCAGAAAAGAGCATCTGTTGGACTAAATTTTACATGCAGGCTGACCGTCCAAGCAAAATCATCTGGCGGTCTGGGGGGACCCACAGTTTCAGAATTACTATAAGGCAGCTCAGTTAATTCAGCTGACACAAACTTTCTCCACTTGTTATTAACCTGATTGGATCATGCTGGAAGCCCAAGCAGGATCTCCACTCCCAATCGATCTACTTAAGTAGATTCCCTCTAAGGATTGTAAAGTGATCTTGTGCCCAACCCTTTCGCACTCTGTTTAACTCTTGGGATTCTGTAAAACTTGTTCCCTTATATCTACACATATTCCAGTGGCTCTTGTTTTCAACAACCCTTCTCTCCCCCCCCCCCCCACTTCCCAAGACCTTTCCCCTATCTGTTTCTCATGGTGGATTAACAAGGGGTTTGTACAGGATAAGGCATTTTCTTGACCATAGAGGGATAAAACCATCACAGTACTTCCTCCAAACCCTTGGGATGCCTTGATCCAGCTCTGCCAAATACTCAATTTTATGATTCCCCTCAAGAAGAATACAGATGACATTACATCAAAAACACTTTGAGAACAGGTTTATGCAAGATGCCTATTTAAAATGGGGTGTATCGACAATGTACCTTTTCCTTTCCACACGTATGAAAAAATTACCTCACCAGTTCGCATTGGAAACAGATCTGGGTACAGAAATAGATGTGGAGGACCTGTCTAGGTAGACTACTACGGTGCACAAGGGGGTCCTCAACACCACTCTTGCAGAGGCAAATTATAAAGTTTTGTCTCACTAGTATATGATGTCCTCAAGACTTGCCAAGATCTTCCCTGATGCCTCCCCTCTATGCTTCAGGGGTTGCAAACAGGAGGGCACCATGTATGGTGGACCTGTCCAAAAATCAAGAGCTTTTGGACAAGAACATTCACTCTGATCCATTCTGTGACCTCTGTTAACCTTGATAAAAATACTAAAACTGAATTTTTTAATGATTTGACAGATGATCTTCCCAGACATACCCTCATTTTTTATATTCTGCAAGCTGCTAAGATGTCTGTTGTGAAAGCTTGGAGAACTTCAGTGGTGAACATAGTCACAAATAAACAAAAGCTTTTTTGATTAATGCTTCATGAAAAGCTGGTTAGTATTCTTTGTGATAAATAAAGGCTAACATTCTTTGTGATCTAACTTGGGGGCTCAGCTGGGGGGGGGGGGGTTTGGATCTCAAGCTGAGTGGAGCAATCTTTTTCTCTGATCTGCTGTTCTTTCTTTTTTTTTGTATTCTGCTTCCACTTCCAGACCTTATTTTTTCCTTTTCTTCTCCCTTCTTAACTATTTCTGTTTATCCATCTTCTTGTATTGTTAGGTTTATGTGGAATGCTGATCCTCTATGTCTCGGGACCTTTGCCAATCACTGTGAACGTCTGTCCATTATTCATTACTGTAGACAGTTTACAGGATGTGTTACAATGATTCATTATGATGGACTTTTCTTCGATTCACTTGTTGGCCCTAATGTTCATTTGTACTTATTTTGTTTTCAATCTCAATAAAAATTATTGAAACAGGAAAGTAACAGGGTAGAGAGAACATAAAGCAAGAATTAAATAGATGGGTTGATCTAGTGGACTCAATTTTACCCTTATATTTGCATAGATAATCTTTCCAAGCCTGTTAATGAAAAGGCACATCAAAATGGTGTCACCTAAACTCAGGTTTCTGAGACACAGCCTTCATTGACAGCAGCTGTGTCTCAGAAGAGCCAAATGAGAAAAGGAGACATTATGAGTTTTTAGAGAAGCAAAGATATCAAGGGAAGTTGAAAGTGCACAGTTAAAGACACATATTGACCCTGATTTACTATTGTGCCTAGGCGCATTTCCGTGGGCTAACGTCTACTTTTTAATAGCAACCGTCTACTTTTAGACGGAAAAGACATTTACAAAGAAAACGTCAACAAGTAGACGCCAAATCGAATTTACTAACCAGACACAGTCAACGACTCAGACTCAAAAAGCAGACTTGCTAAGAAGCACGTCTAACACCATGAAAAATCACTGCAGAGACATGTTCACATTGAAATTTGCTTTGCCAAATATCAGGACGTCACTTTAAACAATATCTGACATTTCAAAAAAAAATTTAAAATGTGTAAAAAAATTGTTTTTTTAAAGCAAGTCATCACAGTGAAGAACTAGACATTTTTCCAGCGTCTATGGCCGGATGTAAATGCGCATGTGCAGAACACATTTTAGACGTCTGCCGTGGGCACTTTCTTTTTAGACGCTGTTCAATAGTAAATCTCTGTGTGGAGTCCACTGACAGACGGCACTCGATCGCATCTACTGTGTTTAACAAGCAGCATTCTTTGTAGCTAGGCATATCTTTATGTATCCTAATTTGATTTCCTTAGTTCTATTGATTCTCTTTTTGTTTCTTATCCTTTATAATTATTTCTGTAATGATTTTGCTTATTTCGAAGGTCTAGATAATATATATTTTGACAGCTGAATCTAAAAATAAATGTCTGCAATAAAAAAAAGAAAAAAAGGCATGGGGTCCCCCCTCCGATCCATACTAAGCCCTTTGGGTCTGGTATGGATATTAAGGGGTAACTCCACGCCAAAATAAAAAAAAAAAACGGTGTGGGGTTCCCCCCAAATTCCATACCAGACCCTTATCTGAGCATGCAGCCCGGCAGGTCAGGAAAGGGGGGGGGGATGAGAGAGCCCCCTCCTCCTGAACCATACCAGGCCACATGCCCTCAACATGGGTGGGTGCTATTGGGCAGGGGGCCCCCCCCAAAGCACCTTGTCCCCATGTTGATGGAGACAAGGGCCTCTTCCCCACAACCCTGGCCGGTGGTTGTGGGGGTCTGCGGGCAGGGGGCTTATCAGAATCTTGAAGCTCCCTTTAACAAGAGGGCCCCCAGATCCTGCCCCCCCCCCTACGTGAATGAGTATGCGATACATGGTACCGCTACTAATTCACAAAAAAACAAAAAAAACTATTTAAGAACTGTCACCCTAGCTCACTGCAAAAGGCTAGTAAGCCACCGTCAGTAGAGGAACATATTTTTTTTTTTCGGGTTGCTGGAGCCTGACACCGTGATTGACGTTGGATCTACTTCGGGGGACATTCTTTTATTAAAGGACTTGTCAAAGACTGTGTCCTGTGGTTTTTTACACTACACTTTTAGTTTTTTTGTGAATTAGTAGCGGTACCATGTATCGCATACTCATTCACGTAGGGGGGACCTGGATCTGGGGCCTATATACCGCTCCCAGTGGAGAGCCAGGTCCCCCTGAGTCTGCCCTGGGCCCCCCATCTCTCTCAGACCCTAAGGTGGGAGTTGGAGCCAGCATCTTGCTCCTGGGATCTATCAATGGTGTTTCCCACGGCCTATGTCCTCTCTACATCTCCACGGTCCCCTAATTATTTTTACAATATAAAGTTTTTGTGGATAAGCCTGATAGCATCTATGTAACTATAACCCTAAACCTGTTTCGGGCGTTATAGGTCTCCTGGGGTTATTATCTCCCTTGGCTCTCCAATTTCCAGTTGATCACCCCCAGGAGACTCCCTGTATGCTGTCCACCAAGAAAAAAAGGGGACAAGCTCAAAAGTCCCTCACGATATACTTAAAACACACGGGATTTGCAGCATGTCTCCAGACAACACAGAACGTGCATCCCTGTCCGATCCCACACAGGATACCACAGCTCATTCATTAGCTATGGTCAGTGAATATACACAGCAACTCACAAAGGGGGACCTGGAATCTTGCTTAGAAACTATGTACACCAAGCTGGCAGCTAAATTCCAATCAGAACTGCATAAAAGCACTTATGTTCTCTCTCAGGAAATAGCCACATTGGGCTCCAGGACCGACCGCTTAGAAACCAAACATGATGAACTCAGCCTGGCTTATGGTGAACTTTCCAGAGATCACGATCATTTACAAACGGCCTTCTCACAATTGCAGGCGCAGGTTGAGGACCTTGATAATTGCAATCGCAGGAATAATCTGTGAGTCAGGGGAATTCCAGAGTCTGTGTCTGATCTTTCACAAACCATAACCAAGCTATTCAAGTCACTCCTTCCGGATCGTGACCCTGGGTCCTTTGCTTGTGACCGCATCCATAGAGCCCTGCGCCCCAAACCTCCTAATGATAAACCGTCTAGGGACATTATTCTTTGTATGAAGGATTTCCTGACCAAAGAAGACATACTTCTTTTTATGCTCGCAATACCCCAACGATCTCCTTCGAAGGCTCGGTTCTACAAATCTTTCCAGATGTTTCTCCAGCTACATTGGAAAAACTTAGAAAAATGAAGGAAATTACAACTGGGAGCACATACATAGCCACATCCCTTCCCGAAGGTAGAGAAATCTTGGCCAAATTGGGCCTGGCGGACGCCCCATCACCTCAACGTCTACTTTCCACCCCTCGAGTCTCTCCCATTTGGCATACTCCATCGCCACGAAGAGATAGAAGAAGAGTCCAACAAGAACCGTATTGAATAGACCTTGCCCACTTGCATATTACCAATTGTTTTGATATTCCTTTGTAGGATGCTGCAAATTGTTATATGTTCATATACCACTATTTCTAATCTAATATTTAGCTACTTGGACATGCAACAATTCGGCATGGGTCTTCGGACCCTCTTTTTGCCGCCCATAGGTTCATAGAAATTTCTGACAGGTGACCCTACCCTGCCATCTAGCCTGGTCGGGGATGTTGCCGCCTTGATGAGGGGTGCATCTCCGCTTCCTGTGTATTCGGGTGGCGGGGTTTGGGCCCGTTTGGCCCTTTGATAATGTATTTTCTGTTTTTTCAGGGAAGGCTTTTAGTCTACCTGATCCTCAGTGTATTATGACTGAGATAGAAACCGGGATACAGGGATTTTGCTCATTTGTATCTCACACATCCTTAGGATGTGAATTTTTGTGGTCACTGCTGAGATGTTTCTATATTTTTGATAATTATGTTTGCTTTCACGTGGATATCTGGATGTGTTAAAGTTTAACAAGGGTCTTTGGACCTTCTTTATACCGCCCATTAGTTCATGGTTTCAAAACTCTTGAACACGTTACCCCACCCTGTCGCCTGACATGGCCAGAGGTGTCACAGCCCGATTGTGGGGTGGCGGCTCCATTTTCAATGTTTACGGAGACAGGGTTTAGGCCCATTTGGCCCTTTGATGTTTGAATTTTTTGTTTTTTCATGTATGGCAAATTGCCCACCTGATCCATGTTTCGTACCTATCCCCTTAATTGTAGGAGCTACTGAAGCTTTACCTCTATTGCTTTTTATCTTTTCTCTTTTCAAAACTTTAGTACATGATATTGGTTTTGTGCTGGTCTGTGGATGTCGCAATACCCTTATTGAGGTCTGGATGTCCCGCAGATTGGTACTTCTGACTATAACTATGTCTGATGTGGATCTACAGGTTCTAATGTTTAGCCAACTGATTCTAGGAGATGTCTTTTCAATGTGTATTCTTATACTGATAGCTATAATCTTTGTATACTATGGTAATTCAATGTATTTCGCATAATGTCCAGGGTTTCAATTCGCCAAATAAGCGCAAAACAGCCTTTCTTCAATATAAGCGACTAGGGGCTAAAATAATTTTACTACAGGAAACACATTTTGCAGCCGCAAAACATCCAACATATTTTCATAAATCCTATAAGCAGGGGTACTATACCTTATATTCCTCTAAATGTAGAGGATTAGCCATTTTTCTACATAATTCATTCCCCTTTGAGGTTCAACGTGTGTATCGTGATCCGAACAGTAGGTTTATCATTCTTAAAGGCACCCTTTCGGGTCGTGAACTTACGATTGCTAATCTCTATGCACCGAATTCGGCACAAGCTTCCTTTTTCTCTAAATTCTTTGGTGTTCTGGATAGGTTTTTGTCCCCCCATCTATTGGTGGGTGGTGATTTTAACCTTGTAGCAAACCCTCTTTTGGACCGAAGCTCCTCCTCGCAATCTTCCCAGGCTTTCCCAAAATCCCTTACTAAAAAACTAGATGCCCTCCAACTGGTGGACACCTGGAGGGCGCATAATACGGGAGCTAGGGATTATTCATTTTATTCTCACCCACATGCTAGATTAGACTATATCTATTGTACCCCTATTTTATTAGCTAATTCTAGGAAAGCTTGCATTCACTTGAGCCCCTGGTCGGATCACAATATTATAGCCTTATCTATCACGTTTATAGGATTGGCACCTACCCCCTACTCTTGGAGACTTAATGACTCTATGCTTACTGATATTAACTCTCGCCAAGAGTTGGTTACTTCCATACAAGAATATTTTCAGTCTAACTCTACTCCCGATATATCTCCAGCCACACTATGGGTAGCTGATAAGGCGGTCCTACGTGGCTGCCTTATCTCTATGGCTTCATCCAGAAATAGAAAACGATGGCAGCAAATTCTACAACTTAATTGAGAATTAGAAGCACATTATAAAAGTCATATTGCTAATCCATCTCTTCTTAATAAACAGTTATTATCTCAAAAACGTTTAGAATTGAATACTCTGCTTTCTCAAAAGACTGAAAAAGCTCTCCGCTGGTCGAAGGCCTCGTTTTTGTTGCATAGCAACTCAGCATCCACTATGTTTGCAAGGAAATTGAATCACTCTCTACGCTCCCCCACATAATATTTATAAGTTGCGCACTAACTCAGGCTCTGTTTCATCTCTACCCCAAGAAGTTTTGGGTATCTTTAAAAAATTTTATTCTAACCTATTAGCTCCTTCACAGTCGAATTCTGTTCCGCCATCCGACTTATGGTTGGATTCTATACCTCTCCCTGCTCTCACACCCTCTCAGATAGCCTCTCTTAATGCCCCCTGTACTTTGGAGGAAATAACCCATGCAATTGGTGCGTTAAAAAGCTCTACTGCACTGGGTCCTGACGGATTCACCGCTAGTTATTATAAACATTTTGCCACTACGTTGGCTCCCTATTTGATAACTTTATTTAATGATGTTTTGGAAGGTGGTAAGTTCCCTGAGGAGATGCTATTGGCTAACATGTCTTTAATACCCAAACCACAGAAAGACCACCATCTACCACAAAACTATAGACCAATCTCAGTAATGAATAACGATTTGAAAATATTTAGCTGCATTTTGGCAGACAGGTTGGCCCCTATTATCTCCTCTTTGGTCTCTCCGGACCAATCGGGCTTTATTCCAGACAGATTTATTACTTATAACATTCGCCTCACACTAAATGTTATTCAAGATGATAATCTACATTCTAAAGAGGTTCTGTTGATGAGTCTGGACATAAACAAGGCCTTTGACAGTGTTCTTTTGCCTTACTTTTTTTTCTTGCTGAAGAAAATGGGCTTCAGTGACGAGTTTTTGGCTGGTATACACGCCCTATATGACTCTACTAAAACGAGAATAAGTCTTCCTGGCTGTAATTCTGATTTTTTTACATTGGGTAGAGGTACCTCTCAGGGCTGTCCTCTTTCACCCCTTTTATTTGCACTGGTGTTGGAACCTTTGGCAATAGCAATCAGATCACATTCGGATATTTCTGGCTACCCATTATTAGTTTCACATTTCAAAATATGTATGTATACTGATGATGTTATGCTTTTCCTTACCAACCATTAACTTCATTGCCTAACTTATGTGCCCTATTGAACGATTTTGCTATAGCGTCAGGTCTTACTGTTAATTTTACCAAATGGGTGATTATGCCTGTTAATGTTCCTGATTCCCTAAGTGCATCTCTCCATAGTTCGTTTCCATTTTGTTGGGTCAAGGATCGGATTTCCTATTTTGGTATTAATCTCACTCCTAGATACTCGGATATGTTTGCCGCTAATTTTCCACCATGTGTATCAGGTCTCTCTACTCTATTGAAGATTTGGCATGGTTACCCTATTTCCTTTCTGGGTAGAGTCACGGCAGTTAAAATGAATATTTTGCCTAAACTACTTTATCTTTTTAGAGCACTTCCAGTTCCAGTCTCGAAGACATTTTTGGATCACTTTCAGCGATTAATAATATTATCTGGGGTAACAAACGTCCACGTTTTACTTCATCTGTTTTGTACCGCTCACAACGGACAGGAGGTCTCGGCCTTCCTAATTTTTGGTTATATTATCTCTCAGCTCGTTTTGCGCAACTATCACAATGGGCAACTGTTAACTCTCAGACCCCGTGGATCAAGTTTGAATCTCAGTCTATATGTCCATTTTATTTACCTGGTATTTTGTGGTCCAAAATCTCCCCTCGATCACTTACTTTTCATAACTCCATAGTGACACATTCACTGACACTTTGGTCCAAATTCAAATTTAAATTAAATCTGGTCTCTTCTGTTCCTCCAGGTGTTTAATTTTTTGGTGATCCTGCTTTCATTGAAGCGTTTTCCTCCCCTCAAACGTTTTGTTGGTGGTATGATCAATCTTTTATTAGATTATCTGATTTTCAAAGAGGAGGATCTTATATTACTTTTGATATGCTGCGCAAGTTTTTTGACGTTCCTCTTCGTGAATATCATCGCTACCGACAGATTAGACATTTTTTTAATTCACATTTTGGTCTTATACCCTCTTCTCTGATTTCATTTTTTGAACGCATCAGCCGAGACTCTCCTAGGGGTAGGGGTCTTATTTCTGATCTTTATCACCAATTTTTGATCTGTCTTTCTCCTATGCCCCCTCTGTATAAACAAAAATGGGAGGATAGCGGTATCACTCTTTCAGATGAGGACTAGGATTCTATGGTGGATAACATCTGCAGGAGTTCTAGATCTCTTTCTGTTCGTGAGACTGCCCTTAAGGTCTTAACCAGATGGTATTATACCCCATCAAGACATGTATTGTTCCCACAAACGTCCCCTTTATGTTTCCGGGGCTGTGGCCTCACAGGTACTTTGGTTCATATATTTTGGGATTGCCCGACCACATCTTTGATTTGGCGCAAGTTATCTGAGGTGGCTACCTCATTGGCAGGTATCCCATTACGATTGTCTATACAGACCTGTTTATTGGGGGCTCATATCCCAGGGGTCTCTGAGGCCATTATGAGACTGATGCATACTATTTGTATTGCCACTTTGTGGGCTGTGGCCTCACATTGGAAATCCAATACCGTACCCTTAACCTCCGTTTTGCACAGAGTTGATGCTGTAATGCTCATGGAGCGTATTCATTATACCTTACTGGATAAAATGCACTTATCTGAAAAAAAATGGGAATCATGGAAGGATTATAGACATTTATTGCATGATTAACAACATCCCAAGTGAAGATTGACTGGCATATACTGTTGACAAGATGTAACATTCAACCTATTTAATTGTCTACATTTTCATGTACTTGCAATCTACTTTTTTCTACTTTCTGTTTCCTCCTTTCTTATAATAATATACTTTTCTGTATTGTACTTTTCAAAAGTGCCTTGTTTTTGCTGTAAGTATCACTTGAAACTGTACTGTTGTCTTACAGCAGGGTCCTCAAACTACGGCCCGCGGGCCACATGCGGCCCGCCAAGGCCATTTATCTGGCCCCCCGGCAGGAGCGTATTTTCCGTGAGGAAGGGACACTAAGTACAGGGACAGGCAGGGGGCTGCTGTACCTTACCTGGCTGTAGCTCAGGAAAGGCACACAGGCGGCCAATCACCTGCGAGGAGGCGGAGCCGAGCAGCCCCGCGAACATTGAGTGAGGGAGAGGCCGGAGTGAAGAAGGACAGCTGACAGGTAAGTGTGCCGTGCTGATGGTGCTGCTGCAACCAGGTATGCTGGCTGCAGCAGCACCATGCTGGAGCAGGGGTCAGCAAGTTAAGTGTCATTGGTGTCAGTGGGAGGAATAGTGCCCCATCATTGGGGTCACTGATACTAATGATGGGGCATTATTCCTCCCACTGACACCAATGATGGGGCACTATTCCTCCCCCCACTGACACCAACGATGGGGCACTATTCCTCCCCCCCACTGACACCGATGGGGCACTATTCCTCCCCCCCACTGACACCAACGATGGGGCACTATTCCTCCCCCCCCACGTGGAAACTAAAATGGGTGAATTCGCTAAAGCCCATAACGAATTCGTTGACGCACATAATGAGGCTGATGATGACCTAACAGCATTAAAGTCGAAACTGGTGGACCTAGAAGACAGTTCCTGCAGGAATAACGATAAATTTAGGGGTATTGGTGAAAATGTTCCTACTGCAGATCTAAGCAAATATATTCAACAAATGATTTCCACTCTGCTACCTCATACTCCGAATAGAGAAGTAGTAGTGGACAGGGCCCATAGACTGCCAAAACCCTCCTTTCTTCCCGATCATATTCCAAGAGACACTATAGCGAGAATTCACTTTTACCACATTAAGGAGGAACCAATGCTATTTGCTCGGAAAAATAACCCGCTCCCAGACCTTTATACTTGGATCTCCTTATTTACCGACCTTTCTCAACATACCATACTTGCCCGCAAAAAATTGCTATCTTTCACAAAACTGCTATTAAACAATGATATCAAATATTGGTGGGGCTTTCCTACCAAACTGCTTATCTCCAAAGACACCCGTGTAATAACAGTCAAATCTGAAGTGGAAGGATTCCAGCTAGCTAGAAAGTGGGGCCTCCTGCCAGCAGATGGCAAACCAACTCCTGCCAAAGCTTCTCCCAGGAAAATAATTCCTGACTGGGAACAAGTAGCGGGATGAGATACCGCATTGTGCTCCCTCCTATTTCCATGTTGCGTACTTGGACAGTCAATCATTAAGCTGCACCTCTCGGCATTGAGCCCCGACCCGTTGTAGTGATTAAGTTAACACAAAGTTACTCGTTGACTGTTATTTTCGTTCTCTTCTATTCTTTTTCTTCCTTTTTGCCAACTTTCTTCTTACAGAGCAGCGGAATTGACCAAGTATGGGAACACAGCATATCGCTTTCCTCCTGCCATATGATGACACAACTCTGCATTCCTCGTTGGATCCTTATGGGCACTATAAGCCTATCCACCTGGAACACCTCTTTTCTTATGCAATTTTTCACCACACTACTTGAGAGCATCCCTGCATCATCTACCCTACATCCACCATGGTTCTAAAAATAGTATCTATGAATGCTCACGGGTTCAATAGCCCATTTAAACGCTATTCCATGTGGAGAGAGGCACAACAGTTGGCCGGCGATTTTATTTGTGTCCAAGAAACACATTTTGCCTCTAATAAAGCTCCACACTGCTCACACCGTTCATTTCCACATGTATACACGTCCAATGGCCTGGATAAGAAATGTGGCATTCTCATAGCCATTCGTAATTCTGTTGCGTTTCCGTTGCTGTCCCAAGAATCTGATGGCAAAGGCAGATACTTAATTGTCTGTGAAATCAACAACATCACTTATATCATTGTCAATTTATATGCCCCCAATGTTCACCAGATCCATTTCCTAAATTCCTTGCGGAAAAAGGTGGCCAAAATCCAGCAGGGCTTCCTACTTTTCTGTGGAGATTTTAACGCTATTATTAATACCTCCTTGGATGTCTCACACTCTTCTTGCAGCCTAAGACATTCTCTCGCTAATGTACTCTCCGAGGCTAATCTGTATGACCCTTGGAGATGTCTACACGCTTCTGAGAGGGATTATACGCATTATTCCATACCCCACAACTCCTACTCAAGAATTGACTTCTTCTTGACAGATATCCAATTATTACAAAACGTTTCCGCTGCAGAAATTCATCCTATGACGTGGTCGGATCACGCACATATTTCTTTGAGTATCGAGGAATCTTTGAAATTTTCTCCAGTGTTTTTGTGGCGTAATAATGTTTCTATGTATTATAACCCTGTTTTTTGTTCCACTCTCACCACAGCGTTGCAGGAATTTTTTTTATATCAATTCCTCTCCCGCTACGAATGTTTTCAGTACGTGGTGCGCCCAAAAAGCATACTGTAGAGGTCTTTTACTGAAACTGGCTTCACAGGCAAGATGTGATAGGAATAAATCCTTCTCGGAAATGGTTAACAGGATAGCTAGATTAGAACATCTCCAGAAGCAATCCTTATCTCCCAGTGTCCTACAGGACCTTCAAAATGCTAGGCTTGAACTTAGGACCCTTATGTCTTGGCAACACGCTATAAATTTGAAAAAAGCTAAAACTACATTTTACATGCAGGGGGGTAAGATGCTCGCGAAATACCTAGCAATTATGCAATCTAAATTAACGTCAATTGTGGATCCCATATCAACTAAACCTACGTACCATCCCAATAAAATAGCGGATGCGTTCCGCTCATACTATTCTCAACTATATAATCTTAAAGACCACTCTAATACTCCCCAACCTACCCCAGTTCTTATCCAAAAAGTTTTAGAGAAATTATCACTGCCTAAATTATCAAATCAAAAATTAGAAGGGCTCAATCAACTTATTTTGGAAAACGAGATAAGTATGGCTATTAAGGCCTTGTCCAAAGGTAAATCCCCGGTGGCGGATGGTTTCTCAGCGGAATACTATCAAGAATTTCAATCCATCTTAGTACCCCACCTTAAAAGAACTTATGACGAAGCAGTACTTAAGTCCACATTCCTATTTGAGATGTTAAAGGCTATTATAGTTACTCTGCCCAAACCAGGGAAAGCCCTGACCGCCCTCAAAATTTTAGGCGAATCTCACTCTTAAACACAGATCTTAAAATATATGCTAAAATTATAGCTAATAGTCTACTACATATTACCCCCCTTCTCATCCAGGCTGACCAAGTGGGGTTTGTTAAGGGCTTACAGGCCGCGGATGGTACCTGCAGGATTCTCAACCTGATGAACAAGAAGCTGTGTTCTTGGCTCTGGATGCCGAGAAGGCATTTGACAGGGTTCATTGACAGTATTTGGATGCTACTTTAACCAAATTTGGGATCATTGGTTTCCATAAGTCGGCCATTATGGCATTATACACTATTCCCTCCGCTCAAGCATTCACATCTAATGCCCTATCAGCCCCCTTTAATATCACCAAGAGACAGGGCTGTCCTCTATCTCCCATCATTTATTCACTGGTGATGGAACCCTTAGCGACTGAGATCAGATCCAATCCATGGATATCAGGTATTCAAGTAGCGTCCACCTCTCATAAAATAGGTCTGTTTGCGGACGATGTAATCCTTACGGTCACTGATCTGATGCAGTCTCACACTGAAATCTCAGCTTCTTTGCAGTCCTTTAGCGCAGTGTCTTGTTATAAACTCAACATCACCAAATCCTGCACCCTTCCTATTGCAATAAGGAAAGGCCACCTGAATTCACTAAAGGATAAATTATAAATTTCCTTACCAATGGACCAATAAGAAATTAGATTACCTTGGTATTTGTATATCTGCCCCGTCCTCCGATACTTTCAAAAATAACTTTGAAAAACTGTACCAATCTACTTTGATGGAAATGCAAAGTCTTGACAAATTCGAAACATCGTGGATAGGTAGAATAGCAGCATTTAAGATGTTAATCTTTCCTAAGCAATACAAGAGTATTACTTCCAAACAATCCCAATTCTCATCCCTCGGACCTATTTTCATAAAATAGAGGTGGCTATAAAAAGATTTATATAGAAGGGGAAAAAAACACGGATCCCGTTTCTGGGCCTTACCAAACACAAATCGAAAGGAGGAATGGGTCTACCTGTCCTACCTATGTACACTCTTAGAGAAACTTCTGGTGTGGTTTTTCCCTACTGACAAATTATGGGTGCAAATAGAACAGAATGTGATCCCTAATAAAGACCTACGGGCCCTATTTCTGGCCAGATCGGCTTCATCTAAAATATTAACCACATTTTTACCATCTATTACCGAAACATTGGAAGCTTGGAAAATGGGATTGAACTTAATGCCCGATTCCTCTCCTAAACTGCACATTAATATCCCAATCTCTGCATACGAACACCTTATCCCAAACCTTAACATTAAACTGTTGAGGGACCTAGGGTACAGTACATTTGCTGAAATAAAACAACCCGTCCCAAGTAGGTATGCACCCTTTTCTGCAGATAAGGGGATTCCATGGCACTGGTTTACAGTCCTGGCTTGAAATAGACTCCAAGCTATGGCTCATCATAACAAACCCTATTAGAATGAATAAAGGAATTTCCAAATTTTATAAATTTTTACATTATGACCGTGATCTTTCCACAGTAAATAGCATAGGTCGGTGGGAAAGGGATTTGCAAAGATCCTTTACAAAAGATGAATGGGAGTACGCCTTGAACAGTGGTTTGAGTATTTCTAAGTGTACTAATCACGGGGATTGCTCCCTAAAAATAATACATCGTAGCTACTTTACCCCATATAAATTAACTAAAATGTACCCCAACACATCATTATGTTGGAGAAATTGTGGCAGAGAGGGGAACATACTCCCCATTTTGTGGAAATGTCCTTGTTTACATTTATTCTGGCGGGACGTCTTCACACTTATTTCCAGAGTGTCGTGTACAATTTTCCCTCCGTCACCACACTTGGCCCTACTCAACCTTACTTCCAACCTTTAGTTCCAACCTACTAACAACCTTTTCCCTAGTAAATATAGAAAAATAATAGGTCACATTATTATCGCTGCTAGATTGGCTATTATTATAGATGGAAATCGATAAACTCTCCCTCCATTTCAGAAGTAATTCAAAGAGTACAGACCCACTATGTGTATGAGAGGGCCTTGGCAATCACTTATCATTCTATGGAGAAATTTGATGCGAAATGGTTTCATTGGAAAGAATTATCTATGCCATTTAATATTTCTGTATAGAACTGACTGCAAGATTTTCATAAAGAATAATGTGAATGCTCTGTTTTCCTATTGCTCATGTGGATGCTCTTTTATGAATTCTCTCCTCCTTCTCCTTTCCTCCTATCTGGGTTTTGTTTTCTCTCTTCTTTTCCTTATATCACCTATGTGTATATAGTTTAGAGGTCGGGTTCAGGTGGGCCCACTATTTCGGGTCTAATGTGAGTACAATCAGCAAACAGCTATGCATATCTAATATGTTTCGTTCATGTACGACCAATTGGATCAGCAGTATTACCTCTCTACATTTGCTATTCCTGATAACTTATACATACACCCTGTTCCAAATTATTATGCAAATTCTATTTAAGTGTCACAAAGATTAAATATTTTGTTTTTCAGTTTAACTCATGGATGGCATTGTGCCTCAGGGCTCTTTTGATCACTGAAAACAATCTCGGACACCTGTGATAATTAGATTGGCAGGTGAGTCCAATTTAAGAAAAAACTACTAAAGGAGGGTGTTCCACATTATTAAGCAGAGCACCATTTTCAAGCAACATGGGGAAGAAAAAGGATCTCTCTGCTGCCGAAAAGAGTGAAATAGTTCAATGCCTTGGACGAGGTATGAAAACATTAGATATTTCACGAAAACTTAAGCGCGATCAACGCACTATTAAGAGATTTGTGGCTGATTCAGAGCACAGACGGGTTTGTGCAGATAAAGGCACATTGAGGAAGATTTCTGCCAGATCCATGCATCGGATCAAGAGAGCAGCTGCTAAAATACCATTACATAGCAGCAAACAGATATTTGAAGCTGCTGGTGCCTCTGGAGTTCCACGGACATCAAGGTGTAGAGTCCTCCAGAGTCTTGCAACTGTGCATAAACCTTCTATTCAGCCACCACTAACCAATGCTCACAAGCAGAAACGGCTGCATGAGGCAGAAAAATACATGAAGACTAATTTTCAAACAGTCCTGTTCACTGATGAGTGCCGTGCAACCCTGGATGGTCCAGATGGATGGAGTAGTGGATGGTTGGTGGATGGCCACCCTGTTCCAACAAGGCTGCGACGTCAGCAAGGCGGTGGTGGAGTCATGTTTTGGGCCGGAATCATGGAAACAGAGCTGATCGGCCCCTTTAGGGACCCCGAAGGTGTAAAGATGACCTCTGCAAAGTATGTGGAGTTTATGACTGACCACTTTCTTCCCTGGTACAGAAGGAAGAACTATGCTTTCCATAATAAAATCATCTTCATGCATGACAATGCACCATCTCATGCTGCAAAGAATACCTCTGCATCAATGGCTGCTATGGGGATAAAAGGAGAGAAAGTCATGGTGTGTCCTCCATCCTCCCCTGACCTCAATCCTATTGAGAACCTTTGGAGCATCCTCAAGCAAAAGATCTATGAGGGTGTGAGGCAGTTTACATCCAAACAGCAGCTCTGGGAGGCTATTCTGACATCTTGCAAACAAATTCAAGCAGAAACTGTCCAAAAACTCACAAGTTCAATGGATGCAAGACTTGTGAAGCTGCTATCAAATAAGGGGTCCTATGTTAAAATGTAACGTGACCTGTTAAAATGTTTAAAAGTTAAAATGTTGTTAAAAGTTTGATTGAAATAGCTTTTGATTTCAGTAAATATGCTGCAAACACAACAATTTTCAGTTTTTTACAACCTATAAAGTGTTTTGAAACTTACTGTGCATAATAATTTGGAACAGTGCATTGTAAGTTTTTTATGTTTAAAAAAAATACTGTTATCATTAGGAGGTTTGTTCAATAAAAATTGAATTGTACACTTAATAGTTGATAACATGAGAATTATGCTGACTGTTATTTACATCAATTATTTAGGTAAATGAGAAAAATATAATTTGCATAATAATTTGGAACAGGGTGTATATTGGTCACGATCGATGAGCCACTTTTGTGTTTTTTTCTTACTTCCTTGCAACTTTACGTATGTATGTATGTTATGGTACTAAGAAAAAAGATGTACCCATTCTCTATTTTGAACCTGCACTGTTACTGTTATATTTGTGTTTAAAACTCTAATAAAAACGATTTGAAAGGAATAATACGCAACAAAACACACTTTAGAAGGAAAAGAACAAAAACATTTATAGCCCACATCAAAACACAGCTTTAGTGGGGTCTTGGGCAATTCGGCACAATATATCTTCCCTCCCCCCTAACACCACCACAGGCAAGGCCTTGCTGATAATAACCTGGCCTATTATCAGGCCAAACCAACCTGGCTACTGCAGCCCTTTATATAACATAGGTTGGATTTGTAGCAAACCAAACAAGGCCCCATGCACAATGAAGACCACACACACCATTGGCACCTCTCTTTAACAACCCATTATTTCCACCAGGTATGGCACTGCTCAATTCCGCTGGTGGACAAATATCGAATGTATCGAATAGGACAATTTATAGACCACAGGGGGTACATCCCTGTTCCTACTATATGCAGGATATGCAGATGCCCACCTCAGAGAGCTTTCGCTTAAGACAAATACAGCATTTCCTCTACACCCTACAACAATAGAGTTCTGATCTCTCAGTTCGTACACAGTTCGAAAGCAGATATATACAGGGGACTCTCACAAGGGTTTGCTGTATAAATAATTTGTCTCCCCTTCGTCAAAACTCCCCTACCAAATTGCTTGGGAAAGGAATTTGGGCATATCCCATGATGTGGAGGAATGGCGAACATGGTCCAATAAGCATACATAAGGGCATAACAAATGTAGCCCTTATTGAAGCAGGATACAAGGTCCTCACCAGATGGTACTTGGTACCCAAACATCTTTCTGAAATGTACCCAGATTCATCTCCCTCCTCCTTCAGGTGCTGTGGCCAAGTAGACTCGGCTCTACACGTGTGGTGGTCATGTCCCAAAGTCTGGAGATTGTGTATACAGGTTCACTCATTAATTTAACTATGGTTATTATTCCCAAAGAAGCCCGGACCACGTTACTCAATGAACCTGTAGACAATGTCCCAAGTTCTATGCAGACCTTGATACACTTCATGTTCCTGGCTGCCAAGATAGCTATTTTTACTGCTTGAAAAAGCCCTGTGACTGATTTGGCCGTAATGAAACGGAAACTAACCTGGATCATGTTACACAAAAAACTAGTCATTGTCCTACAGGATAAACAGCCCCTGTTTGACAAAGTATGGCATCCCTGGTTATCCCACTTGCAGGTACCAGACACTTAAAGCGGAGTTCCACTCAAAAGGTGAAGTTCCATTTTAAAGATTGGTCCCCCGCTCCCCATTAAGGATTGGCACCTTTGGGGAGTGGGGGGAGGGGACAGGTATCCAAATTTGACAGGTACTTCCGCTGCGATCGCCTAGGCATTGGAAAGGAAAGTTGTCCTCTTACCCTCCCTCCCCGAAGTCTTGTGGGACACGTGACAGGTCCCAGAAGACGACGGGGCCATTCAGGAGGCGCAGCCCTACTCGGGCAGTGGGCACCTGACTGTGAAGCCACAAGTTGTCACAGGCAGGTGCCCACACTGAAGATGCCGGCGCCTGAAATACAGGACGGAAAGTGAAATGGGCTGCGGCAGGGGCAATGCAGGATCGTGGAACAGGTGAGTGGCTGTTTTTTAAAAGTCAGCAGCTACAGTTTTTGTAGCTGCTGACTTATTTTTTTACAGAGTGAGTGGAACTCTGCTTTAAGGTCGTCATCGAGTTGACTGTGTGGCGGACTTGTCAGATGGGTGTATACATCCTCTATTACTCTCCTCTCCTTTTTCTCTCTTCTCTTTACCTTTCTTCTCTCTCTTTCCTCTCCTGTGCATTTTCTGTTTTAATTACCTTGGTACAATATTGGTCAGCATTTTGGATCTCTTCTCAGGGTTAAAGAATATAGTCTAGACTGCAAGGATGCTCTACCCTCCAGGGGGATGAGGACTTGTACTTGAACCGACCATAGTGTTATTATATCATCTCCCCCTGTTATCCCTCATATTGATGTAATTCTCTTATGGTTACCTATGTATAAGTCTTTCTTATGTAGACATTTCATTGTGATCCATGCTTTGGTACTCCTGTACTGCTTTATTGTCATTTCAAATTTAACTAGAAAAGCTACAATTTCTGGGGAAATTGTGTGAACGAACTGTTCTTGCCTCCACCAGTAGTCTACAATGTCAATGGGCGGCATGAGTTGCAAACAAATGGTCATATTGTGAAAACTATCAGGACTATGGCTTAGCCATGGACATTTTTAGTGGCAGAAGGGATAGCCCCACGTTTTAATATAAGATTTGTGTAGGTGGGCTTTAAAATGAGGGAGTGATGTCAGTTTAGAAATCATGTCCTGATTTTTCAGCTCACACTCTAGCTTTTGTCAGCTCCCACTCTAGTTTTGAACATTCATCCCTATGGGACCAATTTCACCACAAAAACGCCGATATTTCGTGAACCAGTCGGCGAAACGTTCCACAAAGTAATAGCACACCAATCGGGAACAATCCGCATGTTTCGGTATGTTACAGTCTATGTAGTGTAAAAACTGTGGGAGGAGTTAGGGTGGTAAATTTGGCTATAATAATAAGAATATATATGTGAGATAACAGTAAGTGGTCTTGCCATGCAAGAACACTTAATAAAAAGATTGGAACAGAAAAAACTGCACCTCTCCAAAATCCTAAAACAGCCGCTCAGGAAGTCCACTGCTCTGGGTGCAGGTCACAAAAGCTTGTCTAGCTCAATACAAACAAAACAGAATGAGACTGCACTTCACAGAAATCCTATTGATAGGTTTATTGTGTCTAGCAAGTTATAGACAGTCCCTTTCCTGAGCCACACTCCTCTGACATGTTTTGCCCCCCCTAGGGCTTAATCATAGAAGTCCTAGTGTGGCCTAAGTGCTGGGACTGTGTCTACAACCATCTATACACAAACGTGCCAGTGGGATTTCCGTATAGTACTGCCTCATTCCTTTTTGCTATAGCCTATTGTTTATTTAACAAACATTGGTCACTTCTACCTACCTACAGTACCTGGATGATTTTTCTCTTTTGTCCTTTCCTTACATCAGTTATAATTTTTTTTTTAGTTTTAGATTTTTAGTAAGGATACTCTATGCTTTTGTTGTAGTGTGTGACTGCTTTGAGGAGATCTCCTCTGACTTTGTCAGGAGGTCAGGAGTCACCAAGATAGGAAGGCATCCATAGTTTTAAAATAGTTTTTATTGCTGTCTGTGTTGATATTAGATGTATTTTCCATTGCTTTCTTTCCATTTAACTCCTATCAGGACAGGAAGTAAGAGAATATCTCCTCAATGGAGATACAGCAATGTAAACTTCAAAGAAATTCTAACTTTTCCCCAATTTTAAATGTAAAAAAAAAATGTTTTGGCTGTAATTGGGCCAATAACCACTATATTTACACCTAAACATCAAACATATGTTAACCTATCCTGGCAAAAAAGCAAAGTAAAGTGAAACAAAGTAATAAAGACCAGTGAAAGACATATATCAAAAAAAATATACAGCAAGTAGGAATAGTGAAGTATTTAAGGTGCATATATACATGAAAATTGTAAAAGAATGATTCAAAATGAACATAACAAAGAGAATCAACTACACAATGGAGCACAAGCGCAGTCAGCTCAAAGAAGGATCCCTCTCTGAAGTACTGGCAGGGGCAGGCAGTTCTACTTAAAAGTGGTTGTAAAGGCTGAAAGTTTTTTACCTTCATGCATTCTATGCATAAAGGTAAAAAACCTTCTGTGTGCAGCATTACCCCCAGCCCCTCAATACTTACCTGATGTGAATGACAGGCTCAGCTGTTAGAGGTCTCTGCCTCCTCATTGGCTGAGACAGCAAACGGGAACCACTGGCTCCCGATGCTGTCAATTAGAGATGAGCGAAGAAATGAAAAATTCGATTCGACTGATTCGGCGAATTCGTGGACAATATTCGATTCGAGTCGAATAAATTCGCTGTGAATTTAACTTAAAAAAGGGTGTTTCTAGGCTTCAGAGAGACTTAATATTAGTGCAGAACACTGTACCTTTAATTTAAATGCCCTTGGAGTCTGCTGGGGAAGAGAAATAATACTGTCAGTCAGTATGACATGCAGATGAGTGCCGTCGATCTTAGAATCACCGCACACTTCACTCATTTGGGCAGTCACGGGGCCAAAACCAGAGTGTGGAGCCACAGTGTGGCGGTGGAGGCAGCAGCAATGGGAGGCCATACAGCACCCTATGACAAAAATGGAAACCACCAGCAGTGTGAGGAGACCTGAAAGTGGCACATGGCAGAGTGTGGCGATAGAGACAGCAGCAATGGGAGGCCGTACAGGGACCCATGACACACTCTGGACCTGGCAGCAGCATGAGGAGGCGGTACAGGGGCCCATGACAGATTACGGGCCTGGCAGCAGCATGAGGAGTCGGTACAGGGGCCCATGGCAGATTACGGGCCTGGCAGCAGCAATGGGAGGCCGTACAGGGACCCATGACACACTCTGGACCTGGCAGCAGCATGGGGAGGCGGTACAGGGGCCCATGACAGATTACGGGCCTGGCAGCAGCATGAGGAGTCGGTACGGGGGCCCATGACACACTCTGGACCTGGCAGCAGCATGAGGAGGCGGTACAGGGGCGCATGACAGATTACGAGCCTGGCAGCAGCAACTTGGACAGGAGGACGTTCAGCTTCTGCACCGTCGGGTGCGTGCTCGCAAACTGTTGTCTCTTGGAAACGGATTCCAAGAAAGACTGCTGACGGAATCCGTGAAGAGGAGTAGCAGGAGAAGGAGCATCTGAACGAGCGGAATATGCCAACAAGCGACAACAGTGGCCCATGACAGATTACGGGCCTGGCAGCAGCATGAGGAGTCGGTACGGGGGCCCATGGCAGATTACGGGCCTGGCAGCAGCTATGGGAGGCCCGTAATCTGCCAGCACCCTATGACAAAAAATGGAACCCACCAGCAGTGTGAGGAGACCTGAAAGTGGCACATGGCAGAGTGTGGCGATGGAGACAGCAGCAATGGGAGGCCGTACAGGGACCCATGAGAGACTCTGGACCTGGCAGCAGCATGAGGAGGCGGTATAGGGGCCCATGGCAGATTAGGGGCCTGGCAGCAGCTATGGGAGGCCCGTAATCTGCCAGCACCCTATGACAAAAAATGGAACACACCAGCAGTGTGAGGAGACCTGAAAGTGGCACATGGCAGAGTGTGGCGATGGAGGCAGCAGCAATGGGAGGCCGTACAGGGACCCATGAGAGACTCTGGACTTGGCAGCAGCATGAGGAGGCGGTATAGGGGCCTATGGCAGATTAGGGGCCTGGCAGCAGCTATGGGAGGCCCGTAATCTGCCAGCACCCTATGACAAAAAATGGAACACACCAGCAGTGTGAGGAGACCTGAAAGTGGCACATGTTTGGGGCATGATTCATGGCGGATTTAGTCAGTTGTGTCAGGAACTGGTGGTTTGAAATCCAGACTAATCCACGCCTGATTCATTTTCACAAACGTGAGTCTCTCCACACTTTGGGTGGACAGTCGTGTCCTCCGCGGAGTTGCAATACCTCCTGCCGCACTAAACACGCGCTCCGATGCCACGCTACTGGCCGGGCATGACAGCCTTTCAAGGGCAAATTCAGCTAGTTGGGGCCAAAGGTCAAGTTTCGTTGCCCAGTAGTCAAGGGGATTGTCTACCTCGGTTGGCAGGGTGCTGTCCAAGTAGGCCTAAGCCTGTTGTTTGAGGTCCTGCTCCAGGTCCACCTGATGCTGCTGCTGCTGCTGCGGCTGGTTAGTAGTTTCCTCACTGCGCTGGTGAAGAAAGCTACTCATCATCGACTGCAGACTGAGGCAGCCGCTGCTGGTGGAGCTGCCACTGCTCCTACCACCCCACCCCTCCCCTGCTGCCATGGCAGCGGAACACGAGCGCACAGGGCCCACAGTGTCTGAGGATGGACGTTGGCGCAGACAGGCAGAGACCAGCTGACTACATAGGTGTTTTTTATAGTACGTTATTTTGGCCTCCCTCTCAGCAGGTGTGAAAAAGGCCACCATTTTTGAACGGTAGCGAGGGTCCAACAAGGTGGACAGCCAAAAGTCATCCCTCTGTCTGATGGTTATTATTCGGCTGTCGCTACGCAAGCAACCGAGCATGCTATGGGCCATTTGTGCCAAGGAATGCGAGGGACTCCCTGCCTCCATCTCCACAGCATACTGCCACGGTGCGTCTAGGTCCTCTGTCTCCTCTTCCTCCTCCTCTACCAGATGCTCCTGCTCCTCCACTCCTGTCCGCTGAGTGGAAAAACCACCCATTTCACTCAATAATTCCTGAGCACCAATGTCCTCCTCTACCTCCTCCTCTTCTTCCAGTCCTGCCCCCACAGGGGCCATGTGGCGTTGAGATCTGTGCGCCACGTCTACCGCACCCTGACCAGCCATTGTTAACAGCATTTGTTCCAGGACGTGCAACAGAGGAATGACGTCGTTCATCCCATAGTCCTGCCGACTCACGAATAGCGTGGCCTCCTCAAAGGGCCTGAGCAAGCGCAGGTGTCACGCATGAGCTGCCAATGGCTGACATCTAAGTTACACAGGGAGTACCTTTATCTGCTTTTAACATCAGGAAATCTGTGATGGCCTTTTGCTGTTCGTAAAGGCGGTCTAACATATGTAGGGTTGAATTCCACCTTGTTGCAACGTCACAGCATGAGGAGTCGGTATAGGGGCCCATGGCAGATTAGGGGCCTGGCAGCAGTTATGGGAGGCCCATAATCTGCCAGCACCCTATGACAAAAAATGGAACACACCAGCAGTGTGAGGAGACCTGAAAGTGGCACATGGCAGAGTGTGGCGATGGAGACAGCAGCAATGGGAGGCCGTACAGGGACCATGACAGACTCTGGACTTGGCAGCAGCATGAGGAGGCGGTATATAGGGGCCCATGGCAGATTAGGGGCCTGGCAGCAGCTATGTGAGGCCCGTAATCTGCCTGCACCCTATGTCAAAAAATTTAACACACCAGCAGTGTGAAGAGACCTGAAAGTGGCACATGGCAGCAGAGTGTGGCGATGGAGACAGCAGCAATGGGAGGCCGTACAGGGACCCATGACAGACTCTGGACTTGGCAGCAGCATGAGGAGGCGGTATATAGGGGCCCATGGCAGATTAGGGGCCTGGCAGCAGCTATGGGAGGCCCGTAATCTGCCAGCACCCTATGTCAAAAAATTCTACACACCAGCAGTGTGTGAGGAGACCTGAAAGTGGCACATGGCAGAGTGTGGCGATGGAGACAGCAGCAATGGGAGGCCGTACAGGGACCCATGACAGACTCTGGACTTGGCAGCAGCATGAGGAGGCGGTATATAGGGGCCCATGGCAGATTAGGGGCCTGGCAGCAGCTATGGGAGGCCCGTAATCTGCCAGCACCCTATGTCAAAAAATTCAACACACCAGCAGTGTGTGAGGAGACCTGAAAGTGGCACATGGCAGAGTGTGGCGATGGAGAAAGCAGCAATGGGAGGCCGTACAGGGACCCATGAGAGACTCTGGACCTGGCAGCAGCATGAGGAGGCGGTATATAGGGGCCTATGGCAGATTAGGGGCCTGGCAGCAGCTATGTGAGGCCCGTAATCTGCCTGCACCCTATGTCAAAAAATTAAACACACCAGCAGTGTGAAGAGACCTGAAAGTGGCACATGGCAGAGTGTGGCGATGGAGACAGCAGCAATGGGAGGCCGTACAGGGACCATGACAGACTCTGGACTTGGCAGCAGCATGAGGAGGCGGTATATAGGGGCCCATGGCAGATTAGGGGCCTGGCAGCAGCTATGTGAGGCCCGTAATCTGCCTGCACCCTATGTCAAAAAATTTAACACACCAGCAGTGTGAAGAGACCTGAAAGTGGCACATGGCAGCAGAGTGTGGCGATGGAGACAGCAGCAATGGGAGGCCGTACAGGGACCCATGAGAGACTCTGGACTTGGCAGCAGCATGAGGAGGCGGTATATAGGGGCCCATGGCAGATTAGGGGCCTGGCAGCAGCTATGTGAGGCCCGTAATCTGCCTGCACCCTATGTCAAAAAATTAAACACACCAGCAGTGTGAAGAGACCTGAAAGTGGCACATGGCAGCAGAGTGTGGCGATGGAGACAGCAGCAATGGGAGGCCGTACAGGGACCATGACAGACTCTGGACTTGGCAGCAGCATGAGGAGGCGGTATATAGGGGCCCATGGCAGATTACGGGCCTGGCAGCAGCTATGTGAGGCCCGTAATCTGCCTGCACCCTATGTCAAAAAATTTAACACACCAGCAGTGTGAAGAGACCTGAAAGTGGCACATGGCAGCAGAGTGTGGCGATGGAGACAGCAGCAATGGGAGGCCGTACAGGGACCCATGAGAGACTCTAGACTTGGCAGCAGCATGAGGAGGCGGTATATAGGGGCCCATGGCAGATTAGGGGCCTGGCAGCAGCTATGTGAGGCCCGTAATCTGCCTGCACCCTATGTCAAAAAATTAAACACACCAGCAGTGTGAAGAGACCTGAAAGTGGCACATGGCAGCAGAGTGTGGCGATGGAGACAGCAGCAATGGGAGGCCGTACAGGGACCATGACAGACTCTGGACTTGGCAGCAGCATGAGGAGGCGGTATATAGGGGCCCATGGCAGATTAGGGGCCTGGCAGCAGCTATGTGAGGCCCGTAATCTGCCTGCACCCTATGTCAAAAAATTTAACACACCAGCAGTGTGAAGAGACCTGAAAGTGGCACATGGCAGCAGAGTGTGGCGATGGAGACAGCAGCAATGGGAGGCCGTACAGGGACCATGACAGACTCTGGACTTGGCAGCAGCATGAGGAGGCGGTATATAGGGGCCCATGGCAGATTAGGGGCCTGGCAGCAGCTATGTGAGGCCCGTAATCTGCCTGCACCCTATGTCAAAAAATTTAACACACCAGCAGTGTGAAGAGACCTGAAAGTGGCACATGGCAGCAGAGTGTGGCGATGGAGACAGCAGCAATGGGAGGCCGTACAGGGACCCATGAGAGACTCTAGACTTGGCAGCAGCATGAGGAGGCGGTATATAGGGGCCCATGGCAGATTAGGGGCCTGGCAGCAGCTATGTGAGGCCCGTAATCTGCCTGCACCCTATGTCAAAAAATTAAACACACCAGCAGTGTGAAGAGACCTGAAAGTGGCACATGGCAGCAGAGTGTGGCGATGGAGACAGCAGCAATGGGAGGCCGTACAGGGACCATGACAGACTCTGGACTTGGCAGCAGCATGAGGAGGCGGTATATAGGGGCCCATGGCAGATTAGGGGCCTGGCAGCAGCTATGTGAGGCCCGTAATCTGCCTGCACCCTATGTCAAAAAATTTAACACACCAGCAGTGTGAAGAGACCTGAAAGTGGCACATGGCAGCAGAGTGTGGCGATGGAGACAGCAGCAATGGGAGGCCGTACAGGGACCCATGAGAGACTCTGGACTTGGCAGCAGCATGAGGAGGCGGTATATAGGGGCCCATGGCAGATTAGGGGCCTGGCAGCAGCTATGTGAGGCCCGTAATCTGCCTGCACCCTATGTCAAAAAATTAAACACACCAGCAGTGTGAAGAGACCTGAAAGTGGCACATGGCAGCAGAGTGTGGCGATGGAGACAGCAGCAATGGGAGGCCGTACAGGGACCATGACAGACTCTGGACTTGGCAGCAGCATGAGGAGGCGGTATATAGGGGCCCATGGCAGATTAGGGGCCTGGCAGCAGCTATGTGAGGCCCGTAATCTGCCTGCACCCTATGTCAAAAAATTTAACACACCAGCAGTGTGAAGAGACCTGAAAGTGGCACATGGCAGCAGAGTGTGGCGATGGAGACAGCAGCAATGGGAGGCCGTACAGGGACCCATGAGAGACTCTAGACTTGGCAGCAGCATGAGGAGGCGGTATATAGGGGCCCATGGCAGATTAGGGGCCTGGCAGCAGCTATGTGAGGCCCGTAATCTGCCTGCACCCTATGTCAAAAAATTAAACACACCAGCAGTGTGAAGAGACCTGAAAGTGGCACATGGCAGCAGAGTGTGGCGATGGAGACAGCAGCAATGGGAGGCCGTACAGGGACCATGACAGACTCTGGACTTGGCAGCAGCATGAGGAGGCGGTATATAGGGGCCCATGGCAGATTAGGGGCCTGGCAGCAGCTATGTGAGGCCCGTAATCTGCCTGCACCCTATGTCAAAAAATTTAACACACCAGCAGTGTGAAGAGACCTGAAAGTGGCACATGGCAGCAGAGTGTGGCGATGGAGACAGCAGCAATGGGAGGCCGTACAGGGACCATGACAGACTCTGGACTTGGCAGCAGCATGAGGAGGCGGTATATAGGGGCCCATGGCAGATTAGGGGCCTGGCAGCAGCTATGTGAGGCCCGTAATCTGCCTGCACCCTATGTCAAAAAATTTAACACACCAGCAGTGTGAAGAGACCTGAAAGTGGCACATGGCAGCAGAGTGTGGCGATGGAGACAGCAGCAATGGGAGGCCGTACAGGGACCCATGAGAGACTCTAGACTTGGCAGCAGCATGAGGAGGCGGTATATAGGGGCCCATGGCAGATTAGGGGCCTGGCAGCAGCTATGTGAGGCCCGTAATCTGCCTGCACCCTATGTCAAAAAATTAAACACACCAGCAGTGTGAAGAGACCTGAAAGTGGCACATGGCAGCAGAGTGTGGCGATGGAGACAGCAGCAATGGGAGGCCGTACAGGGACCATGACAGACTCTGGACTTGGCAGCAGCATGAGGAGGCGGTATATAGGGGCCCATGGCAGATTAGGGGCCTGGCAGCAGCTATGTGAGGCCCGTAATCTGCCTGCACCCTATGTCAAAAAATTTAACACACCAGCAGTGTGAAGAGACCTGAAAGTGGCACATGGCAGCAGAGTGTGGCGATGGAGACAGCAGCAATGGGAGGCCGTACAGGGACCCATGAGAGACTCTGGACTTGGCAGCAGCATGAGGAGGCGGTATATAGGGGCCCATGGCAGATTAGGGGCCTGGCAGCAGCTATGTGAGGCCCGTAATCTGCCTGCACCCTATGTCAAAAAATTAAACACACCAGCAGTGTGAAGAGACCTGAAAGTGGCACATGGCAGCAGAGTGTGGCGATGGAGACAGCAGCAATGGGAGGCCGTACAGGGACCATGACAGACTCTGGACTTGGCAGCAGCATGAGGAGGCGGTATATAGGGGCCCATGGCAGATTAGGGGCCTGGCAGCAGCTATGTGAGGCCCGTAATCTGCCTGCACCCTATGTCAAAAAATTTAACACACCAGCAGTGTGAAGAGACCTGAAAGTGGCACATGGCAGCAGAGTGTGGCGATGGAGACAGCAGCAATGGGAGGCCGTACAGGGACCATGACAGACTCTGGACTTGGCAGCAGCATGAGGAGGCGGTATATAGGGGCCCATGGCAGATTAGGGGCCTGGCAGCAGCTATGTGAGGCCCGTAATCTGCCTGCACCCTATGTCAAAAAATTTAACACACCAGCAGTGTGAAGAGACCTGAAAGTGGCACATGGCAGCAGAGTGTGGCGATGGAGACAGCAGCAATGGGAGGCCGTACAGGGACCCATGAGAGACTCTAGACTTGGCAGCAGCATGAGGAGGCGGTATATAGGGGCCCATGGCAGATTAGGGGCCTGGCAGCAGCTA
Organism: Staurois parvus; assembly: GCF_062004578.1. Lineage (NCBI taxonomy): Eukaryota > Metazoa > Chordata > Amphibia > Anura > Ranidae > Staurois > Staurois parvus. Next base: position 1,490,769 of record NW_028318199.1, on the reverse strand, counting down.
TGTGAGGCCCGTAATCTGCCTGCACCCTATGTCAAAAAATTAAACACACCAGCAGTGTGAAGAGACCTGAAAGTGGCACATGGCAGCAGAGTGTGGCGATGGAGACAGCAGCAATGGGAGGCCGTACAGGGACCATGACAGACTCTGGACTTGGCAGCAGCATGAGGAGGCGGTATATAGGGGCCCATGGCAGATTAGGGGCCTGGCAGCAGCTATGTGAGGCCCGTAATCTGCCTGCACCCTATGTCAAAAAATTTAACACACCAGCAGTGTGAAGAGACCTGAAAGTGGCACATGGCAGCAGAGTGTGGCGATGGAGACAGCAGCAATGGGAGGCCGTACAGGGACCCATGAGAGACTCTGGACTTGGCAGCAGCATGAGGAGGCGGTATATAGGGGCCCATGGCAGATTAGGGGCCTGGCAGCAGCTATGTGAGGCCCGTAATCTGCCTGCACCCTATGTCAAAAAATTAAACACACCAGCAGTGTGAAGAGACCTGAAAGTGGCACATGGCAGCAGAGTGTGGCGATGGAGACAGCAGCAATGGGAGGCCGTACAGGGACCATGACAGACTCTGGACTTGGCAGCAGCATGAGGAGGCGGTATATAGGGGCCCATGGCAGATTAGGGGCCTGGCAGCAGCTATGTGAGGCCCGTAATCTGCCTGCACCCTATGTCAAAAAATTTAACACACCAGCAGTGTGAAGAGACCTGAAAGTGGCACATGGCAGCAGAGTGTGGCGATGGAGACAGCAGCAATGGGAGGCCGTACAGGGACCCATGAGAGACTCTGGACCTGGCAGCAGCAGGAGGAGGTGGTATATAGGGGCCTATGGCAGATTAGGGGCCTGGCAGCAGCTATAGGAGGCCCGTAATCTGCCAGCACCCTATGTCAAAAAATTCAACACACCAGCAGTGTGAGGAGACCTGAAAGTGGCACATGTTTGAGGCATGATTCATGGCGGATTTAGTCAGTTGTGTCAGGAACTGGTGGTTTGAAATCCAGACTAATCCACGCCTGATTCATTTTCACAAACGTGAGTCTCTCCACACTTTGGGTGGACAGTCGTGTCCTCCGCGGAGTTACAATACCTCCTGCCGCACTAAACACGCGCTCCGATGCCACGCTACTGGCCGGGCATGACAGCCTTTCAAGGGCAAATTCAGCTAGTTGGGGCCAAAGGTCAAGTTTCGTTGCCCAGTAGTCAAGGGGATTGTCTACCTCGGTTGGCAGGGTGCTGTCCAAGTAGGCCCAAGCCTGTTGTTTGAGCTCCTGCTCCAGGTCCACCTGATGCTGCTGCTGCTGCTGCGGCTGGTTAGTAGTTTCCTCACTGCGCTGGTGAAGAAAGCTACTCATCATCGACTGCAGACTGAGGCAGCCGCTGCTGGTGGAGCTGCCACTGCTCCTACCACCCCACCCCTCCCCTGCTGCCATGCCAGCGGAACGCGAGCGCACAGGGCCCACAGTGTCTGAGGATGGACGATGGCGCACAAAGGCAGAGACCAACTGACTACATAGGTGGTTTTTATAGTACGTAATTTTGGCCTCCCTCTCAGCAGGTGTGAAAAAGGCCACCATTTTGGACCGGTAGCGAGGGTCCAACAAGGTGGACAGCCAAAAGTCATCCCTCTGTCTGATGGTTATTATTCGGCTGTCGCTACGCAAGCAACCGAGCATGCTATGGGCCATTTGTGCCAAGGAATGCGAGGGACTCCCTGCCTCCATCTCCACAGCATACTGCCACGGTGCGTCTGGGTCCTCTGTCTCCTCCTCCTCCTCCTCTACCAGATGCTCCTGCTCCTCCACTCCTGTCCGCTGAGTGGAAAAACCACCCATTTCACTCAATAATTCCTGAGCACAAATGTCCTCCTCTACCTCCTCCTCTTCTTCCTGTCCTGCCCCCACAGGGGTCATGTGGCGTTGAGATCTGTGCGCCACGTCTACCGCACCCTGACCAGCCATTGTTAACAGCATTTGTTCCAGGACGTGCAACAGAGGAATGACGTCGTTCATCCCATAGTCCTGCCGACTCACGAATAGCGTGGCCTCCTCAAAGGGCCTGAGCAAGCGGCAGGTGTCACGCATGAGCTGCCAATGGCTGACATCTAAGTTACACAGGGGAGTACCTTTATCCGCTTGTAACATCAGGAAATTGGTGATGGCCTTTCGCTGCTCGTAAAGGCGGTCTAACATGTGTAGGGTTGAATTCCACCTTGTTGCAACGTCGCAGATCAGGCGATGCTGTGGAATTCCGTTCTGCCGCTGCAGCTCAATGAGGGTGTTCTTTGCGGTGTAGGAATGGCTGAAATGCATGCACAGTTTACGTGACATTTTAAGGATGTCTTGCAGTGGGATGGTGGATTTTAGGAACCGCTTGACAACCAGATTGAACACGTGAGCCATGCATGGCGCATGGCACAACCTTCCTTGACGCAGAGCAGACACCATGTTCTTTCCGTTGTCAGTCAACATGGTTCCGATTTTTAGTTTGCGCGGAGACAGCCATCTGTCGATTTCTCTGTTCATTACACTCAGCAGTTCCTCCCCTGTGTGACTACGTTCGCCAAGGCATACCAGGTGCAGCACAGCGTGACACCGTTGCGCCCTGCACATGTGATATGCCGGTCGGGTAATGGGACTTGGCACGGGGGTGGCGGCTGAGGACACGGCGGAAAAAGAGGTGGTAGAGGCGGACATGCTTGCTGGACCAAGGACGTGCAAACGTGGAGGCAAAAGCGTCGTGACCTGTCCAAGTTGCTGGTGCGGCTGTGCCGGCACCACGTTCACCCAGTGGGCCGTAAATGACATGTACTGTCCCTGACCGTAGTTACAGCTCCACACGTCGGCGCTGCCGTGCACTTTGGCAGAGACCGACATGCTCAAAGACTGGCCCACCATCTCTTCTACATGTGAATGCAGGGCTGGCACTGCCTTTTGGGCAAAGAAATGACGGCTTGGCACTCTCCACCGCGGCGCGGCACAAGCCATCATTTCTCGGAAAGGTGCTGAGTCCACCAGTTGGAAAGGGAGGGACTGCAGCACCAGCAACTTGGACAGGAGGACGTTCAGCTTTTGCACCGTCGGGTGCGTGCTCGCAAACTGTTGTCTCTTGGATACGGATTCCAAGAAAGACTGTTGACGGAATCCGAGAAGAGGAGTAGCAGGAGAAGGAGCATCTGAACGAGCGGAAGATGCCAATGAGCGACAACTCCCCTCAGCAGAGGTGTTGGAGCCTTGACTGGCTGATAGAGGGCGATTGACGACGTCGGGTGACGGAGCAAGTAACGGAGCGGGTGATGGAGCGGGGGCTGGGGCAGGCAGAACCGCCGTATGTTTATCACGGTTTTCCCAGGCCACCGAATGGTGACGCTGCATATGCTGACGCAACGCTGTAGTCCCAACATGGGCCCCCTGGCCACGCTTGCATTTCTGGCCACATAGTCGACATACGGCTACGTTTACTTCCTCGGGCGGCTTGAGGAAAAATTGCCACACCACCGAGTAGGAAACTTTGCCCCCGCTACTCTTCACTGGCTGACTGCTACTTCCTCCGTGCGCACCGGCACCACTACTGGCCGTGGTGGTAGGCTGCAGTGGAGCTGGTGCTCTACTCCGTGGACGTTTGGCTCCACTGACACTGATGCGACCCTGCTGCTGTCTCCTGGGCAACCCACCGACTGTTTTGCTCGCTGCCAAGCTGCCACCCTCTTCTCCTGATGATGCGGAAGAAATTGCCTGATGACGACGAGGCTGCCAAGTGCGATCAACCTCCTCATCATCAAGTAGGGTCTCCGCCTCACTACTAGCCCCCTCGGCTGCGTCTGGGTCAGGAGACAGACCTGTCTCTAGACCGGCTACCGAGCCACTCTCCTCGCCAGTACTTGTTCGCTTGGCTGCTGAAAAGGCCGATGTCTCCCCCCGTTCCTGACCGCCCTCTGTTAGCTCTTCCTCACTGTACAGTGGGGCTGAGCCCACAGCATGCGATACTTCGCTTGGTGAGGGAACAGCAAAGGACAGGGGCAGGTAGAGGACACGTGATTTCAGTGGGCTTGGTCCCGGGCCATGCCAACTAACGGTTGTGTCTGACGTACCCACCGACCGTTGGCTGTAGGTGTCAGAGGTGACCTGGGAAGAGGAAGACGACCGAGCCAACCAATCAATGACGGCAGGGTTGTCGGTGGAGACACGACCGCTGGATGACACCGGGAGCACTGGCCTCTGGCTGCGAATACTGCTGCCTCGACCCCTTCCTCTGCTGCCACGTCTGCTCGCTCCTAAAACATTGCCTCCTCTGCCACTCCTCTGCATGTTGTCTGACATACTATTTAATTCAACGATTAGGTGTCCCTGAGTAACAATTCTCTGGCACTCAGTAACAATTCTGTCTGTCCCTGAGTATGAATTCTGTGGCCCTGAGTAACAATTCTGTGTCTGTGCGAGTAACAATTCTGTGTCTGTGCGAGTAACAATTCTGTGTCTGTGCAAGTAACAATTTTGTGTCTGTGCGAGTAACAATTCTCTGGCACTCAGTAACAATTCTGTCTGTCCCTGAGTAACAATTCTCTGGCACTCAGTAACAATTCTGTCTGTCCCTGAGTAACAATTCTCTGGCACTCAGTAACAATTCTGTCTGTCCCTGAGTATGAATTCTGTGGCCCTGAGTAACAATTCTGTGTCTGCGCGAGTAACAATTCTGTGTCTGTGCAAGTAACAATTTTGTGTCTGTGCGAGTAACAATTCTCTGGCACTCAGTAACAATTCTGTCTGTCCCTGAGTAACAATTCTCTGGCACTCAGTAACAATTCTGTCTGTCCCTGAGTAACAATTCTCTGGCACTCAGTAACAATTCTGTCTGTCCCTGAGTAACAATTCTCTGGCACTCAGTAACAATTCTGTCTGTCCCTGAGTAACAATTCTCTGGCGCTCAGTAACAATTCTGTCTGTCCCTGAGTATGAATTCTGTGGCCCTGAGTAACAATTCTGTGTCTGTGCGAGTAACAATTCTGTGTCTGTGCAAGTAACAATTTTGTGTCTGTGCGAGTAACAATTCTCTGGCACTCAGTAACAATTCTGTCTGTCCCTGAGTAACAATTCTCTGGCACTCAGTAACAATTCTGTCTGTCCCTGAGTAACAATTCTCTGGCACTCAGTAACAATTCTGTCTGTCCCTGAGTATGAATTCTGTGGCCCTGAGTAACAATTCTGTGTCTGCGCGAGTAACAATTCTGTGTCTGTGCAAGTAACAATTTTGTGTCTGTGCGAGTAACAATTCTCTGGCACTCAGTAACAATTCTGTCTGTCCCTGAGTAACAATTCTCTGGCACTCAGTAACAATTCTGTCTGTCCCTGAGTAACAATTCTCTGGCACTCAGTAACAATTCTGTCTGTCCCTGAGTATGAATTCTGTGGCCCTGAGTAACAATTCTGTGTCTGCGCGAGTAACAATTCTGTGTCTGTGCAAGTAACAATTTTGTGTCTGTGCGAGTAACAATTCTCTGGCACTCAGTAACAATTCTGTCTGTCCCTGAGTAACAATTCTCTGGCACTCAGTAACAATTCTGTCTGTCCCTGAGTAACAATTCTCTGGCACTCAGTAACAATTCTGTCTGTCCCTGAGTATGAATTCTGTGGCCCTGAGTAACAATTCTGTGTCTGTGCGAGTAACAATTCTGTGTCTGTGCAAGTAACAATTTTGTGTCTGTGCGAGTAACAATTCTCTGGCACTCAGTAACAATTCTGTCTGTCCCTGAGTAACAATTCTCTGGCACTCAGTAACAATTCTGTCTGTCCCTGAGTAACAATTCTCTGGCACTCAGTAACAATTCTGTCTGTCCCTGAGTAACAATTCTCTGGCACTCAGTAACAATTCTGTCTGTCCCTGAGTAACAATTCTCTGGCGCTCAGTAACAATTCTGTCTGTCCCTGAGTATGAATTCTGTGGCCCTGAGTAACAATTCTGTGTCTGTGCGAGTAACAATTCTGTGTCTGTGCAAGTAACAATTTTGTGTCTGTGCGAGTAACAATTCTCTGGCACTCAGTAACAATTCTGTCTGTCCCTGAGTAACAATTCTCTGGCACTCAGTAACAATTCTGTCTGTCCCTGAGTAACAATTCTCTGGCACTCAGTAACAATTCTGTCTGTCCCTGAGTATGAATTCTGTGGCCCTGAGTAACAATTCTGTGTCTGCGCGAGTAACAATTCTGTGTCTGTGCAAGTAACAATTTTGTGTCTGTGCGAGTAACAATTCTCTGGCACTCAGTAACAATTCTGTCTGTCCCTGAGTAACAATTCTCTGGCACTCAGTAACAATTCTGTCTGTCCCTGAGTAACAATTCTCTGGCACTCAGTAACAATTCTGTCTGTCCCTGAGTATGAATTCTGTGGCCCTGAGTAACAATTCTGTGTCTGTGCGAGTAACAATTCTGTGTCTGTGCAAGTAACAATTTTGTGTCTGTGCGAGTAACAATTCTCTGGCACTCAGTAACAATTCTGTCTGTCCCTGAGTAACAATTCTCTGGCACTCAGTAACAATTCTGTCTGTCCCTGAGTAACAATTCTCTGGCACTCAGTAACAATTCTGTCTGTCCCTGAGTAACAATTCTCTGGCACTCAGTAACAATTCTGTCTGTCCCTGAGTAACAATTCTCTGGCGCTCAGTAACAATTCTGTCTGTCCCTGAGTATGAATTCTGTGGCCCTGAGTAACAATTCTGTGTCTGTGCGAGTAACAATTCTGTGTCTGTGCAAGTAACAATTTTGTGTCTGTGCGAGTAACAATTCTCTGGCACTCAGTAACAATTCTGTCTGTCCCTGAGTAACAATTCTCTGGCACTCAGTAACAATTCTGTCTGTCCCTGAGTAACAATTCTCTGGCACTCAGTAACAATTCTGTCTGTCCCTGAGTATGAATTCTGTGGCCCTGAGTAACAATTCTGTGTCTGCGCGAGTAACAATTCTGTGTCTGTGCAAGTAACAATTTTGTGTCTGTGCGAGTAACAATTCTCTGGCACTCAGTAACAATTCTGTCTGTCCCTGAGTAACAATTCTCTGGCACTCAGTAACAATTCTGTCTGTCCCTGAGTAACAATTCTCTGGCACTCAGTAACAATTCTGTCTGTCCCTGAGTAACAATTCTCTGGCACTCAGTAACAATTCTGTCTGTCCCTGAGTAACAATTCTCTGGCACTCAGTAACAATTCTGTCTGTCCCTGAGTAACAATTCTGTCTGTCCCTGAGAATGAATTCTGTGGCCCTGAGTAAGAATTCTCTGGCACTCAGTAACAATTCTGTCTGTCCCTGAGTAACAATTCTCTGGCACTCAGTAACAATTCTGTCTGTCCCTGAGTAAAAATTCTGTGGCCCTAATAACGTTTCTGTGGCCCTAAGTAACAATTCTCTGGCACTGAGTAACAATTCTGTCTGTCCCTGAGTATGAATTCTGTGGCCCTAACTAGCGTTTCTTTGTCCCTAAATAACGATTCTGTGGCCCTCATTAACAAGTCTGTGTCCCTGAGTAATGGTTCTCTGTCCCTAAGTAACTTCTCTCTGTCCCCAATTCTCGTTTCTGTGGCCCTAACTCTGTCCCTGTCCCTAGTACAGAGCGGTCTGCCTCTGTTCAATGACTGCAGGCAAATGAAGATTTCCAAAATGGCCGCTATATATACCTCGACCATTACACAGTGCTGGCTGGCTGGCTGCTGATTGGCTGATGCGATCACATGTCGTTGAGGAATGCATTATGGGGCAGCGCGCCTTGTCTGCGCGCCTTCCCCGACATCCCCGCTCCGTCGCCGCACATGTCAGCCGCCATTTTCGGAAAAATTTCGATTCGCGCGTCCGAATTAGGCTGTTTTTCGGATTCGGCACGAATCGAAATTTTTCCGATATTCGACTCGAATTCCACTTCGGATACTTCGATTCGCTCATCTCTACTGTCAATCACAGCCAGTCAGCCATTGAGGAGAGAGAGGGGGTGGGGCCAAGCTGCAGCTCCATATGTGAAAAGAACAGCGGACAGGAGGAGCCAGGAGAGCCTGCAGGGGACCTAAGAAGAGGAGGATCCAGGCTGCTCTGTGCAAAACAACTGCACACAGTAGGTAAGTGTAGACATGTTTGTTATTTTAGAGAAAAATAATAAACCTTTAGAATAGGTTTAAGCTGTACCTGCTTCCCAAGAAAAATAACTGTACAACTTTGATTATATTTAGTTTTGATGTGACTGGAATGAATGAATTATGCGGTGGCTTTAAAGAGTATGTAAACTAACATTTTATATCCTTGATACTGTGCCATGTACTTTCTCTTTGTATTGCTAATTTTGTGTGTGTTTCAGTCCTCTGCTGTTATGCTTATTGTAATCAGTTTTTAGTAGCAAAGCAAAGTCTGTCAGGTCAGTTCTTTAGCTGTGCTGGGAACTCAGTGCGCTCTCCTCCAGGGATAGACTTCTCCTGGCATGCCCTCCCCCCGCCCTGCCATTACATACATAGGTAGTCTGGCTGAAAGAAGACAAAAGTCCATCCAGTTCATCCATAGAAAAAAAAAAAGTTATAATCCTATACCCACAGTTGATCCGGAGGAAAGAAAAAAAAACCCAGCAAAGCACGATCCAATTTGCTCCTGCTGGGAAAAAATTCCTTTCTGATCCCCCAAGAGGCAATCGGATATTCCCTGGATCAACTTTACCTATAAATGTTAGTATCCAGTTATATTCTGTGTATCTAAGAAACAATCCAGGCCTTTTTTGAAGCAATCCACTGAGCTGACCAGAACCAACTCTTGAGGGAATCTATTCCACATTTTCCCAGCTCTCACTGTGAAGAAACCTTTCCGTGTTTGGAGATTAAATTTCTTTTCTTCCAGACATAAAGAGTGCCCCCTTGTCCGAGTTCACTAGATGAACCACTGATGTATTTATACATGTTGATCATATCCCCCCCTTAAGCTCCTCTTCTCAAGAGAGAATAATTTCAGTTCCTCTAATCTTTCCTCATAGCTGATCTCCTCCATGCCTCGTATCTGTTTAGTTGCCCTTCTCTGTACTTTCTCAAGCTTCCCAATGTTCCTTTTGTGAATTTGTGCCCAAAACTGGGAAGTACAGCGTGCTGCTGTTTCTCCTCTCCCAGCTCTCTGTTCTCAGCTGCATAAAGAGCTTAGGGGGTATGTGATCACTTATAAAACAGGGAAGAAATGTATTTATAATTTTTTTATATCTAGACATAAATGTTTTGCCTTTCATTTCTATATTATACTGAATGGGTTTTATAAGATGAGGGTTTACATATACTTTAACTTAGATTGAAGATTGACAATAGCATTTTTATCAATGTTATTGTCCTCTTCCATATGCTGTGTGTATATATATATATATATATATATATATATATATATATATATATATATATATGCACATACATACAAATACACTGTATACAAACACACAAGGAAACTTTAACTGCTGTCAAATAAAAGTGCTTTCATTAGATTTCTGTGATGCTAATCCCTCATCACTGTAATGTAGATTCAGTAACACTGTGTATAAGGTAGTATGCATTAGGCTGATTTGTGGAGATACTGGAAGCATAAAATGTGTCTGCATTATTTCTTTTTGTGTGGTGGAAGTGTGAGTTGGTGAGTAAGATTCAAGAAAAGAATAGATGGAGGGAGGTGAATGTGAAGCACTGAAATAGGTGAGGAAGGGAAGAGAGCAGATCAGAGGTTAGGGGGAAAGGAAGAGTAAGTAGTGAATAAATAAATAAGATAAAAGAGAAGAAAAAGGGGAGTGTTGGAGAAAAGGGGGTGGGGTGTTCCTTGGTTGTATGGTTTTAGATGACAACATGGCAGAAATTAGCCTGGGACATTGGAGTCTCTTTAAAATCTACTTTCAGAGTTGGTAAGGATTAGAGGAGAGTTGTGTTTCTTCAGAAGCATGACAAGCAGTGTTGAAGTTGTACATACTGATAATTTCAGTGCTTGGTGTATAAAAGTGTTCCTGAAAGCAACAGAAGGACTTTATATTATTTATGGTTAGATAAGATTATACATAGGCAAATCCCTTCTGTATCCACCAATGGAATCTTTTAAAGGACCTCATCCCAGGAGAGAATATATGGCATCAATGTATATTGATCAGTGGAAGATGTGATAATTAAGTCTCCCTATATACTTATAGTGAGTTAGCTGTAGGCTGTCTTAGCAGGTTTATGGGTTAGTAGTATCCATAATTCAGAAGAAATAGCAACAGGGTCACAGTCTATGGTATCTATTATCCATTACTTGCAATTGTTTTTTTTTTGTTTTGTTTTTTTTAATTTGTTTTTCTTCAAGTCTGGAACATTGCAAGAGGGGGTTTGTGCACCAATTGTAAATGTTGACTATCAAAGGCATAGGGGGTGGTAAAAAGGTGGTAAAAATGTACATGGTTGTGGTGCTGTTGTGCAGGTTTTTACGTATTAAAACAGCTAGTGAGGAGATGGAATACTGCCACCCAGCTGGCTGTTAATTGTCCTCTGAAAGGCAATTCCCCACAGATCGCTTCTCAGAGGGACAACAAGGGCTGCTGCATGAGCAAAAACAGATATCAAGCCCATCCTTCAATTTGTAATGATACAGTCTGACTCTGGGTCTTGTAGGGCCCCAGATGTTATTCTTGACTTTATTCTGCAGTGATCTAGTAATGAAGATCATATTTGGTAGTAATCAATAATAGTAAAGTAATCAACCTTAATCAATCAGCACAGTGTATCCCCCGTGAGCTAAAAAAGTATTAAATAAATATTATGAAAACAGAAATGTAATAAACAAACCCACCCACTTGTTGCTTGCTGAACACAAGTCAAGTGAATCTCACCTCACTCTCAGTAAATAATCTTAGAACCCTTATCCTAAACGTAACTTATACAACTACAAATAGTGAATAAATTGCCTTTATGGATAAATTGAATTCCAATGACAAGAATATTGTCCTATCGTGGAAATATGACAGTTGTAATATAGTGTTTCTTGATATGGAGATCTCGATAAGGGACAGGACTATATACAGAAAAATTTACTGTAAACCCATGGATAGGAATGGATATGTTGCCATAGATAGTTGTCACTATAAGCCTTGGTTACTCAATATTCCCAAGGGGCAGTTCATCCGGCTGCAGAGGAACTGCACTGGGGAAGATGATATTTTACAGCAATTGAAGATTTTTGAAAGAAGGTTTGCCCAAAAAGGCTATGACAAGGGATTCATTAACCACTTCCATACAGGGCACTTTTACCTCCTTCTTGCCCAGGCCAATTTTCAGGTTTCAGCGCTCTCACACTTTGAATGACAATTGCGTGGTCATACAACACTGTACCCAAACTAAAATTTTATCAGTTTCTTCACACAACTAGAGCTTTCTTTTGGTGGTATTTAATCACCATTGGGATTTTTATTTTTTGCTAAATTAACAAAAAAAGACCAAAAAGTTTGAATAACCATGTTTTCCTTTGTTTCTGTTATAAGAGTTTGCAAATAAATAATTGTTCCTCATAAATTTAGGCCAAGATGTATTCTGCTACATTTCTTTGGTGAAAATAACCCAAATTAGTATTTATTATTTAGTCTGTAGGAAAGTCATAGAGTTCACAAACTATGGGATACAGTATATCTGAAAATTGATCTATCCTGAAGTACTGACAGCCAATCTAATTTCTTAAGGTCCAGGAATGTCAGAATAGTACAGATATCCCCCAAATGACCCCTATTTGCAAAGTAGACAGTCTGACGTATTTCATAACAAGCATGGCGAGTTTTTTTGAAGTTGTAATTTTTTTGTCATAATTTTTTAGAAAATGATCTTCACAATTTTTTTTTTTACACACTGTCACCAGTGCCAACATATAACTGGTGTGGCAGTGATCAGGGAGACTGACTAGTGATAGTACAAAAAAAATAGATTTTTTTTTTATTATGTTTAATTTTTTAGTAATTTTTCTCGTTTAAGATTTTTTTTTTCATATTTCACTATGACCAAAGTAGTATAATGTTACCATAGTAACATTGTTCTACTTTGGAGAAGTGATCAGTATTTTTTTTTTTTTTTTTTGCACAATTTGCCTATAGCAAAGAATTACTTTGCCTATAGCAAGCATTTACCTGAATGAAATCGATTCACTCAGGGTTATTTTTTTGTGCTTAGCTGCGATTTGGCCATGGCTAATCACATGACACGGCAACGGGGCCGGTACACAGATCTGTCATCAGCAGTGTCCGAGGTACATGGCCGGTGACAGATCGCACCGCAGCGTGGCCCTGTGGGCATGCCAACACGCGTTCCTGAAAGGACACCATATGGCGTCCACCCAGAGGGACGAGATGTTCGCCCGGCGGCCATCTGGCTAAAGACCTGGTGGCAACTGGTTAAAAGTAAAGTGGAGGAGGTTATGAGTTTGGATAGGAGATCACTTATTGAGGAAAATGGTTTGTGCAAGGGTCAAAATGAAAGGGACCAATATAGGATTATTGTACACTATACAGTATAATCCAAAAAAGTTGAGATTATTATTAGAAAGCAATGGGGTATATTACTTAATGACAGGGTGTTGAAAGAAGTGTTACCGGAGAACCCTAGGTGTGTTTATAGGAAGACTCCTAGTTTGAGGAATATATCTTCTGGTTTAGTGGACCACCTGTCCAATTATGTAGGTAAAGGGGTTTTAGATTTTATAGGTTTTTATGCTTGTGGGAAATGCTTGGCATGTAGAACGTCCAAGGTTAATAAGAAAATAATGAAACAATTTACAGCAACAGTTACAGGAACCTCTCATAAAATAAAATATTTTATCACATATGGAACAGAAGGGGTGGTATACATGTTGGAATGCCCTTGTTTGCTCCAATATGTGGGACGCACCTCTAGACCTTTACATGTGAATATTAGAGAACACATTAAAAACATAAAAAAAAAGGTAAAAAGGAACATAGTGTTTCTAAGCACTTTAGGGATGTTCATGGAAGGGATCCCACAGGACTTAAATTTTGGGGGGTGGAGAAAGTGATGAGACATTGGAGAAGGGGTAATTTCATATGTCATTTAAGTCAGAGGGAATCCTTCTGGATTTTTGATACTAAGGTTTTTTTCCCCCAGGGGTTTAAATATAGAATTTGATTTGAATTGCTTAGTAATAGTTGAGGTAATTTTGTGTTCATTTACATACTTATTTTCATGTATCCATTTTTATGTGCATTGTCTTGTTTAAGTATGTATATGTGTTGCCCTATTTTCATATTTTATATATTACATTTTATATTTATTATGGAATTGGTTATAGCTTATATGGATGTAGGCTCGATTGGGTATACTGGTGTAGTGATCCCAGTATGTAGGTTTTGATATGGTGTTCACTATATCTGTTTGTAGATAGTTCATGCCCCAGAAGGTACTGCAGTGCCCAATCTATGTAGGTGGGACGGGAGTATGCGTATTAAAGTTGAGAGGGAGATATGCTCTTGTCTCCCTTTCTAAAGATGGCCATCAGTCTACTTCCAGTGGTGCAAGTGCACATGGCAGGTGGGTTGGTGCACTTCCGCCCATAGTGATGATGCACTTTTGGTGTCCTTATTTACATCAGATTGAGGAGATTCTAGGTAGAGTGTGGGGCTATAAAAGGTGGATCGGCTCCTTGCCTACAGAGGGGGCACAACGCATCTAGGGGAGAGGAGCCTGGGAAGTCACGCTGCCATCTTCTTGATAGCAGAGCGGTGAGCTGGATGTGGACTTATTTTATGCGAGTTTTATCTTTTACTCTGTGTTATTTTAGTGGAGCTATAATAAAGAGTTATATGGAGAGCATTATGTGTTGGCCTTTTTGTTTCATGAGATCATCCCTGCTGGATATTGGACTAAAAGGAAAGCGAGAGGAGTTAAGAGGAAGATTTGAGTCTGTATGGAAAAAGGATGTGTAAATCCTGAAGAAAGTTCATTATTTAATTTGAAGGTGAGCAGGTTTTTCACCTGGTGTGGTGGTGGTGGTGCATCGAAGTGTGAAAAGACAATATCCACAGTGTCACATATTTATGTCAATTGGTGTATTGTATGGACTTTTATGTTGATGGGACTATTTAAACCATGAATGTTTGTCACTATTCACTATTAGTAGTGGTATAAGTTATGTTTAGGATAAGGGTTCTGAGGGAGTTGTGCTGCACTTTTTTATGAAGAATAATAGTAAAGTAATTTGGAAAGAAACATTTTTTTCTTGTGTTCAGTCTGCCAAACCATGGTATTTGAGGTTTCCATGCTTCCAGGAGTTTACTAATAGGAGGAGGAAACTTTATTTATATTATTCTTCATATGGGGTTAGGTGTATTCCAAGATTTGGGAGTCAGAAATTCCAACCAAAAGTGAAGCTTCTTGGCTGGTTCAATAGGATTTTACGGAATTGGCCATGGCAGTGGAGTTTGAACGGTTCACGTTCAAGCCCAAGATTGCAAATTTATCTAGTGCTTTATCTAGCAAGAAGATGCGGGGTGAGATAATGTTAAAGAATAGGAATGAGCAAATAAGCCTGAATTTTTGATGGATAGAAAGTCTGCACTAAAATACAAGTCAAATTTTATGCACCACCTGGAAAAGAAATGTACGTTTTGGTGAGATAGTTCCCAAAGTTCATTGCAGCTTTCCACAATAGAACACAAAGTGCATCAGCTGCTTAAAAATTAACCAAACTCTCAAATTCAGAATGAGTTTGTGACCAGTCTGGTGAAGCAAACGGCTATTTCTTTACACAAAAAAGGTAGGACTCTGCGACAACATTTGTTAAAATCCCTGCAATGTACATTGATCACCCAGAGGTTTTTTTTTTTCAACAAAAGCAGAGCTACACTTTAACGTTAAATCCCATTGACATCTGGGAACTGAATCTTGATAATCAATCCTGGCCATTTTCAAGACTAAAAGAGAAGGGATTGTCTTAAATATGCATAGGGTGCTGGGCAGCATTATGGGGGGTATGCACAATGCAAAAGAAAAGACTAACAAATACTGTACAGTGGAAAGAGACTCCTCTAATTAAAGTAGTTCATTAGTTCATCCTTAGCGTTGAGCTGGAAAAAACATCAATCCTTCTAAATTACATTCTTGGGAGATGCCTTTAAACTGTGTGAGGTACTACCAAACAGTGTTCTGGCATCACATATTTTGGATGTGTAATTGATTTTTTAAAATTTAGCTGGTCTTTAAAAAACAGCAGCAACACCCAAATCTGATCATACCAAATTAAAAAAAGCCTTTTTAGGTAGGGGTACCATTCAGAGAACGCTTCGCTTTTTCTCAATGAATTCAAAGAGTTCTTAGGTTGTACAAGGTGGCCAGGGCATGGTAGTTTGTTTGTTTGTTGCTGGTAACTGTGCCGCAAAAAGTTTGTTTGCTTGTGTTGTGTAAAGCCTTTCCATTTGCACCTTACTTTTAAAAGCTAGTTATGAATTGGGGTATTTGCTATTTTTATAAAGCTAGCTGGAATTGGTGTGAGGATACACTGGACACCTTCAGCTTCCATTGTGATTTGCTGGGCTTCTGATATGTCCATTCGCCTTTAACTGCATAACCTTCGGAAGGTTTTACCCCCTTCATGACCAAACCATTTTTTGCTATTCAGTACTGTGCTAATTTAACTGACAATTGCTTGGTCATGCATCACTGTACCAATAAGAAATTTATATAATTTATTTTCACACAAATATAACTTTCTTTTGGTGGTATTTTATCACCACTGGATTATTTACTTTTTATCATAACAATTTAAATAGAGAGAACATTTTGAAAAAAAAATACATGTCTTTGGTAATACATATCCCAATAAGTGTATATAAACCAATTGGTTTGTGTGCAAATTATAGCGTCTACAAACTATGGTATACTGTATATGCTGGAATTTATGAAGCTTTTAAGCAGTTCTGATTTTCTAACTTCAAAGAGCATAAGTTGAACATTTGACTTCCTGACTGCCTATGGGAGTTTTAGAGGTTCTAAAATTACCAAGATAGTACAATTACACTCCAAATGACCCCTTTTTGGAATGTAGACATTCCACAAAGCATTTCATAATAGGCATGGTCAGTATTTGCAGATCTCATTTTTTGTCACAAAGTATTGAAAAATTAAAAAGTACATTTTTGCTTTCTTCATTTTCCAAAAACTTGTGGCAACAAATGAGAATGGGGCTAAATGAAGAAAAAAAAAGAACCTAAACAGATTCCTCCATTCATATTGAATTTAACACTTTCTGAATCAGAGTTCCTGAAGACACCCTTGGGTTCGTGACGGCCACTGCAATGTTCCCAGTTTTTCTCTTGTCCTCATTTAGAGGAGGTGATGTTTGCAGAAGGGACTCACCTTGACAAGGTGTTTTTACCTCCTAAAAGGGTTCGCTCAGTTGCATCCTAAAGAGGAAGAGTTTTGTTAAGATAGGAAAACAGCTGCCTCAACTGAGGGCATACGCCATCTCTTAAAAAAATGTGAATGCTCTGTGGCTGATGTTGCAACATTCAAAAACCTCAAATAAGAGCTCGTAAACATAGCTAAAGGCCTTTTCCTTTGGCTGGGGCTGCCATGCAGAAAGCTGTAGCAGAATTTTGGTATCGGACATAAAAACAAGAGAAGCAGCACCATCTAAGTGCAGCAATAAAAGCAAATAATTTATTACCACAAAATTGGCAACTCACAATAGTAGTCACATGAGCGCTTGTCAAACTGTTGTAAACCGCTGTGCAACCCCGGTCCAATCCTGCTGCAGACAGGTCTCAAATGCATTGCCCTTGGCTGTGCTGGTCGGCATGGATCCACAGGGTAAGCAGGAGTGGCATCAGCTCCAGGTACGTCAGCATGACACACATTCAGAGCATGCGTGCTCCTTCATCAGGGCATATATGGGCAACTGATAGTGGCAGACTATAGCGCCCAGCCAACTCATGGAAATTCCAAAGTGTCATCATAGGTTAGTTCATCATAGGTCAGTACAAAAAAACATATCAAGCCTCCCTCTCTTAAATTAATTGAACTAAGCACTTTTAAATTAAAATAAAATACAATAAACATATAAGGAAGATATTAATGGAAAGTAATGCAAATTAGGCAACATTACAGGTTGAAGTATATACACTATATTGCTAAAAATACTGGGATGCCTGCCTTTACATGCACATGAACTTTAATGGCATCCCAGGCTTAGTCCATAGGGTTCAATATTGAGTTGACCTACCTTTTGCAGCTATAACAACTTCAACTCTTCTGGGAAGGCTGTCCACAAGGTTTAGGAGTGTGTCTAGGGGAATGTTTGACCATTCTTCCAGAAGTGCATTTGTGAGGTCAGGCACTGATGTTGGACAAGAAGGCCTGGCTCACAGTCTCTGCTCTAATTCATCCCAAAGGTCAGGACTCTGTACAGGCCAGTCAAGTTCCTCCACCCCAAACTTGCTCATCCATGTCTTTATGAACCTTGTTTTGTGCACTGGTGTGCAGTCATGTTAAAACAGGAAGGGGCCATCCCCAAACTGTTCCCACAAAGAAGTGTGATTCATCACTCCAGAGAACACATCTCCATTCCTCTAGAGTTCAGTGGCGGTGTGATTTATACCTCTGCATCCAACAATTTGTTTTGCACGTGGTGATGTAAGGCTTGGATGCAGCTGCTTGACCATGGAAACCCATTCCATGAAGCTCTCTATGCACTGTTGTGCTAATCTGAAGGCCACATGAAGTTTGAAGGTCTTTAGTTATGGACGCTGCAGACAATTAGTGACTTCTGCTCAGTGTGCGCTTCACCATGTGCTGACTCTGCTCTGTCATTTTATGTGGCCTGTTGTTCACAGTTGCTTCAACTTTGTTATAATACCACTAACAGTTAACTGTGGAATATTTAGTAGCAAGGAAATTTCATGGATGGACTTATTGCACAAACGGAACCACACTTGAATTCACTGAGGTCCTGACAGCGACCCATTCTTTCACATATGTTTATAGAAGCAGTCTGCATGCCTAGGTGCTTGATTTTTTTACACCTGTAACCATGGAGGTGATTGGAACACCTGAATACAATGATTTGGTGGGGTGTCCCAATACTTTTGGCAATATAGTGTATCTTACTATGCACTATATTAGAGAGACCATAAGGGTCCTGTATTATTTATTACAGGTCCTATATATGTCAATTTACGCAGCACTTTACATATAAATTGTACATTCACATCAGTCCCTGACCCTCACGGGGCTTACATTTATACAAACACATACTAGGGCCAATTTAGACAGGATCCAATTAACCTACCAGCTTGTCTTTGGAATGTGGGAGGAAACCGGAGTACCCGGAGTTAACCCATGCAGACACACGTAGGACATGCAAACTCCAGGCAGGTGGTGCCATGATTAAGATTCAAGCCAAAGACCCTAATACTGCCAGGCGGAAGTGCTAACCATTTACACAAACATTCTAGATGACAATAAAAATGCTGCCTATTCCATTTGAGAAAACAAAAAGATTACCCTTTTGGAGGAAGCCTTCTTCCTTTATCTCACTGATGGGGTCAAAGTAGGTAAACGTAAGACATCCATTTGTAGTCCACAACCTCTCAGGTTCACTTCTCAATTCCATACGCAGTTCAGAAATATGGAACATATATTGCAAAAACACTGGTCCTTATTGCTTGAGGATCCCCTCCTAAAATCATCTCACACAGCTAACCCCAAAGTTTCCTATAGACAGGCCCAAAATATTAAAAGTAAAATAGCCCCATATAATGTCACTCGTATTCAGGCCAAGATAGGCCCCTTTCTAAACTTCTCTACCACCAAAGGCATGTATCAGTGCTGTAAACCCAGGTGTCTCACATGCAAGCATGTTTGACATGGACAGATTGACTTCACCACGGAGGGTAAAACTTACCCCATTTCTGAGTTCCACATCTGTTCATCTGAATACATAGTTTACTGTCTCTATTCTACCTGCACTTTGCTGTACATGGACTATACCATTCAGACCTTCAGGAAGAGGTTTGAGGAACACAGTAATATTGTCGACAAACAGTGTCCACAGCCACTTTCAGAATTTTCACCAAAAATCCTATCAGGATCTGATGGTCTAGATCATTGAGGCCATATCTTGTGATCTACCAACAGCAGAATATTCCAAATGTCTCTATGAAAGAGACACTTTGGCCCCTGGCAAATTGAATGAGGGACTTGAAATCAACACAGTTATTTAAATATTCTACAGATGTGTCTCCTTGATATTGCCTCCATTGTTATTCTCCCCTTTTTTAGGAGACAAATTGACAATTTTTTAGTAATAGAGTTATATGGGGGATTCCACCATCCTTCCCATCTATCTCTTAGTACTGTCTTTTGCCTTTATTTCCCCAGCATTTGATCCACATGTTGCTTTTTTTTATACACGATAGGCTTTCTTTGAACCAGCTAGTGATAATTAGAGATGAGCGAAGTATTCAAAAATTCGATTCGGCTGATTCGGCGAATCCGAGGAATAAATTCGATTCGAGGCGAATATATTCGCTGCGAATTTAACTTATAAAAGGGTGTTTCTAGGCTTCAGAGAGCCTTTTATATTAGTGCAGAACACTGTACCTTTAATTTAAATGCCCTTGGAGTCTGCTGGGGAAGAGAAATAATACTGTCAGTCAATATGACATGCAGATGAGTGCCGTCGATCTTAGAATCACCGCACACTTCACTCATTTGGGCAGTCACGGGGCCAAAACCAGAGTGTGGAGCCACAGTGTGGCGGTGGAGGCAGCAGCAATGGGAGGCCATACAGCACCCTATGACAAAAATGGAACCCACCAGCAGTGTGAGGAGACCTGAAAGTGGCACATGGCAGAGTGTGGCGATGGAGACAGCAGCAATGGGAGGCCGTACAGGGACCCATGACACACTCTGGACCTGGCAGCAGCATGAGGAGGCGGTACAGGGGCCCATGGCAGATTACGGGCCTGGCAGCAGCAATGGGAGGCCCGTAATCTGCCAGCACCCTATGACAAAATGGAACACACCAGCAGTGTGAGGAGACCTGAAAGTGGCACATGTTTGGGGCATGATTCATGGCGGATTTAGTCAGTTGTGTCAGGAACTGGTGGTTTGAAATCCAGACTAATCCACGCCTGATTCATTTTCACAAACGTGAGTCTCTCCACACTTTGGGTGGACAGTCGTGTCCTCCGCGGAGTTACAATACCTCCTGCCGCACTAAACACGCGCTCCGATGCCATGCTACTGGCCGGGCATGACAGCCTTTCAAGGGCAAATTCAGCTAGTTGGGGCCAAAGGTCAAGTTTCGTTGCCCAGTAGTCAAGGGGATTGTCTACCTCGGTTGGCAGGGTGCTGTCCAAGTAGGCCCAAGCCTGTTGTTTGAGGTCCTGCTCCAGGTCCACCTGATGCTGCTGCTGCTGCGGCTGGTTAGTAGTTTCCTCACTGCGCTGGTGAAGAAAGCTACTCATCATCGACTGCAGACTGTGGCAGCCGCTGCTGGTGGAGCTGCCACTGCTCCTACCACCCCACCCCTCCCCTGCTGCCATGGCAGTGGAACGCGAGCGCACAGGGCCCACAGTGTCTGAGGATGGACGTTGGCGCAGAAAGGCAGAGACCAACTGACTACATAGATGGTTTTTATAGTACGTTATTTTGGCCTCCCTCTCAACAGGTGTGAAAAAGGCCACCATTTTTGAACTGTAGCGAGGGTCCAACAAGGTGGACAGCCAAAAGTCATCCCTCTGTCTGATGGTTATTATTCGGCTGTCGCTACGCAAGCAACCGAGCATGCTATGGGTCATTTGTGCCAAGGAATGCGAGGGACTCCCTGCCTCCATCTCCACAGCATACTGCCACGGTGCGTCTGGGTCCTCTGTCTCCTCCTCCTCCTCTACCAGATGCTCCTGCTCCTCCACTCCTGTCCGCTGAGTGGAAAAACCACCTATTTCACTCAATAATTCCTGAGCACCAATGTCCTCCTCTACCTCCTCCTGTTCTTCCTGTCCTGCCCCCACAGGGGTCATGTGGCGTTGAGATCTGTGCGCCACGTCTACCGCACCCTGACCAGCCATTGTTAACAGCATTTGTTCCAGGACGTGCAACAGAGGAATGACGTCGTTCATCCCATAGTCCTGCCAACTCACGAATAGCGTGGCCTCCTCAAAGGGCCTGAGCAAGCGGCAGGTGTCACGCATGAGCTGCCAATGGCTGACATCGAAGTTACACAGGGGAGTACCTTTATCCGCTTGTAACATCAGGAAATCGGTGATGGCCTTTCGCTGTTCGTAAAGGCGGTCTAACATGTGTAGGGTTGAATTCCACCTTGTTGCAACGTCGCAGATCAGGCGATGCTGTGGAATTCCGTTCTGCCGCTGCAGCTCAAGGAGGGTGTGCTTTGCGGTGTAGGAATGGCTGAAATGCATGCAAAGTTTACGTGACATTTTAAGGATGTCTTGCAGTGGGATGGTGGATTTTAGGAACCGCTTGACAACCAGATTGAACACGTGAGCCATGCATGGCGCATGGCACAACCTCCTTGACGCAGAGCAGACACCATGTTCTTTCCGTTGTCGGTCAACATGGTTCCGATTTTCAGTTTGCGCGGAGACAGCCATCTGTCGATTTCTCTGTTCATTACACTCAGAAGTTCCTCCCCTGTGTGACTACGTTCGCCAAGGCATACCAGGTGCAGCACAGCGTGACACCGTTGCGCCCTGCACATGTGATATGCCGGTCGGGTAATGGGACTTGGCACGGGGGTGGCGGCTGAGGACACGGCGGAAGAAGAGGTGGTAGAGGCGGACATCTTTTGTGGACCAAGGACGTGCAAACGTGGAGGCAAAAGCGGCGTGACCTGTCCAAGTGGCTGGTGCGGCTGTGCCGGCACCACGTTCACCCAGTGGGCCGTAAATGACATGTACTGTCCCTGACCGTAGTTACAGCTCCACACGTCGGCGCTGCCGTGCACTTTGGCAGAGACCGACATGCTCAAAGACTGGCCCACCATCTCTTCTACATGTGAATGCAGGGCTGGCACTGCCTTTTTGGCGAAGAAATGCCGGCTTGGCACTCTCCACCGCGGCGCGGCACAAGCCATCATTTCTCGGAAAGGTGCTGAGTCCACCACTTGGAAAGGGAGGGACTGCAGCACCAGCAACTTGGACAGGAGGACGTTCAGTTTCTGCACCGTCGGGTGCGTGCTCGCAAACTGTTGTCTCTTGGAAATGGATTCCAAGAAAGACTGCTGACGGAATCCGTGAAGAGGAGTAGCAGGAGAAGGAGCATCTGAACGAGCGGAAGATGCCAACGAGCGACAACTCCCCTCAGGTGTTGGAGCCTTGACTGGCTGATAGAGGGAGATTGACGTCGGGTGACGGAGCAAGTAACGGAGCGGGTGATGGAGCGGGGGCTGGGGCAGGCAGAACCGCCGTATCTTTATCACGGTTTTCCCAGGCCACCAAATGGCGACGCTGCATATGCTGCCGCAACGCTGTAGTCCCAACATGGGCCCCCTGGCCACGCTTGACTTTCTGGCCACATAGTCGACATACGGCTACGTTTACTTCCTCGGGCGGCTTGACGAAAAATTGCCACACCGCCGAGTAGGAAACTTTGCCCCCGCTACTCCTCACTGGCTGACTGCTACTTCCTCCGTGCACACCGGCACTACTGCTGGCCGTGGTGGTAGGCTGCAGTGGAGCTGGTGCTCTACTCCGTGGCCGTTTGCCTCCACTGACACTTCTGCGACCCTGCTGCCTCCTGGGCAACCCACCGACTGTTTTGCTCGCTGCCAAGCTGCCACCCTCTTCTCCTGATGATGCGGAAGCAATAGCCTGATGACGACGAGGCTGCCAAGTGCGATCAGCCTCATCATCATCAATTAGGGTCTCCGCCTCACTACTAGCCCCCTCGGCTGCGTGTGGGTCAGGAGACAGACCTGTCTCTAGACCGGCTACCGAGCCACTCTCCTCGCCAGTACTTCTTCGCCTAGCTGCTGAAGAGGCGGATGTCTCCCCCCGTTCCTGACTGCCCTCTGTTAGCTCTTCCTCACTGTACAGTGGGGCTGAGCCCACAGCATGCGATACTTCGCTTGGTGAGGGAACACCAAAGGACAGGGGCAGGTCGAGGACACGTGATTTCAGTGGGCTTGCTCCCGGGCCATGCCAACTAACGTACCCACCGACCGTTGGCTGTAGGTGTCAGAGGTGACCTGGGAAGAGGAAGACGACCGAGCCAACCAATCGATGACGGCAGGGTTGTCGGTGGAGACACGACCGCTGGATGACACCGGGAGCACTGGCCTCTGGCTGCGACTAGTGCTGCCTCGACCCCTTCCTCTGCTGCCACGTCTGCTCGCTCCTAAAACATTGCCTCCTCTGCCACTCCTCTGCATGTTGTCTGACATACTCTTTAATTCAACGATTCTGTGTCCCTGAGTAACAATTCTGTGTCCCTGAGTAACAATTCTGTGTCTGTCCCTGAGTAACAATTCTGTGTCCCTGAGTAACAATTCTGTGTCCCTGAGTAACAATTCTGTGTCCCTCAGTAACAATTCTGTGTCTGTCCCTGAGTAACAATTCTGTGTCCCTCAGTAACAATTCTGTGTCTGTCCCTGAGTAACAATTCTGTGTCCCTCAGTAACAATTCTGTGTCCCTCAGTAACAATTCTGTGTCCCTCAGTAACAATTCTGTGTCTGTCCCTGAGTAACAATTCTGTGTCCCTGAGTAACAATTCTGTGTCCCTCAGTAACAATTCTGTGTCTGTCCCTCAGTAACAATTCTGTGTCCCTCAGTAACAATTCTGTGTCCCTCAGTAACAATCCTGTGTCTGTCCCTGAGTAACAATTCTGTGTCCCTCAGTAACAATTCTGTGTCCCTGAGTAACAATTCTGTGTCCCTGAGTAACAATTCTGTGTCCCTCAGTAACAATTCTGTGTCCCTCAGTAACAATGCTGTGTTCCTCAGTAACAATTCTGTGTCTGTCCCTCAGTAACAATTCTGTGTCCCTCAGTAACAATTCTGTGTCCCTCAGTAACAATTCTGTGTCTGTCCCTGAGTAACAATTCTGTGTCCCTCAGTAACAATTCTGTGTCCCTCAGTAACAATTCTGTGTCCCTCAGTAACAATTCTGTGTCTGTCCCTGAGTAACAATTCTGTGTCCCTGAGTAACAATTCTGTGTCCCTCAGTAACAATTCTGTGTCCCTCAGTAACAATTCTGTGTCTGTCCCTGAGTAACAATTCTGTGTCCCTCGGTAACAATTCTGTGTCCCTCAGTAACAATTCTGTGTCTGTCCCTGAGTAACAATTCTGTGTCCCTGAGTAACAATTCTGTGTCCCTGAGTAACAATTCTGTGTCCCTCAGTAACAATTCTGTGTCTGTCCCTGAGTAACAATTCTGTGTCCCTCA
The DNA here is from genome assembly GCF_062004578.1 of Staurois parvus. Taxonomy (NCBI): domain Eukaryota; kingdom Metazoa; phylum Chordata; class Amphibia; order Anura; family Ranidae; genus Staurois; species Staurois parvus. Next base: position 1,466,352 of record NW_028318199.1, on the reverse strand, counting down.
GTAACAATTCTGTGTCCCTCAGTAACAATTCTGTGTCCCTCAGTAACAATTCTGTGTCTGTCCCTGAGTAACAATTCTGTGTCCCTGAGTAACAATTCTGTGTCCCTCAGTAACAATTCTGTGTCCCTCAGTAACAATTCTGTGTCTGTCCCTGAGTAACAATTCTGTGTCCCTCAGTAACAATTCTGTGTCTGTCCCTGAGTAACAATTCTGTGTCCCTGAGTAACAATTCTGTTTCCCTCAGTAACAATTCTGTGTCCCTCAGTAACAATTCTGTGTCTGTCCCTGAGTAACAATTCTGTGTCCCTCGGTAACAATTCTGTGTCCCTCAGTAACAATTCTGTGTCCCTCAGTAACAATTCTGTGTCTGTCCCTGAGTAACAATTCTGTGTCCCTGAGTAACAATTCTGTGTCCCTGAGTAACAATTCTGTGTCCCTCAGTAACAATTCTGTGTCTGTCCCTGAGTAACAATTCTGTGTCCCTCGGTAACAATTCTGTGTCCCTCAGTAACAATTCTGTGTCTGTCCCTGAGTAACAATTCTGTGTCCCTGAGTAACAATTCTGTGTCCCTGAGTAACAATTCTGTGTCCCTCAGTAACAATTCTGTGTCCCTCAGTAACAATTCTGTGTCCCTCAGTAACAATTCTGTGTCTGTCCCTGAGTAACAATTCTGTGTCCCTCAGTAACAATTCTGTGTCCCTCAGTAACAATTCTGTGTCCCTCAGTAACAATTCTGTGTCTGTCCCTGAGTAACAATTCTGTGTCCCTGAGTAACAATTCTGTGTCCCTCAGTAACAATTCTGTGTCCCTCAGTAACAATTCTGTGTCCCTCAGTAACAATTCTGTGTCCCTCAGTAACAATTCTGTGTCTGTCCCTGAGTAACAATTCTGTGTCCCTCAGTAACAATTCTGTGTCCCTCAGTAACAATTCTGTGTCTGTCCCTGAGTAACAATTCTGTGTCTGTCCCTGAGTAACAATTCTGTGTCCCTCAGTAACAATTCTGTGTCCCTCAGTAACAATTCTGTGTCTGTCCCTCAGTAACAATTCTGTGTCCCTCAGTAACAATTCTGTGTCCCTCAGTAACAATTCTGTGTCTGTCCCTGAGTAACAATTCTGTGTCCCTGAGTAACAATTCTGTGTCCCTCAGTAACAATTCTGTGTCCCTCAGTAACAATTCTGTGTCTGTCCCTCAGTAACAATTCTGTGTCTGTCCCTGAGTAACAATTCTTTGTCCCTCAGTAACAATTCTGTGTCCCTCAGTAACAATTCTGTGTCTGTCCCTGAGTAACAATTCTTTGTCCCTCAGTAACAATTCTGTGTCCCTCAGTAACAATTCTGTGTCGCTCAGTAACAATTCTGTGTCTGTCCCTGAGTAACAATTCTGTGTCTGTCCCTGAGTAACAATTCTGTGTCTGTCCCTGAGTAACAATTCTGTGTCTGTCCCTGAGTAACAATTATGTGTCCCTCAGTAACAATTCTGTGTCCCTCAGTAACAATTCTGTGTCCCTCAGTAACAATTCTGTGTCTGTCCCTGAGTAACAATTCTGTGTCTGTCCCTGAGTAACAATTCTGTGTTCCTCAGTAACAATTCTGTGTCCCTCAGTAACAATTCTGTGTCCCTCAGTAACAATTCTGTGTCCCTCAGTAACAATTCTGTGTCTGTCCCTCAGTAACAATTATGTGTCTGTCCCTGAGTAACAATTCTGTGTCTGTCCCTGAGTAACAATTCTGTGTCCCTAAGTAACGGTTCTGTGTCCCTAAGTAATGGTTCTGTGTCCGTAAGTAACGATTGTGTGTCCCTAAGTAACGGTTCTGTGTCCCTAAGTAACGGTTCTGTGTCCCTAAGTAACGGTTCTGTGTCCCTAAGTAACGATTCTGTGTCCCTAATACAGAGAGATCTGTCTCTCTTGAATGACCAGAGGCAAATGGAGAATTGTAAGATGGCCGCAATTTATAGCTCCACCATTACACAGTGCTGGCTGGCTGGCTGCTGATTGGCTAATGCGATCACATGTCATGAATGAATGCATTATGGGTCAGCGCGCCTTGTCTGCGCGCCTTCCCAGAGATCCCTGTTCCGTCGCCGCCATTTTTGGAAAAATTTCGATTTGCGCATCCGAAGTCTGCTAATTTTCGGATTCGGCGCGAATCGAAATTTTCCTAATATTCTAAACGAATTCCACTTCGCCGAGTTCGATTCGCTCATCTCTAGTAGTAAACAACTGAGTATTTACTAATTTTTTTTTAGTTGTAGACAATTAAAGTACTGACATGATACCTTTTTTATTTGCACTAACATACAATTTTGAGGACAAGCTTTTCGGGTATGTCCCCTTTTTCAAGGTCCAAGCAGTACTATTACAAAGTTTTAGCAGAATGGTAGAAGAGATGTGGGGGATGAGAAAAAAAAAAAAAATCAGAAAGAAACACAAGCCTAGGGTTAGCTACAATTACCTCAGACAATTAAAGCAAATACTTCTTAAGACAGTAACCTGATTACTAATCTCAAAGTAAAACACAAAGGTACCTGCAGTAGTGAACACAACAAGTCAACAGTATTTCAAATATACTCAGAGAGCCTTTGACCTCAGGTATGAAAGGGAGAGGAAAGACCTTTCTTCAGTGTCAGACTGCTCTGTTAAAATCCTGATGCCACAGGTACAAAATTATCAACACACTTTGGGAGAGCATGACATATAAGTCCTTGGCTTGAAAAGTAGTGAAAAGACTCACGTCCTGAATATCAGGCTAGCTCAATAGAGCCCCAAGGAGATTGCTGTGCAAAGGAGACCAGCAATACGCAGGGTGTGCTTCAGTCCACTCACTAATCCTGATGACACTTCGGCTCAAGGGATTCAGGATGTCCTGGAAGGGCTCCCGCAGAATCTGCACCAGCTTGGGGAGCATCAGACCTAGTCCCATGCGACACTGGGACTCCGCTGTGACTGTGGCAGTGATGCTGCTAATGCTAACAAACTCTGGACTGTCACTCTGCTAACAGGAAGCTGGGATGGGTGAATTTCTTGTAAGTATGTACCTCTCCCACTAAAGATCTTCCACGCCATCTGGATCACAGGGCCTACTAAACTCTCACAAGCAGCTGGGTCTCTCCTCTCAGCTTCAGCCCATGGTCCCAAGAGAAAGCACCCCTTCCGGGGTCTGATTTATATATCCTCTTTCAGCATTCCACTTCCTCTTCCACCTGGCTAGAACTTGTAATTCACAAATCCAGCCTTCTGAACTACATGTCCCCACAATCATTCCACAATCCTCGGCTCTTTTGTTGGACCCTCCTTTCTCTCTCTCTGTGCCTCTGAACAATATTACACTCTCGTAGATAAACACTAGAGGGAGCGCAAGCTCAGCATAGTTCTTAAATATGAATGTTTTGTGATAGCACAGGTAAGTTAGCCAACACTGGGCTATATCCTCGCCCCACTTGAAATAGTTGGTTCCCAAAGAGGCAGAAACTTTACTAAGCATTGTTTTAACTAATAACTAATAAAGCTACACACACAAATCATAACATCAACCACAGCTTAAGTTCAACAACCTCTGGCATATGCCAGAATTTTGTTGAAGCCATATATACAGTACCTCCCATTGACTCACAGTCAACTTGTTGACAAGCCTGGGCTATCGCCGTGGCCCACTCAGGAGTGTCAGAGGGTGAGTCAAGGTCACTTCCTACCCAATGAATGGTAGAGGGGTCTGGCACAGGGTGGGTCTTGCCATTTGATTGTAGGTATTAGTTTGTCTGCATTTTCTCCTAATACATCATAGGTTAGTCTTTTGTACAGGTTTCTCCCAGCACAGGGGTAGAGTAATTATCTGCACTTTTAGCATCACTAAGATAAGATTCTGAAGACAGCTGGGCTGGCCCTAACTCAGCAAGAGAAAGTTCAATGATCTCAAAAGCAGTGCTTGAATGGGCTCCTCCCTCAAATATTCCATCCTTTCAACCGACTCAACATTTGCAAATGTGTTTGACTGTAGGAACACTATCAAATATGGGTTGGATAAGGTCGTCATTGAAACTGATCAGATCTTCTATCTCTCCTTCATTTGATGGGCTAACTTTTAACCTCATCACCCCTTTCAGGTGGAGGTAGAATTTAACTTTTGAACTCAAGGATCCTCTTCCTTAACTCCTCAGCTGCTTGACTACTGGTTACAGTGTTTTGAGTGTCCAGCCATAGCCAGTAGGGCACTCTCTCTTCTTCATCATTCTCATCTTCATTTACTACTGGTTGATTTCTCTGGCCTTGTTATGACCTGGTTTGGAGAGGTGATTGTTCATCATTCTCAGGGGACATAGGCTGGGGCAATCTGGCAGCTATAGAAAGAGGTAGCAGATAATTTTGATGCCACATTTTCATAGGGCAGATCTTTCCCTCAGGACAAATTTGGTATACTGGTAGCCCAGGGAGTTGCTTGCTGATGATGTAAGGCTGGGATTGGCAGCAGTCTGCCAACTTGTGCTTTCCAGGCACCCCTAGGTTCCTCAGAAGTGTCAGGAAAGGCTTGCCCATAGCGCAGGTGAAGGTTTGGGGTGCATGAGTATGCGTATGCGCAGAAAAGTAACGGGCCAGACAGATGTGCGTGGACTCGCACATTCAGGCACGTGCCTGTCAGTAATGCTGGCACCAAAAGGGATTTTTAAACAGGCTGCAGTTTCTGTCTCATTGCTGTTTGGTCTACTTCTGAGTGTGTTCCTGATTCCTGTGCTCGACTTCTGATACTAACCTGGCTTGTTCCTGATCTCTGCTTGTCTGCTACCTGCCCTGACCCCAGCTTGTTTTTGGATTACTCTTCTGCCTGCTGTTCCTGTCTGATCGAACCTTCGTTGCTGACATGGCCTGTGACCTGATTACTCTGCTGTCTACAGTCTATACTTGATCTGCCCAATTATTACCGACCCAGCTCGTCTGACCCTGCATCTTTCATCCTGCCTACTGCAGCTCGTCAGTCCTGCAAATCTGCATCTGGATCCTGCTTCCTGCTGCACTTCTACAGTCTGCTGACAGCAAAGCTCTGTGCCAGGTCATCTGCCTTCAGCCTGTCCAGCCTGACGGCAGATGACCTGTTGGCTGCTACTAACACACAGACTACTGGATTGATCGCAGGCACTCATACCTCACCGTACTCCTGCAGCTGCTGTTTCACTATCAGTAGCCCTCGAGCCAGAGCTGTACGAGAGGCCTTCCTTTTCACGTCAGGCTCACTATACAGGTACTTGACAGTACCAAACAGCCATGTCTGAGCCTGCAAGAGGACAAGATTTGTCAGCTTCTCACTGCTCTTAGCCAAGCAGTTAAGACCTTGCAGGAAGGTTATGTCCATCTGGAAGAATGTGTACAGTCCGTGGCTACAGCGACAACAACTTCTGCACCCGCTTCCACTCTGACCACAGCTTCTGCTCCAACAGAGACTCTTACTAATCCTGGTGTCATGATGTTGCCCCCTGAACCTCGGGTACCTACCCTGGAGAGGTTCAATGGTGTCCGGAGTAAATTTAGAGCATTCAGCACCATTTCAAACTCTATCCACAGACCTTTTCCTTTTCCTCAGAATCTACTAAGGTGGGATTTGTCACTTCACTAACTCACTACCACGACTATTGGAAGGAAACCATGCACACTTAAACACCAATGTCAACCTTCTTCGATGCTATGGCTCAGCTATATAATGACCCACAGCGGACTGAAAACGATTAAAGCAGCTTTACATGCACTCCAACGAGGCCACAGAGAGGCAGAGGACTATGTCACAGACTTTAGACATTGGAGTTCGGATACCAACTGGAATGACGACGCTGGGGCCCTGATTTACTAATGTGCCTAGACACATTTCCATGGGATAAAGTCTACTTTTCAATAGAGTTCATCTACTTTTAGACAGCAAAGACATTTACTAAAGAGTCTAACAAATAGACTCAAAAGTGAATTTACTAACTAGGCACAATCCAGGAATCAGTCTAAAACAGCAGACATCCTAGACGCACGTCTAATAGAATGAAAAATCACTGCAGAAACATGTTCAAATTGAAATTTGCTTTTCCAAATATCAGATGTCACATGGGGTGGGGTCACATGCGTGATCTCCTGGGTGGCCCTGCCCCTTACATATTTAAGAGCTGTTAACCCAGCTCACAGCAGAGGGCTGGAAGCCATCAATGATGTCACCTGGGGCAGGGTCACTCGGAAAATGCCCATATTTAAGAGCTGTCAACCAAGCTCAAAACAAAGGGCTGGAAGCCATAGTGAGGAACGGAACCTTTTTTTTTTTTTTCTTTTTTCGGGTCGCCGGCGGTTTACATTGTGGTTGACGTTGGATCTACTTCAGGGGACATTCTTTTAGATTTTTCTTTTAATAAAGGACCACGTCCTGTTTTTTTTTACACTACACTTTTTGTTTTTTGTTAATGAGTAGTGGTACCATGTACCCTATACTCATTAACATGGGGGGGCGGGATCTGGGGGCCCCCTTGTTAAAGGGGGCTTCCAGATTTTGATAAGCCCCCTGCTCGCAGACCCCCACAACCACTGGTCAGGGTTGTGGAGAAGAGGCCCTTGTCTCCATCAACATGGGGAGAAGGTGCTTTGGGAGGGAGCCCCACCTTCCCCAAAGCACCCCCCATGATGTTGAGGGCATGTGGCCTGGTATGATTCAGGAGGGGGGGGCGCTCACTCGTCCCCCCCCCTTTCCTGACCTGTCCGGCTGCATGCTCGGATAAGGGTCTAGTATAGATTTTGGGGGGGGGGCATGCCATTTTTTTTTTATTTTGGCATGGAAGTTCCCCTCTAAATCCATACCAGACCCGAAGGGCTTGGTATGGATGGGAGGGGGAACCCCACGCCGGTTTTTTAATTATTTTTTTTATTGCCGGCAATTCTTTTAGATTCAGCTGTCAGTGGGGAACCCTGCTGACAGCTGAAACAAACGCTGCATTGTTTTTCACTACTAAAGTGCCGCATGACTTTATAAAATAACTCATGCAGTATATTAGTAGTGACAACCATGTGTTAATGTTTCAGATGTCAGCGGGGTTCCCCATTGACAGCTGAATGTAAAATAATAACAGTCAATTAAAAAAATACTAAATAAAATGGCATGGGGTCCCCGCTCCAATCCATACCAAGCCCTTCGGGTCTAGTATGGATCTTGAGGGGAAGCCCCATGTCAAGATGGAAAAAAAAATGGCGTGTGATCCCCCCAAATCCATACCAGACCCTTATCCGAGTGACCCTCATTGATGTCACATGGGTGGGGTCACATGCGTGATGTCCCAGGGTGGCCACGCCCCTTACATATTTATGAGCTGTCAACCCAGCTTACAGCAGAGGGCTGGAAGCCATCGTCGGGAACTGAACCTTTTTTTTTTTTTTTTTCGGGTCACCAGCAGCTTACATCATGATAAATGTTGGATCTACTTCGGGGAACATTCTTTTAGATTTTTCTTTTAATAAAGGACTTGTCAAAGACCGTGTCCTGTCTTCTTTTACACTGCACTTTTTTTGATGAATGAGTAGCAGTACCATGTACCCCATATTCATTCATGTGGGGGGGGTGGTGCTGGGATCTGGGGGCCCCCTGGTTAAAGGGGGCTTCCAGATTCCAATAAGCTCCCCACCCGCAGACCCCCACAACCACTGGCCAGGTTTGTGGGGAAGAGGCCCTTGTCCACATCAACATGGGGACAAGGTGCTTTGAGGGGAGCCACCCTGCCCCAAAGCACCCCCCTATGTTGAGAGCATGTGGCCTGGTATGGTTGAGGAGAAGGGGCACTCGCTTGCCCCCCCCCCTTTCCTGACCTGCCGGGCAGCATGCTCGGATAAGGGTCTAGTATGGATTTGGCAGGGACGCCATGCCATTTTTTTTTATTTTGGGGTGGGGCTTCCCCTTAAGATCCATACCAGACCCGAAGGGCTTGGTATGAATGGGAAGGGGGACCTCACGCATTTTTTTTATTTATTATGGTGCTGGTTTTTAAATGTAATTCTGGCTTTTTTTTCTTCACTATAGCTCAGAAATTCAGTTGTCACTTTCCCCCAGCTAAAAGAGAAAGTTTTCTTTGAGTTTATTTCTCTAAAGGAAACAATGTTTACTTTTAGTTTATTAAAAGATACAAAGTTTTCTGTAACTTGAGGAAAGTGATAGCTAAGCTTGTGAACTATAGTGAAGAAAAAAAAGGCTGGCATTTGCATTTAAAAATCAGCACAGATATACACTTCGTATTGCGAAAAAAATTATAAAAAATTTGTAAACCAAGGCATTTTTTTCAATGGATTTTCATTTGTAAACCGAAAATTACATTAACCAAGGTATTGGTAAACCGAGGTACGCCTGTATTAGTATTGCAATCCTTTCTATTGGGATACATAGAACCAACATCTGAGTTGGCAACATAGCACAACATAGTGTCACATTTGAGATATCTGGCTAGTTACACTGAACTTGCCCAGGGACTTAGGGTTAATTTACATCACAGAAATACAGACTGGATTAGTGTCACAGCTAGGTGGATGAGTGGTTAGCACTGCTGCCTCACAGCACTAGGGTCATTGATTTGAATCCCAACCACGGCAATGAAGTTGCATGTTCTCCCTGGGTGACTGCCCTAAAATAGATGTGCTGGCAGCAACTTTGCTTTCTTTCTAAATGATCCCTAGAATGTGAATTAGAAAGAGGCCTTGTCTCTTGAAACACCTTCAAAGCTGCACCTTATGTGAATGTCAAACGATGGGATGAGATAAGGGCCTGGACTAATGATTGATTTGATAATGCTGGTTTGCACTCCACCCCCTTTTGGGAAGGGTTTGTCAATCCAAGAGCTGAGAGAGAGAAGAGCGAGCGAGAGAGCGTGAGAAAAGGATTTAAAAAAAAAATAAAATAATGGCATGGAATCCCCCAAATCCATATCAGACCCTTATCCAAGCATGCAGATACCACATGCCTTCAAAGATTTATTTCCTTTGTTGAATTGCCTGCTTGGTTCACACTAGATGTGATTTAAAATTGCGCTTTTTGTTGTCAATTTCACCGTGTTTTCTGTAGATTTCTGTAGATTTCCCAAGGAGTTATTGCATTTTCAATTGTGTTTTGCATTGCGATTTATATTGTAGTCTATATGTGAAATCGCTACAAAATGCAGAAAAAGTTAGACAAGAACTACTTTTGAAATTGTGCTGCAGCAAATCACATATGTATAGACACTCACATTCACATTCATTAAATCCGATATCAGGTACGATTTCAATTCCCAAATCACACCTGAAATCGCGCACCCTCGATGCGACTTGGCATGCGATTTGCATGCCCTGCTACTTGCAAATCGCAAGCCAAATTGCACCCGATGTGACTGGGGGCTAACACCACAGTCACATCTAATCCGATTTGGAAATCAGGCAACTTACAGTGAAGTGGCATGATTTCAAAATCAGATTGGATGTGAACGGAGCCTATAGTGGATAATAGGGTGCGATTTGGCCTACGATTTGCAAGTCGCCTGTCATGCAAATCGCACCCGATATGACTGGGGGCCACCCCGATCCCATCAAAGTGAATTTTGAAGTGGTGTGACGTACACTACGGTCACATCATGAGACTTATAGTGAAGTCGCATGATTTCAAAGTTGGGGGACATGCTGATTTCAAGTGCGATTTGCAAGACATCTGACACAGATCTCTCTGCAAATTGCGTGAAAAGCAGTGTATTCATTACTTTATAAATTGTTACGGCTCCGACCAAGTTTGAACCACACCAATATGAACACTCTAATAGAGGTCACATTAAGTGCAACTTGGCATGTGATTTGCATGACATGCGACTTGCAAATCGTATGCCAAGTCGCACCCTATTGTCCGCTATTAAAGCAGTCACATGGCAGAGTTTCCGACACTGATTTCTAAAGTAGTACATGTACTACTTTTGTGGCGATTTGCATAGATATCTGTGTCAGCAAGACATCAGCAACTGGAAAGTTGCACAAATTTCTAATGATGTGACCGGGGTGTAAGGTCTTTTTATGTTTGATTTTTGGAGTGTTTTTTCAATTTATGGGAAATCCCGCATACTAGCAAAAGTGAATTGACATTTTCCAGTATTGCATGCGAGATGTGGCCATGTGACTGCCTTGACTCATGAGATAATCTGGAGTGAATTGTGCCCATAGTGCCAATAAATGTTGCCATGGGGTTCTCCTTCACATCCCTGTTCAATTTTCTGTTGTATGCTGAACAGGTACACTTCACTGTGGATTTCTGACTCTAATTTGTGGGGCCTGTATACCAAGGGTTAACGCAGGTGGGAAGAGGATTAATCAGGTGCAAACACTTTCTCTGACCAAATGTGTCACGGGTCCACCCACACGCCACGCCCAAAGCGACTAGCTAACCGAGGCGCACACGTGCAGCCGTGACAGGGGGTACGAGGGAATAAAGGGGACTTAACTTTGAATATATAAAACCGTATATAAGATCAGCCGTAAAATACTTCCACAGCCTGCACTACTTTTGGCCACCACCAGATGGAGACTCCACTCCAATCCAGCTGGTCGACCACACACTGGCAGATACAAATCTTATATACAATCTGGTGCACTTACTAGAGTTGAGGACCAGTTTAGTAATTACACACCCTTCTAGGATCCCTCCAGCTATCCTACAGCTGGGCCTCGTTAGGAGGAAGTAGGTGTGGCTGCTGCACAGACTGCTGGAGGAGCAGAGTTTGTGTCTCTGCAGGCAATTTAGGCCAAACTTGAAGCCTGGGCCTTTATTTTACTGGTAGGCCCAAGGCTGGATGGCCGAGCCCGGCCGTGATCCGGACGGGGGACCCCCCCCCCAGGGTGAGCCTAGTACCGGTCCCATGGAAGTGGAGGACCTGGGAAGTGCCCCTAAAGAGGGGGAAAGCTACGCTACATATCGTGGGCGAGTGACTGCTCATGTGGCCAGAATCAAGAAGGAAGAGGAGAAGCTGAATAAGATGCGGCTGGATCTGAAAAAGAAAAGATCTCGGTATGAGCGGGTGTGGAGCACCAAGAGGCAGCTGATGAGGCCCGAGATGGACGCCATGGAGCAGGCTGTCCGTCGGCAGGCCAACCTTGTGTCATCCCTGAAGCAAGCCAGCGGGGTCCTGAGGGAGAAATTCTCCAATGAGGAGCGCTTCAGACAAGCCAGGGAACGATCGATGGCAGCGGTGAGAAGTCGACCTATGGAGGAAGTCTCATCTGGGGACCTATCAGAGCCCACCAGAGCGCCAGTGTCGTCGGATGGGCTTTCCCCAACCGGAGGGAGCGCGCCAATGGTGGTGGAGGTGGTTCTGGAGGCCGGAGCAGACGCCAGGAACTATCCCTGCCCAGCAGCAGCCGCAACTGGAGTGGGGGTCACAGGAGACTCCCGGTGACGGTGCAGCGGGGCTACGCTTCATAACGGAGTTGGAGTCTCCGCTACATGGCCGGCACTTTGCCTTCACGTCTGAGGAGTCTTGTGATGAGGGGTGTAGTCGGCAGAAGCCGGTGAAGCAGCGGGGGAGGGAGAAGGCTGTGTATGTGCGGCTGGAACGAATCCCCAGTGAGCTGCTGCCAAAGGAGCAGAGCGGGAGGGTGAGTAATGCTGCAGGGGAGCAGGTTGCTGTGCAGAACATTGCTCCAGTGGGGGAGGTGTCAGCTGCTGTGCAGAGTATTGCTCCCACGGGTAATGTGTCAGCTGCTGTGCAGAGTATTGCTCCAGTGGGGGAGGTGTCAGCTGCTGTGCAGAGTATTGCTCCAGTGGGGGTGGTGTCAGCTGCTGTGCAGAGTATTGCTCCAGTGGGGGAGGTGTCAGCTGCTGTGCAGAGTATTGCTCCAGTGGGGGTGGTGTCAGCTGCTGTGCAGAGTATTGCTCCAGTGGGGGAGGTGTCAGCTGCTGTGCAGAGTATTGCTCCAGTGGGGGTGGTGTCAGCTGCTGTGCAGAGTATTGCTCCAGTGGGGGAGGTGTCAGCTGCTGTGCAGAGTATTGCTCCAGTGGGGGTGGTGTCAGCTGCTGTGCAGAGTATTGCTCCAGTGGGGGTGGTGTCAGCTGCTGTGCAGAGTATTGCTCCAGTGGGGGTGGTGTCAGCTGCTGTGCAGAGTATTGCTCCAGTGGGGGTGGTGTCAGCTGCTGTGCAGAGTATTGCTCCAGTGGGGGAGGTGTCAGCTGCTGTGCAGAGTATTGCTCCCACGGGTAATGTATCAGCTGCTGTGCAGAGTATTGCTCCTACGGGTAATGTGTCATCTTATGTGCAGAGTATTGCTCCCACGGGTAATGTGTCAAGTGCTGTGCAGAGTATTGCTCCCATGGGTAATGCTCCTTCTATGTCAAGTGTTGTGAAGGGGGTGTCTGCCTCCTCTCCCCCCCCCGTACTGGATTATTCTGCTGCCCTAAGAAGGGGGCAGGCTGCGGTGCATCCGCCTGTAGTAAGCATGGGGGGGCCTGCGGCACAAAGAAGGAACGTTGTGCAGATACGATGGGAAGGGAAAGCCCTGCCCCCAATCAGAAGGGAAGTGGTGGATCGCATCATTGAGATGGGCTTTAGGGCTCATGACATATTTGACTTCATAGCCCCATTGGGGTCTGGCAAATATGACATTTCTTTTCAGAGTCCGGAAGGTCTAGAAACATTCTGGATAAAGTTTGAGAACCAGTGTAAAGGGACCCCAAGGTGGGAGGGGCTAGTACCTAAAGTGGTGTCGCGTCAGTCGCTAACCAAGAATATAACCATCTTGGTGAGGAATGAAACCATCCCGACAGCTGACATTACTATCTGGTTGGGGAAATATGGGGATGTCTTGGCCCCCATAAGGAAGATTACAGATGATATGGGGATATGGACAGGTGGGTGGGCAGCAACAGTCAGACTACATACGGAGGATAATAAGATCAAGCATGTGCCCACTTCAGCATTCCTAGGGAGAGACAGGCTGACCATTTTTTACGCTGGCCAGCCTAAAGGGGCACTTTGCAGCGACATGTGAAATCCTGAAATGTTCTCTGTGTCAGGGGATGGGGCATACAGCCAGAGAGTGTAATTTAATAAGGTGTAATCTTTGCCAACAGCTGGGGCACTCATACAGTAAGTGCCCAGAGGCACTCCACAATTTATCCGGGCTCATGGAGGAGCTGGACCGGATGGATGCTGAGGAGAGGGGTGAGGAGCCATCCCCCCCCTGCCCCCTTCCTCGGACAGATCTGACACCGAGGGTTCTTTGGCGCTGTCGGTGCCTGTTGTGACACCTAATGTGTCTGTACCCTCTCCCTCTGGAGAGTCTCCCACTGTCTCTGTGTCCCCCCAAATATCTTTCCCAGTGTTGTCTACCCCTTCCCCCAGTGTTCCTATCCCCCCTGTTAGGAAAAACCGAGGCGTTGGAGCCAAGAAGGCATCTGGAGCGCCTTCGGTGATGCCTCCCCCCGTACTTCTCCCACGGCGCCGCCGAAAATCTGGTGGTGATGTGGTGACGTCTGAGGTGGTTGGGAAGGAGGCAGGATTGGTATCTGTCCCTAAGGAAGGTGGGTTAAGTAAAGTGACCAAGGGGGAGCGGTGGTCTGTGGTTGGGAAGGGAGGGAGCAGGGTAGGGTTGTCCCCTGCATCGTCTGTTTCCTCTTTGGAAGTAGAGATTATATCTGGCAACAAGTTTGAGGTCCTCTCCGGGGAGGAAGGGGATTCTGGAGGTACCCTCTCCCCTATGGATGATGGGGTTGGAAAGGCAACCCAAAAGAAACTCAGGTCCTCTGCAAAGCAGAGGAAGACAAAGGCTAAGAAACGATCATCTCAATTACCTTGATGGCAGTTCCCACTCCGATAAATGTGGCAACCATTAATGTTGCCAGCATAAAGTCTGTAGGTGCTAGAAGTGTGGCCTTATTTTTGCTCAGCAGTATTTGTGCTGATGTTTTGTTTTTGCAAGAGACCAGGCTCAGCAGTCTGGCTGATGTCCATCTGGCAAAGAGGGAGTGGAGGTGTGGTCCCTCCTTCTGGTCTCTTGCGGCCGAGCCTTACAGCGGAGTTGCGGTACTTTTTTCCGGCATGGTAACGCGTCGGCGGGTCATTGAGGTGGAGATTGGAAGATGTATGGTCCTGGACGTCCTTGTGAAGGGGCAAGAGCTAAGGCTCATTAATATCTATGGTCCCCAGTCTACGTGGGGTAGGAAATGCCTCTTTACAAAGATTAAGCCTTTCCTTTTTACGTCCCGGCAAGTTGTCTTTGGAGGAGACTTTAATACTGTCACTAGGCTTAAGGACAGGAAGGGCTCCAATGACAGGCTGGAGTATGACAGCGTTTTTTTAAATGCGATAGTTAGGGAAGCAGGTCTGGAGGATGCCTTAATTAAGCGCAGTCCGGACAGCACGGGATTCACTTTTAGGCGAGGTAGAAGTGAGAGTAGAATAGATAGGTTTTTTTTAAAGGGGGACTCCGCCTTCTCGGCGCCTGTGTGTCAGGCGGTGGAGTTTTCTGACCACCTTTTGCTGACTGTGTCTTTGAATGTTTCAGATACGCCACCTAAGGGGAGGGGTGTCTGGAGATTGAATTCAACTCTGCTGGACGATGAGGAGGTGAGACGATCCTTTGAGGATTTTTTTCAAGCTCAGGAGACCATCCTGGATTTCTGCAGCAGTAAGTCGGAGTGGTGGGAGCTTATCAAAGTGCGGATTGGCAGGTTTTTCAAGGCCCTAGGTAAGAAAAAACAATTTGATAAGTATGTTGCCTACCAACAGCTGCGGAGGAAGCTCGATCGCCTTGTCTCTGAGGGTGGAGATTCTGGGGCAATCTCAGAGGTTAAGCTTCTCCTGAAGAAGTATCAGTATGACCGGCATACCTCTTTGGTTTTGGAGAGGGACTATGGGAAATACCATTCGCCTGACCCTTACCAGAACTGCAAGCAAGGTATAGCGATTAAAACGATCACCGGTCTGAGAGATAGTACGGGATCTCTGACGAAATCCAGGTCAGGGATCTTGGAGGTCTCAAGGGCATTCTTTGAAGATCTCTTGGGGGAGAAGCACCTCGACCAGGCAAGGATGTCGAGCTTTTTGGAGTCTACGCCAGGTCTGGAAAACAACATTCCACCCACAAGTTTGACAGGTGAGATCACAGTTGAAGAGGTAGTCAAAGCCATAGATAGTCTGGCCATCAGGAAGACGCCTGGGCCAGATGGCTTGACAGCAGAATTCTTTAAGATTTTTAAGTCCAGCTTGGCACCTCGCCTTGTGGAGGTCTTTAATAGCTGTCTGGATGAGGGTTCGCTCCCTCCCTCCATGAGGAAATCGGCTGTGATCTTGCTGTCAAAGGGTAAGGACCCTTCGATGATTGAGAATTGGCGCCCCATCAGCCTTCTCAATGTCGATAGGAAGCGTCAGCACTGCTCGGTTCAGGGCAGAAGTACGTTTACAGCGGTGTTAGCTGTCCGGGAGGTTCTGGAGCGATGCAGGGCTGATGGCAGTGGGAAGTATTTGCTGGCGCTGGATCAGGCCAAGGCCTTTGATCGGGTAGATCATAAGTACCTCTGGCATCTCCTTGACCGGTATGGCCTGGAAGGGAGGTTTATTGGCTGGTTGAAAACATTGTACAGAGGGGCGGAGAGCTTCATGTTGATCAATGGTTGGGTTGGGCGACCCTTTGAGGTTGGCTCTGGGGTGCGCCAGGGGTGTCCGCTGAGTCCCTTGCTCTATGCCTTTGCCATTGACCCCTTCATCAGGAGGCTAGATGGCGGGGCTTTGGGTGGGGTGCCGGTGGGTGCTACTGGTGAGCCGCCTTTGAGAGTCGTGGCCTATGCCGATGACGTGTCTGTTTTCATCTCTGGGACTGAAGAGGCGCAGGAGGTGGTCTCAGAGGTGGAACAGTATGCGGAGGCATCAGGCTCCAAGATCAATCGTGAGAAAAGTGAAGTTTTCTGGATGGGTAGGGAAGGTGAGAACTTCTCGCTTCCGGATACCTTCCCGGAGCCCCAGCCAAAGATCAAAGTGTTAGGCATCACATTTGGCCCTGATGATTATGGTAAATCGAATTGGGAATCCAGGTTGTCTGATGCCGAGGTTAAAGTGAGATGCTGGAAGGGGTGGCGACTCTCCTTAAGGGAAAGGGTCGATCTAATCAAGACCTACCTGATTCCAGTCTTTTTGTACGTCAGTTACGTTTGTCTCTTGCCAGAGTCTCTCTATACGAGGGTCTACAGCTGTTTCTTCCAGCTATTATGGGGAAACAGACTGAACCTAGTGAAGCGGAATGTGACCTACCGGTGCAGGCGGGAGGGTGGCCTAGGGATGGTAAACCCAATTGTTTTCTTCTCTGTTATGTTTGTAAAACATAATTTTGGTAATATGCTGAAAGAGAAGCCGCCTGCATGGGTGGGTTTATTTTGGGCTTGGTTTAAACCCTTTCTGAGCTGTTGGGAGAGTGGCGGGCCAGTGAGAAGCCTGAGAGTCGAGCACGGTAAGCTCCCGGCTTATGTTGCCCTTAGCTTGAAAATACTTAGGCGGTGGTGTGTGATGGCGGAGGAGGTCAGATCTGTTCCTGGGAAATTCCTCAGGGAGAGGGTCGTGGCCACTGCTTTTCATGCACTGCTGGCCTTGAAGGATTGCCCAGGCCATAGTCTGCGGGAGGGCTTAAGATTGATAAATATGGAAAGGATTCCCTTGAAGTTTAGGGACCAGGCCTGGCTCACGTTCCATGGCAGGCTATATGTGAGAGGGAACTTGAAGTGCCGTTCTCTGGACAACTGTGGTTGTCCTAGGATGGAGTGTGGGGGTGAAGTGGAGACTATGGACCACTTCTTGCTTCAGTGCCCGTTCAATATAGAGGTATACAAAGAGGTGGGGAGGGCTCTAGACACCCCCTTCCTGCACTGCATGTCTTATGCAGAGTGGGTATATGGGGCATTTGAAAGACATGTGGATTTTGATTTTGACACTCTTTTTCTAGTTTGTCTAGTGGTCCGATATTTCACTTGGAATGCACGGTGTTAGGTTTCCATTCGGCAGAAAATCCTTCCTGTCTCGGTGGTGGTATATGACATTCTTGGTGAGGTTGGGAAAATTCGGGGTCTTGAGAAAGACAGACTGCGGCAAAGGGCCTGGATAGAGGCGTGGAGGAATATCAGGCCTCTTTTTTAAACCATTTTCCTGTGCTCTCCTCCTTACCTGGAGGGAAATAATCCGTGTTCCTCAGTGATATTAATTGTGAATTAAAATCCCATTTCATAAGTTTATGCAATTTATCCCAAACCTTTAAAACATTTAATGTAAAAACACTCGTGGTATCTTTTAACCCTCTATATCGTGCTGGTGCCCATATAATTCTATTCAAGGTAACGCCACTTAATTCATTCTCAATCTTAACCCACCTTTTCCCCTCTGAGTTATGTGTCCAATCATAAATTCTCGCTAGAACTGCTGCTCTATAATACCTCTTGATGTCTGGCACTTCCAAACCTCCCTTCTCCTTTTTTCTACTTAACAAGTCATATGATATTCTAGGTTTTTTATTTTTCCATATGTATTTTGTTAACATCCTTTTTATTACTTTAAAAAAAACCTCCGGGATTTTGACTGGAATCATCTGGAATTTATATAGGATTTTTGGTACAATTATCATTTTTATCAAGTTTATACGGCCTATCCAAGACGGATTACCTCCTCCCAATCTCCTTAGTTTCTCCTTGATCTCATTTAAGAGTGGGATATAGTTTAATTTATGCAGGTTCGTATATGAAGCAGAAAGTTTAACCCCCAAATACTTTATCTCTCTATTTTTCCATATAAAAGGGAATTCTTTTTGTATTTTTTCTTTCTCACTATTTGGAAGGTTTACATTTAGGATCTCAGTTTTTGTTGGATTGATTTTCAAGTTTGATAACTCCCCATAATCCTTTAAGCTCTTCATTAGGTTTGGGAGTGTTATCCTAGGATTTCCCACATAGAACAACAGGTCATCCGCAAAGGCAGCCACTTTATGTTCAACTCCTCCTATCTGCACTTCTTTTATATCTATATTCTTCCTAATAGTTGCCAATAAAGGTTCCAACGCCAATACATACAACAGTGGTGACAGTGGACATCCCTGTCTAGTTCCATTTGACATCCCAATAGGTTCCGACCTCTCTCCATTAACCATGACAACCGCTGAGGGCTCTCTATACAACTTTCCTATCCACTCTCTCATTCTTACTCCCATTCCTAGAGTCTCCAGGGTATCCATCATAAAGCCCCAATCTACTCTATCGAATGCCTTTTCAGTATCGATCGAAAGCACTACTACCGGGGTTTTCCCCTTCCTAGCTTTCTGGATAAGCAAGAGTTCTCAACCCATTATCTCTACCCTCCCTCCCTGGAACAAATCCTACCTGATCCCCCTGGATCCATTCTGGCATAAAATCTTTTAGCCTATTTGCTAGAACCTTTGCGTATAGCTTAGTGTCTATATTCAAAAGTGATATCGGTCTATAGCTAGAACACTGAGAAACATCCTTCCCTTCCTTTTGTATCAGCACCACATGGGCCTGTAAGGATTCCCGTCTCATCTCCATCTCTCCTCCCAGGGCATTCATATATTTCTTCAATTTGGGTATTAACAAGTCTCTGTATTTTTTATAGTACTTCACTGTATAACCATCTGGGCCTGGGCTTTTCCCCGTCATAGTACTTTTTAATGCTCTTATTATTTCCTCCTACGTAATTTCCAAATCAAGGGAATTCAGTTGATCTTCACTTAGCTTCGGTAGTCCTGCGTTTTTTAAATATTCCCATCTTTTCTCTCTTCTCTCATTTCCGCTTATATTTACTGGATCTTGGGAGGCAATATTATACAGCTTACTACAGTATTCTCTAAACACCTTAATGATCTCTTTAGTAGAATAAACCATTTCCCTCTTGGGGTTTTTTATTTTCTCTATATAGTTCCTATTTTTCTTTTCCCTCAAGGCTCTCATTAAATATTTTCCTGGTTTGTCTCCCCATCTATATCTCTCACTTGCAACTTTGTTGAAAACTCTTCTCTTCTCCTCCTCCATCAGTAGCTCTAGTTTTCTTTATTACCTTCCGTCTTATCTCTTCTGATCTTTTACTTTTATGTATCTGCTCCAAGTCAAATATTTCTTTTAGCAGCCCAGTAAGTTTTTCTCTTCTTTCCCTTTTCTTTTTTGCCCCAGACGCAATCAATATACCTCTTATATAGGCCTTATGGGACTCCCACACTGTAGCCACCGACACCTCCCCTGTCTCATTCTCTTGAAAAAATCTTTCAATCTCTTCTCTAATTTTCTGATCTACCTCCTGATCCAGGAGAAGAGCCTCGTTAAACTTCCAACCTATCCCACCTGTCGATCGTCTTCCCCACCTCACTTTCAGTGTAACAGGGGCATGATCTGACAGGGACATCGCCTCTATTTCTGCTTTATCCACCATTTCTATAAGTTTA
The DNA here is from genome assembly GCF_062004578.1 of Staurois parvus. Taxonomy (NCBI): domain Eukaryota; kingdom Metazoa; phylum Chordata; class Amphibia; order Anura; family Ranidae; genus Staurois; species Staurois parvus. The sequence continues at coordinate 1,446,923 of NW_028318199.1, read as the reverse complement.
TGATCTACCAATATATAGTCCAATCTGGAATACATCTCGTGTGCTTTGGAGAAGAAGGTATAGTCTCTCTCTTTTCCATGAATTACTCTCCAAATATCCACCAGTTGACACTCTTGTATCACTCTCTTCAGGATTCTCAAAGCTCTACCTCCCTCTCGTTGCACAGAAGAGGTCGTATCCATTTGTGGGTCCATACAAAAATTCAAATCCCCTGCAACTATCAAGCATCCCTTCCTAAAGGCAATCAGTTTTCTCAAGACTCCCTTCAGATAAGCTTCTGGTCTTTTATTTGGGCAATAGATATTCACAATTGTACATTCCTGCTCTTGTAGTCTACCCTTCAAAAACAAAAATCTCCCCTCAGGATCTACCTCTCTCTCTTCTATCTCCAGCCTTACATTTTTTGCAAACCCTATTGCTACTCTCTTAGCTCTCTTGATTGGGGAATCCGCATAAAACCATGTTGGGTAATTTCTAGAGTACAACTTTATATTTGACTTATTCTCAAGGTGTGTCTCCTGCAAAAATACCACCGAAGCCTCTCTATGCTGTAGCTCCTTGAATAGTTTAAATATCTTCCCAGGACAGTTCAATCCCTTTACGTTATATGTTATAAATCGTAAATCTTCCATATGTCTTATATCCCTGTTTTTTTTGTTTTTTTTTTCCCTTCCATCATGCAGAGTGTTGTCTCTATAGCCCCTCCCTCCCCCTCCCCCCCTCTCCCAATAGTCCCCTCGATCCCTTTCCCTTTCCTCCCCCTCCCCTCCAACCCTGTCCCTCCCCACCACTCCCTCCCCCCTCTTTTTAGGCCTTCGATTTGCCTAACAATCATTTGTGGAGATAATATCCACCTTTGATTTGATCCTTAGGGCTACACTCCTCCCATGGACAGCTTCCCCTCTATCTGAACCCCATGTTGACCCCCATTCTACATATACCTCTCAGAAAGAAGGAATTAAGCTGGAGGCGTGAGGGAAGAGAAGGCGAAGTAGGAGGGGCAAGGAAGGAGAGAAGAAGAAAAAAAAATTCAAATCCTCTCTCCCCTTCCCTCCCCCTCCCCGCCCTACCTCCCCCACCAGTCGCCACTCCTCCCTTCTCTAATCTAAATCCCCCAGATTCCTCTTCCCAACCACTAATTTCAGTTCTTTGTAAATCAAGTCTATCACAAAAGTTTCTTAAGTCCTCTGGGAACCTCAAACAGGCTGTTATTCCATTCTTCCATCCTATTAAGCACTCCGGTACCCCCCATCTATATTGCACCTTCTGTTTTTTCCATCTGTTCCAACAAAGGCCTCACAGCTGTCCTCCTCCGGAGAGTCTCCGATGACAAATCCGCATATATCTGGATATTCATTTCTCCATATTTTATTACTGGCTTTCCCTTAGTTTTCCTCCATATTCTTTCCCTTTGCTGAAGTTCATAAAATTTAACCAATATATCTCTCGGCCTGTCCTTCTCATAGTTCCCCTGGAGTTTCCCATTTCTAGAGATTCCTTCTATATTAGTCCTTTCCATATCAGAGTTTCCCGTTATAAAGTTCAGTATTTTGCAAACCGCCTCATCCAATGTTTCTCCTTTTAGACTTTCCGATACCCCTCTTATCCTTATATTTCTCCTTCTTTCTCTATTCTCTTGGATTTCCGCCTTATACTGCAGTTTTTCCTGGACTTTTTCCATATTGATTATCTTCTTTTCTAATTCGGAGATAATCTGGGTCTGATTATTAACTTTCTGCTCTGTTTCTTCCACTCTTAACAATATCTGCCCCAGATCATTCCAAATATTTACCATTTCTTGCTTTATTGTTCTCACCAATTCTTTAAACTTTTCTGTCATCTCTTTTTCATTTGGAATTTGTAGATCTTTTTCCAACTCTGATATTTGTTGACGACTGATATCAAAATCCATTGACTGTCTAGGACTATTCTGCAGATTTAGATCTAATTCTCCTTTATCATTTATACTCTGGGGCCTTTCCGGGGTCACGTTTCCCTGGGATGTATATTTTTTAATTGTACCTGTTTGGGTCCCTTTAGGCCCGGTTCCTTTTGCACTTTTGTTTTTCATTTCTTCTATATCTTTTATTTTTCTCTCATAGACTTGTGTTTAAGAAGAGGCAGTTAATATGATATGGAAGTCCCAGCCCTGTCCATTCACTTTTCTTTAAACTTTTGCCTGCACATTACGCTCTTCTCCTTGTTTATATTTTCTGGGGGTCCCCCCCCCCTTTTTTTTTTCTCTCACTCTGTTTCCCCACCAACTCAAATACAGATTTTATGTGTGAAGCCACAGCCAGACTCACTCACCCTCCTTGCGCTTTTCTTCTTGTGAGACGGCTCCAGGCTCCCTACTCCAGTTCTTTCAGCAGGTCAGCTCCTCTCCACCTCCTCTCAGGGGGACCCTCCAGGGCTTTCCTCCACTCTCTTCTTTGGACAAGGCTGTTCTTCCCTGTCAGCGCCACGATAGGGCTTCAGGGGTAGCTGGCCATCCGACGAATCGGTATCCTCCCAGGGATGCACCGCGGCTGGTCACGTGTCCCAGCCGCTCCTCCTCGTCTCCCGGCAACCAGACTCAGCGTCCGAGCCTCTCACTGCTGCTCTCCAGCTCCCCAGCTCTCCCTCCCGCGGGCCGCTGCTCATCCAAGGAAGCCCGCCAGGCCGAGGTAAGTCTCAGCCTTCTGGAGCTCCATACATCTGGGGGGTTTTGAGGCCGAAGGGGGGGTCGGTCAGAGGAGCCTCGTGCGAGAGCTCCTACCACGAGCTCTCCACCGCCGCCATAGTCAGGCTCCGCCCTCCTCCATGTATTTTTATATTGATATTTTGATCTGCAGCCTGTTTTGTGGAAAGACAATCCTATTAAGTGATGGTGTGTGTTAATTTTATGGCCCTGAAAATGTTGCTTGATTCATATTAACTGTTTGTTTCCTGCTGTAACCTGTGAAAGCACAGTTCATTAGAAGAATCATCTTTAGAATGTAAGCTCTTATAAGCAGGACTGTTCTATTTTAACATCAATCCTGCTTTTCTTTTTTTTCCCCAACAAGACGTTGACTGTACCTACTTGTTGCTGCTGTCGAAATAAATGTGGAATATATATTTGATCAATAAATGTTTGGACTATGTATTTTTTGGGGGGTTATTTCATGGTCAATATACTAGCACCCCTAACACTTATATTTTGCGAGTGATATAATATGCTCAAATCTAGCTTGTTAGAGTGCACATATGCAAGCATGTCCAAACTAACAAACCAAAAGCTCCCCATTGCACCACAAGACCAGGTTATGTACCAATGAATAGGTCGTGTTCAATGTGCAGCTAGCTATTCTTTTTCTACAATCCTCTTAACAGTAACAAATTAGGCCCCCAATTTATGTTGACTTTGGCCTTTTCCGGCAAACATATTCACCAATGCCAAATACACAATAGAGCTGCAAACATATATTCACCAATGCCAAATAAAAAATAGAACTGCAAACATATATTCGCAAATGTCATATACACAATGGAGCCGGATGGAAAATTGCACAAATAAATAAATGGTGCACAAATAAAACACCAAGATGGCTGTTGGAGGAGGCGCTAGAGCAGCTGTCATACCGGAAATACGTCAGCACGTTTGCAGAAAGACGTTCGCACGCACCCGGAAGTGGTAGTGGGGAGTGTTAGTGGATGGGAGTGTAGTTAGGAGAGTTTAGTGGTAATTTTGCAAATCTATCTTTTGGCTTTGTGAATTGTTCTTTTGTGGAATTCCAGACCACATCTGGACATGGCGAGATCGCTGTTCCCGACCAAGGAGCTGATCCTCATTTGCAGGGGAAACATTACTAATAATTGTTGTATTTTCAGTTGATAACATGTCTGATTCCTAGATACACTGAGGTACATAGCAGCATACCTGAAAGCCTCCCACCGCCAGAGAAAATATCCGAATTATATTTATGGTAAAAATACACTAAGACCTTATTAATGGACACAATCCCAACCAAGTTCCTGTTAAATCTAAATGATAAAACTGTACTGCGTTAATAAATAAAGCTGTGTGTGTAATTGAGGTCTTGGGGCTCATTCATATGGGTGCTGTGGCCTGTAGAGTGTGAATCAGTGGTTTGTTTTTGTGGATGTCGCCATTTGCAGGCAACCTATGCTACACTATGGAAATGCTGCAGGTCCTAATTTGACAAGCATATGGGTGCAGGTGTACAGCTCTGAACACAGACAGTGAGCATTCTTGGCCACTTCCCCATGCCTGCACACCTGTCAGATTAAAACCTGTGTTCATACAGCTGCTGTGTCCCCATAGTGTAACAGGTGGCTCCAGCCACATGAACAACCCACTCATTCATGCTGTACAGGCCAGAGGACCTGTGTGAATGTGGCATTTTTTACTTTTTTTTCCTCAGCTCATGAATTTCAATGGGCTGCCTAACACGTAGGCATATTATTTTAAAAGTGTGTTGCACCTAACCGCACAGTAGTGTGGTGCCATGCGTTTTGGTGGCCGTGAATGCGTCTGTGTTTACTAGACATGTGGAGGTGCAATTAAGTTTTCTTCATGGTACCTGCGCACATCTGCAAAGGGCATTGCATTTCTTTGCTTTGCAGGAAAATGCGTGCTCTTGCATGCGTTTCTGCACCACAAATGGTGTGAATAAGTCCTAAGGACCAATTCACACTATAGAAACATAGTCTAGATGTGTTCCAGATGCGTTTTTGCATGCACTTTTTTGATGCATGTTTAACATGTTCCAGTACATTTTGGATGTGTTTGACGTGTTCCAGTGCATTTTTTTTGCATTCCAGTTAATTTTTTCCCCTCTCTTTTTCTTCAATTTAATTAAGGACCTGTGTGTTTTAGTGCATTCCAGGGCATTTTACCACGTTCCAGTACTGCTTTACTCTATGCATAAACAATGCAGCCTGTTCTACTTTACCAGTGTCATCACCATCCACCACTTTATTATGCATGGACTCAGATGTTGAACTTGCTCAAGCAGTTCCAAAGGCCTACCATGAATATTTGAATATCTTCAGTAAACGGGGGGGGGGGGGGGGGGCGCAGATATCCTTTCCCCACATAGACCTTATGGCTGCTCCATTGAACATCTCCCTGAAGCTGTGATTCCATTTGGACAAAAAATTTCCTTTGTCTGAACGAGAATTAGGGACCTTAAAGGGCTATATTGATGAAAACCACCAGAAGGGATTAATTCGTCTTTCTACATCTCCGGCTGGGGCAGCAATATTCTTTGTGGAGAAGGATCATTCCGTTTGGCCATGTGTAGATTGTGACCTGAATAAAGTCACAGTAGAAAATCATTATCCCCTTCCCCTGGTTTCTGAACTATTTCAAAGACTTAAATCTGCAGCTATTTTCACAAAACTAGACTTTTTTATAGAGGGGCCTATAATTTGGTCCATATCCAGGAAGGGGATGAGTGGAAAACTAAGTTTCCTACTCGCTTTAGCCACTTTGAGTATTTGGTCATGTCCTTTGGATTGTGCAACGCGCCAGCCACCTTCCAGCATTTTATCAATGACGTCTTCAGAGACTTCCTAGATATCTCTATCATAGTCTATCTGGATGAAATTCTGATATTTTTTGTATCCTTGGAAACACATTGGGGGCATGTCAAAAGTGTTCTGGGTTGGCTCCGTCAGCATGGACCCTATGCCAAGGACAAAAAGTGTGACTTTGAGCAACAGAGCATTCAGTTTCTTGGTTTGATCATCTCCACTGACAGAATTAAAATGGATCTACAGCTTCCTGCTTTATTAATATCCTTACTATTGAATCGGCCTTCAAAACTGTCACAAGGTGGTACCTGGTCTCATCCCCCTGACACACCTTCACCCATAAGCATCTGGTACTTGTTTCTGGAGATGCCCTACCGCAGGAGATTTCCTGCATTCATGGTGGATGTGTCTTATGCTTTCCCAATTCTGGACAAAAGTACTTAAGCACTTACAATCCCTATTTACCTGTCCCTTTCCAAGGGACCCGTGGCATGTCCTACATTTGCGCCCCCTGGGCCTCACCAAATACCAATTTCAGCTGGCTACCTATGTACTACTGGTGGTAAAACAAACCATAGTAAAAGGTTGGAAACAATAGTTCATATCTTTTACGCAAGTTCACCGCCACCTAGACTTCTTTTTCATCAATGAAAACCGTTCTAGTATTTTTTTGGATACCTATGAGAAATTCCTTAAAATCCAAAATGCCCACCCTTCTATATCAACAGCCAGTTTTAAATCGCTATAAATACTGAGACCCTACGGCCCAGGCTCGGGTGCTCCTGACATCCTCCTCTTGTTTCTATCTCTTGCTCCTTCAATTTTCCTTCCCCCACTTTTTCGGTTTAAGGCTTTCCCTCAGTATATGGTTTGTTCTTATATGCTCCTTTGTTTGATCCTTAGCTCATTTTATACACAGATATCTCCCTCACCAATGCCTGATTTCGTGGTATAGGCATATGGTTATCCTTCTGTTATCCATATTGTCTCATTGTTATGACATGCTTACTGTATCTTCTGTAATGTCAATTATCTTGACATTTGTTACGGCTTTACAGTTTTATACACAGCCGCATTCGATTTGTTAATCATTAATTTTATACTTATACCTGTATAAAATGACTGTGGTTGCCACTGTATCTTCTAAAAAACAACATTTTTCAATAAAAAATCTATTGAAAAGTAAAATAGATCCACAAAAAGTGTCAGCAATTTTGGATTGGCCAATCCCCACAGATAAGGGGGATTCGCTATTTTTGACCGCAAATTCAAAAAGAACTTTTCAGCTATCATCAAGCCCATCACACAACTCGCCATGCAAGGTGTGTTTCCACTGGACTTCTGTAGCACAGACTGCTTTTGAAACCTTAACTAGTTGCCGACCGCAGATAGCCGAATGACAGCTTCACTGCGGCCGGCCAGTTCTGGGTGGACGTCATATGACGTCCCCCCAGAACGCGCTCTCCTGCGCGCCCCAGGGGGCGCGCACCCGGCGATCTCCGTGATCGCTGTGTCCTACGGACACAGCTGATCACGTGATGTGGTAAAAGGCCGATCCCAGTGGCCTTTTACCACGTGATCAGCGGTGTCCAATGACACGCTGATCACAGGGAAATGCATGTGCCGGTTCTCGGCTGCACTTTCCTCACGCTGTCAGATCGTGAGGAAAGTACTGCCGAGAACCGGCAGTTGTCACAGCGGGGATCGGCACCGATCATCAGGACACTGACGATCAGTGCCCTGATGATCGGTGCCCAGCAGTGCCACCCGCAAGTTCCGCCCACCTGTGCCCAGCAGTGCGCCCAGTAGCTCCGCCCACCTGTGCCCAGCAGTGCACCCACCTGTGCCCAGCAGTGCACCCACCTGTGCCACTCTGCAGTGTCACACACCTGTGCCCAGAAGTGCCACCTACCTGTGCCCATAAGTGCCACCCACCTGTGCCCACCCACCTGTGCCCACCAGTGCCACCGACCTGTGCCCACCCACCTGTGCCCACCCACCAGTGCTGCCCACCAGTGCCGCCCACCAGTGCAGCCCAGCAGTGCTGCCAGTCAGTGCCACCAGTCAGTGCCCAGGGGTTGTGCCAGTCAGTGCCGCCAGTCAGTGCCCAGCAGTGATGCCAGTCAGTGCCGTCTATCAGTACCCATCATCAGTGTCACCTATCAGTGCCGCCTATCAGTGCTGCATATTAGTGCCGCCTATCCGTGACACCTCATTAGTGTTGTCTATCAGTGCCGCTTATCCGTGCCACCTCATTAGTACTGCCTATCAGTGCCCTTTAGTGCTGCCTATCAGTGCCCATCAGTGCCGCCTATCAGTGCCCATCAGTGCTGCCTCATCAACGCACATCAGTGAAGGAGAAAAAATACCTGTTTGAAAAATTTTATAATAGAAACAAAGAAAATTAATTTTTTTTTTCAAATTTTTTGCATTTTTTTTATTTATAGCGCAAAAAGTAAAGCGCCCAGTGGCAATTAAATACCACCAAAAGAAAGCTCTATTTGTGAGAAAAAAATGATCAAAATTTCATATGGGTACAATGTTGCATGACCGCGCAATTGTCAATCAAAGTGCGGCAGCGCTGAAAGCTGAAAATTGGCCTGGTAAGGAAGGGGGTATAAGTGCCTGGTAGGCAAGTGGTTAAAGAAGCTATTTACAACTGCTCCTGTCCTGAGCCATTCGGATGCTACTCCACCTTACATGCTAGAAGTAGATGCATCAGAAAATGCAGTTGAGGCAGTCCTTTCTCAATGCCAAGGACTCAAGGATCTGATTCATCTAGTTGCATTCTTTTCACAAATACTTTCCTCGGCTGAGAGAAATTATGATGTAGATGACCGGGAGCTACTTGCAATTAAAACAGCTGTGGAAAAGTGGAGACATCTGTTGGAGGGAGCCATATATCTGATTCTGATATATACAGACCATAAGAACCTTGAATATTTGAGGACTGCAAAACGCCTCAAGCCACGTCAGGCCCGGTGAGCACTTTTCTTTTCAAGGTTTGCCTTCCATATCACCTATGGGCCTGGGTCCAAGAATACCAAACCAGATGTGTTGTCACGCATGTTTGAGGATCCCAAAGACACTCTGGTATGGACACTATTTTGCCAGCAGGGAACTTTCTGCTTCTACAGACCAGCCTCTTGTCACAGTTATAGCAAGCATTGGCAGGAACACCCAGCCCTCCTGAGGTCACCTTGCAAGGCAAATACAGACTACTGTGGAAAGGTGAGCAAATTTTTGTACCAGAAAGTGTTTGGGTCTTTGTCCTGAGATACTGCCATGATCATCCCTTGCGGGCCATTTTGGGGTGCACAAAACTGTTGAATTGGCACAACACATATTCTGGTGGCCAGATATGGAAAGACTGTAAGGCCTATGTGAATGCATGTACCACCTGAATTCAGAATAAAATTACCCAAAGTAGAGCCTGGGGGTTGCTCAGACTTTTCCCTATACCTCATAGACCATGGAAAATTATCTCTATGGACTTTATAGTAGAACTTCCACCTTCTGAAGGTTGTACCGCTATCTTCATGGTAGTGGATCAACTATCTTTTCTTGCCCCTGAAAAATCCGCAATCTGCTATGGAGACTGCTTGGGTCTTTGTCAAAGAAATTGTCAGGCTCCAAGGAGTTCCCGCAAACATTGTCTCAGACCGGAGGGTTCAATTTACAGAGATTCCGGAAAGCATAGTGTGAAACCTTAACAATTGAACTGTCTTTTTCCTCAGCTTATGACCCACAGACCAACGGGCAGACAGATCAGATGAACCAAACTCTGGAACAATACATTTAATGTTTCACTTTGTTTGTCCAAGACAACTGAGTGTCACTGATGCCACTAGCAGTTTGCTTACAACATTTCCAGTCATTCAGCTACCCATTTTTTGCCAACTATGGATTCCACCCTGCCTTCTTACCTGAATCCTCTGTTCCAGCCATCAAAAGCCCTTTGGATTATTTCACTCATAAATAACAAGTTGCTACAGGAGACTGTCACAAAGGCTCAGGAGGACAACTATAAGACTTTTGATAAAAAGAGAAGGGGAGAGCTGATCCTACAGCCAGGAGATCGAGTTTGGCTTGCCACAACAAACCTGGCTTGTCCCTCAAGGAAGTTGGCACCTAAATTTGTGAACGGAAGAACTTCCTGCCCTAAGAATGGGGCCCTATTCACCAAGCTGCTGACACAAACCTCCTTACCAAAATGAGTGAATAAACATATATATAAAGTGCAGCGCTATCCCTAAACTTACTAAATAAATATAAAGTGTAAACTAACTATTCAAAATATAACAGTGCTCTGAATAAAAACACAAAGTGCTAAATCTATGTGCAAAATGTGCAATTACAAAAAATGTGCAATCCGTGTACTGCCAATTAAGAATAAAGTGCAATTAGTGCCAATCACTAACAAAAATCACTGCACACATCTGTTATAAAAAATATAGTCCATACGGAGAATAGAAGTGTCCAAATCCAACATAAAAAACTCTCAAATCTTCAAGAATGTGCTTACACGTGTCCACACTGTGTGAATCCAAACAAATAGCTGTAGTGGCCCCTCACCTCCTTGCCAAGACCTCACAGGGTCAGCTCGCTTTAAACCAGGACACCACTCTGATGACTCACCAGGTCCTCCCCCGCCTCTTACACTCTATCAGCAGTCTCCTCCTCCGTTCATATATGGACAAAAACTCATATAGTGTAATCCTGTTTATTCTTCAGAAATAGATATAAAAAAATTGCCCACTCACATTTGATTTCTTCTCATTACACGCCTTCAATACCCCATGCTATGAATCTCCTGCATGGGTATTATATACAGGGATTTCAAATATGGCCGCCACGCCGGAAATGATGTCCCCGCGCTCCCAGAATCCTCCTCGCGTTCCGACGCGTTGCGTCATGGTAACACGTGACTTCCTCAGGGTTCACTCACCTAAATTTGTGGGACCATTTCCGGTAAGCAGAAAGATTAATAATGTTTCATATGAACTAAGGTTACCAGAATCCTTTAGAATCTACCCCAGTATTTCATGTATCTTTACTGAAGCCTGCAATACCAGATCCTTTCCCTGATCAGTGATCGAGACCCCTTGAACCTGTAATTAATAATGGGGATGAGGAATTTGAGGTTGAGGCTATCTTAGACTGCAGAAGAAGAAGGGGTCAGATACAGTATTTAATTAAATAGGGAAAGGGTATGGTCCAGAGGAGAATTCCTTGGAACCAGTACATAATGTGCATACTATGGATTTTGTTCATGCATTTTTCCACAGTCACCCACAGAAGAGGAATCAGTTGAGCATCAGGAGGCTGGCAATGTCAGGAAAGGCTGGTCCATAGTGAAGGTGGAGGTTTGCGGCACTCGAGTATACGCATGCGCAGAACAGTAACGGGCCAGACATGTGCGTGGACTTGGGCATATGCGTGCACAAGTGCACCTGCACATGCACACTTGCGCATTCAGGTGCACGCCTGTCAGTAATGCTGGTGCCAAAATGGCTATTTAAACAGGCTGCAGTTTCTGTCTCATTGCTGTTTGGTCTACGCCTTCTGAGTGTGTTCCTGATTCCTGTACTTGACCTCTGATACTAACCCGGCTTGTTCCTGATCTCTGCTTGTCTGCTACCTGCCCTGACCCCAGCTTGTCTTTGGATTACAGTTCTGCCTCCTGTTCCGGTCTGATTGAACTTCCTGACCTGGCCTGTTACCCAACTACTCTGCTGTCTAACGTCTTTGCCTGATCTGCCCGACTGTTACTGACCAGGCTAGTCTGACTCTGCATCTTTCATCCTGCCTACTGCAGGATCCTGGATCATGCGTCCTGCTGCACGTCTACAGCCTGCTGACAGCAAAACTCCATGCCAGGTCATCTGCCACCAACCTGCCCTGCTGCTTCACATACCTGCTGGCTGCTACTAACACACAGACTACTGGACTGATCACAGGCACTCATACCTTGCCGCGCTCCTGCAGCTGCTGTTTCACTACCAGTAGCCCTCGAGCCAGAGCTGTATGAGAGGCCTTCCTCTTCATCCAGGTACATGATAAACAGTACATTATCTCCTGGTTGAAGGTCCTGCATTCTTACTTTCAAATCAAAAGTCCTTTTGCTCCTCTGTTCTCTAACTGTATCATTCTCCACTGCTTTTGCATAAGCCTGCTTTAGGCTTGTCACGGAGCTGGTCCTCCCCCCCCCCCCATCCTCTAGGCTTGCTGCCTGCCACCCCCCAACCCTCAGCAGCCCCTCACTCTTCTGTCCCGTCCATGCTGGGACTTGTCCCTGACACAGGCAGCCCCAGCAGCCCTTCACCCCCCTGTCACCGGCAGTCTGGCCCCCTGCTGAGGGAGCATTCTGCTTCCCTGGCTGGGCACCAAAAAGTCGGCTCCCTGCTGTGGGAATCCACAAACAGGCCCCCTCCTGTCACTCCCCTCCCTGCCCCCTTGTGCACATCTTCCCGGGCTCCGGGCTCCACAGGGACAAGGGCCATGTTCCCTGGGCGGGTCCGGAGACGTGAGGGATAGGGCCCATTGCCATGGTAACCCGACGTGAAGTCTCGGGTTAACACAGCAACGCGCCCAGCTCTGAACTGTAAGATGGAGCAGAGCAACCCCCCTCATGTTCTCTTGGCTGTGTGTGTGAGAGAGGTCTGTGCTGCGTGCCAGCCTCTCCAGTACTTCCATCCCCCGGCTCCCTTCTCCTCTCACTAGCTGACCTGACTGCCAGTCTGCTGCTGGAAATGTTTTTATTGAAATGAAAACTTGCAACCAGCTTACATTTTATACAAAAATACAAAAAGAATAAATAAATACATACAGTATTCAATTATCTGGAAACATAAGCAAAAACAAGAATATACATCTCCCTAAATAAGATATATATTTGTAGAAAAAAGAAACATTAGCCTTTATGGCTTTACTAACTGGACAGGTAAGAAAGCATTGATAAAGAGGCCTTTATGACCTCCAGCCCAACGATATTTGTATATAAGGTCTTCCTGACCTTGCATCAGAAATATCAAACCAAAAATACATTAAAGATTAAACATAAAAAAACCAAGGCTTCTGCAGCCCCATGTACATTCATATGTTTGTTATGGCCTTTATGGCCTCCTTCAACCATCAAACAAAATTACATAAAGTAGAAAAAAAAAGTAAAAAACATCACCAAGACCTTTATGGCCCAGATCTGGCATTAAACTTATCCGCCCCTTGTAGGAGAAGCAACTTCCACTGAATCACAACAGCCTTTATGGCTTTAAAAACACTACTTATCTACTCAACCAAAGCTAAGGAACCTAGACTTTCAGGTGCACATAGCCATTCTTCAAAAAAGACTTCTAAGCAAAATCTAGAGGAGTGAATGAAGAGGAAAAACAGGAAAGCAACCTCACCAAGAGATCAGCAGATCACAGCTACAGGCCTGATGTTCCTTCATGCCTCTACCCAGGCCTTTCGCCACAACCTGTCTTTCTCTAGACCCCGAATCTTCCCTACCTCACCAAGGATGTCACACACCACCACCTGAACAGGAAGGACCTTCTGCCGCAGGGAAACCTGACACCGTGCATTCCATGTGTAGTAACGGGTCACTAGACAAACTAGAAAAAGAGTGTTCAAATCAAAACCAGTATGACTTTCCAATGCCCCATATACCCACTCTGCATAAGACATGCAGTGCAGGAAGAGTATGTCTAGAGCCCTCCCCACCTCTTTATACACCTCTATATTGAAGGGACACTGAAGCAAGAAGTGGTCCATAGATTCCCAGTCTGCTGCTGGAAATATTTTATTGAAATAAAAACTTGCAACCAGCTTACATTTTATACAAAAATACAAAAAGAATAAATAAGAAAACTTCATACAGTAATCAAACAGAAAACATAAGCAAAAAAAGAACTAGCTATATCTCCATACAATTAAATTACACCACTAAAGATAGGAAAATAATAACTTAGGCCTTTATAGCCACTATAACTGGAAAACATCAATTTTTATGTATAAGGTCTTTCTGACCTGGCTTCAAAAAAATCAAAACAAAATACCACCATAGTAAAATTAAGAAAAACCTGAGGCCTCTACAGCCCCATACATATACCTATTTTTGTTATGCTCCCTATGGCCTCCATCAGCCATCAAAGGAACACACATAACAACCAAGATAAAATGGAACATACCAGGGCCTTCATGGCCCAAAAGAGACTTCTACATATCTACACAACCAAAGCTAAGAAACTTAGACCTTCAGGTGCACATAGCCATTCTTCAAAAAGACTTCTAACCAAAATCTAGGGGAGTGAATGAAGAGGAAAAACAGGAAAGCAACCTTACCAAGAGACCAACAGGCCTTCAGGCCTGATGTTCCTCCACGCCTCTATCCAGGCCTTTCACCGCAACCTGTCTCTCTAGACCCCAAATCTTCCCTACCTCACCAAGGATGTCACACACCACCACCTGAACAGGAAGGACCTTCTGCCGGGGGCGGGGCCTGAGCATGGCAGCTGAGGAGAGCTCGATGTAGGAGCTCTTGGACAAAGCTCCACTATCCGACCTCCCCAAGTCTCCAAGTCTACCCCTAGGCATGCAAAAGCCCTGCGGCATAGGACTCACCTTGGCCTGACGGTCCCCCTTGGATGAGAGGCAGAGGCCTGCAAGAGGAGTATAGAGAGCGGCTGGAGACCGGGGTGGAAGAGGAGAAATAAGTTTTGATTTTCTCTTTTTTTTTTTCTCTCTCTCTCTGCCCTTACCCTACCGTCCTCACCTTACTGTACTTGAGATATTTTGGGTAGGACTTGGGGATTAATGGGAAGGTTGGAGAAGGGGAAGTCGCTCATGATCGGAGTTTCAGCCCCAGAATCAAATCAAAAGTGGATTCTATTTCCACAAATGATTGGTAGGCAAATGGTAGGCCTAAAAAGAGGGGGGGGAAGGGGGGGATGGAAAGATGGGAGGGTGGGGGAGATGGGAGGATATTTTCCTGCAAGATAAAAGAAGATATAAAAGCAAGAGAGCGGGAAGAAGAAGGAGGGAAGGAGAGGAAGGGAAGAAGAAGGAGGGAAGGAGAGGAAGGGAAGAGAAAAGGAAAAAATAAAGAGAGAGAAAAAATATAGATGGAGGAGAAAAGAGGAGACCCAAGGAAGATGGAAGAGATTCAGTTTATAACATATAATGTAAACGGGTTGAACTGTCCTGGGAAAAGATTCAGATTATTCAAAGAACTACACCATAGGGCAGCCTCAGTGATATTTTTACAGGAGACACACTGAGATAAAATCAAATGTTAAGTTAAAATCTAGATATCACCCAACATGGTATTATGCAGACTCACCAGTTAAAAGAGCAAAAGGTGTAGCAATAGGGTTGGCAAAGAATATTAGGTTTGAGTTGGAAGATAGAAAAACAGACCCAGAGGGGAGATTTTTGTTTTTAAAGGGCAAGCTACAGGAGATTGAGTGTACACTGGCCAATATCTACTGTCCTAATATAAGGCCGGAGGCATATTTGAAAAAAGTGTTGAGGAAGCTGATGGACTTTAAAAAAGGCCGTCTGATTCTGGCAGGAGATTTTAATTTTTGTATGGAACCACAAAAAGACGCTACTTCCCATACAGAGAGAGAGGGATGTAGGGCCCTGAAATTATTGAAAAAAGAATTACATGTATGCCAACTGGTAGATGCCTGGAGAATTACACATATGCAAGATAGGGACTACACCTTTTTCTCAAACATGCATAAGAGGTACTCAAGATTAGATCATATATTAATAGAACATCAATTAATTGAACATCTGATTCAGGTAGGGATAGAGACAATTTCTCTATCAGACCACGCCCCAATTATTATGAAAATGAAAATGGAGAAGGAGGACAATAGGAGGGCTGGGATGGAAATTGAATGAGACACTCTTAGTAGAAAAGGATATAGCTCAGAAAATAGGTGACGAGATCGAACGCTTTTTTAAGGAGAATGAGACAGGTGAGGTATCAACGGCCACAGAGTGGGAATCACATAAGGCATATATAAGAGGAGTATTGATAACAATTGGGGCAAAAAAGAAAGAGAGAAAATGAGTGGGCTCTTAGAAGAAATAAGTAATTTAGAACAAATACATAAGAACAGAATAACAAAAGAAATAGAGTTGAAGATAAAAAAAAAAGAAAGAAGAACTGGAAGTGGTGATGGAAGAGGAGAGGAGAAGAGTATATAAGAGAGTTTAGAGTGAGAGATACAGATGGGGAGAAAGACCTGGAAAGTATCTGATGAGAGCCCTGAGGAAAAAGAAAAATAGAAATCATATAGAAAAAATTTAAAATGTTGAGGGTGACCTGGTACATTCAAATAAAGAAATCACCAAAGCTTTCATGGAATATTATAGGAAACTGTATAATATAAGCCCCCTGGAAGGATTAGAAAATATAGAAAGTGAGAAGAATCAAAAAAGAAAGAAATATCTGGAGATGGCTGGGTTATTAAAATTAAGTGAGGAACAACTGAACTCCCTAGATGCAGAAATCTCACAGGAAGAAATAAAAATAGCATTAAAAAATACAGCACCAGGGAAAAGTCCAGGACCAGACGGTTATACAGCGAGATACTATAAAAAGTATAGTGAAATATTAGTACCAAAACTTAGAAATTACATGAATGCTCTAGGTGGAGAGATGGAAGTAAGAAGAGAATCACTACAAGCTCAGGTGGTGCTCATTCAAAAAGAGGGAAAGGACGTTTCCCAGTGTTCAAGCTATAGACCTATCTCATTATTGAATACCGACACTAAGCTATACGCAAAGGTCTTAGCAAATAGATTGAAAGAACTAATGCCTGAATGGATACATGAGGACCAGGTGGGCTTTGTCCCAGGGAGGGAAGGCAAAGATAATGGGTTACGATCACTGATGTTAGTCCAAAAAAGTAAAAATGAAAAAGAACCGGTGGTGCTACTCTCGATAGATGCTGAAAAAGCGTTTGACAGAGTGAACTGGAGATACATGATGGATACCCTTGAAGCTCTGGGAATTGGGCCTAGAATGAGAGAGTGGATAGGAAAGTTGTATAGATACCCCTCTGCGGTCATTGTGGTAAATGGGGAGAGGTCGGAACCTATTGGGATGTCAAACGGAACAAGACAGGGATGCCCATTGTCCCCATTGCTGTATGTTATATCATTAGAACCACTGTTGTCAACAATAAGGCTGAACAGAGACGTAAAAGGGAATTCAGATAGGGGACACAGAACATAAAGTTGCTGCCTTTGCGGACGACTTGTTGTTCTACGTAGGAAATCCCAGGATAACACTTCCAAACTTAGTGAAGCTATTAAAGGAATATGGGGAACTGTCAAATTTAAAGATTAATCCAACAAAAACGGAGATTCTAAATATAAATATTTTAAAAAATGAAAAAGAAAAGATACAAAAGGAATTTCCCTTTAAATGGAAAGATAGAGATATAAAATACTTAGGAGTAAAACTCACAGCTTCATATAAACATCTATATAAATTAAACTATATTTCATTGATAAATGAGATTAGAGAGGAATTAAAAATATTGGAGGGTGGAGGCCCGACATGGATAGGGCGTATTAATCTGGTAAAAATGGTAATAGTACCAAAAATTTTATATAGATATCAAATGATCCCAATTAAACTCCCAGAGACCTATTTTAAAGTAATTAAGAAATTGATAACAAGATACATATGGAGGAATAAAAAGCCAAGAGTATCATATGAGTTGTTGAGTAGGAGGAAAGAGAGGTGGATTAGGGCTCACAGATTTCAAAAGATGTAATATCTAATAATAGCAGTAATACTGGCAAGAACCATAGATTGGATATATAACCATAAGAAAAGTTGGGTGAGAATTGAGAATAAACTTAGTCGAACAAATTTAGGTAGAGTGATATGGGTGCCAACACAGTATAGGGGTTTAAATGACAATGTAAATACATACACTTTGAATGTTTTAAAGACTTGGGATAATTTACACAAAAGTATGAAATGGGCTTTTAACTCAACAATGATGTCACTAAATAACACAGAGTTCTTTCCCCCAGGTAGAGAAGAAATAGGAGGTAGGTGGTTTAAAAAGGACAAGGTCTAATTAAGAGATATTTTGGTGGAGGGTAAACTAGGATCACTTAAGGAACTAAAAAAAAAGAGAGATTTTCACTAAATTAGACGAATGGCGATATTTCCAATTGAGGTGTTTTGTTGGAAGTCTTCCAAAACCTTTAAGGACAAGAGATAATTGGAACTTGTTTGAAAAGGTATTGGAGACACAAGGTGATGGGAAACATGGGGTTGCTAAAGTTTATAAAATACTCACTGAATTAGACACATACACAAAGCCAATATATATAGCGAAATGGGAAACTGATATGGGAGTTGTGATAGATGAGGAAAAGCAGAGGAGAATATACAGATTAACTCACGAAAACATTTCTATGAGAGAAGTAGAAATGAACTATAAGTGTTTGGTAAGATGGCACATTACACCAAATGTAGAAAATAGGATGTGTGGAGAGAATTCACCATTGTGTTAGAGGGGATGTGGAGCAATAGGTACGGTATACCATATATGGTGGGGATGCCCAAAAATCCAGGTATTTTGGAAGACAATAACCCATTTGATAGGAAAGATAACTGAAATAGACATAGGGCTAGACCCAGAAGTATGTATCTTGCATAATATGGATATAACAGTAAATAAATATAAAAAAATCAGGGATATGGTACTATCTAAATGCTGCAAAAGCTCTGATACCCAAGTTCTGGTGGAGAATGGAGGTGCCGAAGGAAGAGGACTGGATAGAAAGAGTGGAGCAGATTAAAAAGATGGAAAAATTCTATCATATTCAAAAAGATAAGATGGAGGCCTATTATGGGAAATGGGAGAATTGGGAAGAAGCCAGATTATACATGAAGTATAGGAAAGAATAAAGAGAACGATAGGAAAACTTTACTTGCTATTATAAGAAGATGCAGAGAAAATGCAGGAAAGGGAGATGGGGATAGGGTGGGGGGAGGAGGTGGGAGGGAAATTTGAAAAGAGCAAATAAAGTAGAAATGTTGGATATTATATTGTATTTTTATATATATAATGTGATGATGAAATAAATTTAAATTGGAAAAATTAATAAATATTTAAATTAAAAAAAAAAAAAGGAAGGACCTTCTGCCGCAGGGAAACCTGACACCGTGCATTCCATGTGTAGTAACGGGTCACTAGACAAACTAGAAAAAGAGTAGAGTGTTCAAATCAAAACCAGTATGACTTTCCAGTGCCCCATATACCCACTCTGCATAAGGCATGCAGTGCAGGAAGGGGATGTCTAGAGCACTCCCCACCTCTTTATACACCTCTATGTTGAAGGGACACTGAAGCAAGTGGCCCTTAGATTCCACCTCGCCCCCACACTCCGTCTTTGGACAACCACGGTCCTCCAGAGAACGGTGCTTCAGGTTTCCCTTCACCTAGAGCCTGCAATGGAACGCAAGCCAGGCCTGGTCCCTAAATTTCAAGGGAGTCCTTTCCATATTTAACAAACAAAGCCTCTCCCACAAAATATGGCCTGGGAAATCCTTCAAGGCCAATGGTGCATGAAACGCAGAGGCCACGACCCTCTCCCTCAGGAGTCTCCCAGGGAGCGATCTGACCTCCTCCGCAGTCACACACCACTGCCTTAGCATCTTCAAGCACAGAGCGACATAAGCAGGGAGCTTACCATGCTTGACCCTCAGGCTTTTCACCAGCCCGCCTCTCTCCCAACAGTTCAGAAAAGGCTTAAACCAGACTTTGAAAAGGCCTACCCATGCAGGCAGTCTCTCTTTTAACATGCTACCAAGATTATGTTTAATAAACATCATAGAGAAGAAAACAACTGGGTTGACCATACCTAGGCCACCCTCTCACTTGGATCGATAAGTCACATCCCACTTCACAAGGTTCAGCCTGTTCCCCCATAATAGCTGTAAGAAACAGCTGTAAACCCTTGCATTGAGAGACTCTAGCAAGAGACAAACAAAACTGACGTACAAGAAAACAGGGACCAAGTAAGTCTTGATTAGGTCAACCCTTTCCCTTAGGGACAGCCGCCACTCCTTCCAGCATCTCACTTTAACATCAGCATCTGACAACCTGGACTCCCAGTTTGTTTTACTGTAGTCATCAGGGCCAACTTCGATGCCTAGCACTTTTACCTTCTGTCGGGGCTCAGGGAAGGCATCCGGAAGCTCGAAGCCTTCACCTTTCCTGCCCATCCAGAGAACTTCACACTTGTCATAATTAATCTTGGAGCCTGATGCCTCCGCATACTGCTCCATCACCGAGACCACCTCCTGCGCTTCACTGGTCCCAGAGATGAATACAGATACATCATCGGCATAAGCCACGGAGGAGGCTCACCAGTAGTGCCCACCGGCACCCCGCCCAACACCCCACCATCTAGCCTTCTGATGAAGGGGTCAATGGCAAAAGGCATAGAGCAGAGGGCTCAGCGGACACCCCTGGCGCACCCCTGAGCCGACCTCAAAGGGCCGCCCAATGCAACCACTGATCAACATGAAGCTCTCAGCCCCACTGTACAAAGCCTGAAGCCATCCAATGAACCTCCCCTCCAGGCCATACCTGTCAAGGAGATGCCAGAGGTACTTGTGGTCGACCCGATCAAAAGCCTTGGCTTGATCCAACACCAGCAAGTACTTCCCACAGCTATCAGCCCTGCACCTCTCCAGAGCCTCCCGGACAGCTAACACCGCTGAAAAAGTACTCCTGCCCTGAACCGGGCAAGTGCTGCTTTTGTGAAAGTAGACCGTCTGCCACTGACGACAAGCGCCAGAAAAGGATTTTGGCCAGGATCTTTCTATCGCCATTGAGCAGGCTAATGGGGTGCCAATTCTCAATCATCGTAGGGTCCTTACCTTTTGTTAGCAAGATCACAGCTAACTTCCCTACGTCCCCTCCACTCGCCGATCCACCAGACCCACTGAAGCCCCCTCGGACGCCAGCATACTGCACCCACAGATTGCAGCCAGCCAGCTGCTGGACTCTACTCCCACTCTCCCCCTACAGAAGGACTCTAGTGGACTCCTCCACGGTGATATAGACTCTCCACATCACCTCGCCCTGACCCGTATCCCTTCACCTCCCCTGTCCCGAACAGCACTGCACTCACCCCAGCATGCCACCTGCACTTCTTCTCCTCGTTTTCCTCTCCTCCATCCCAAAAATCGCCTCCCTCTACCCGCCCACCCCCCCAAAACAGCTCTACATTGCCCCTTCACTTCTGCCCTCTCCCCACTACGGCACTCACCACCTCCTCCTGGTACTCCACTCCCCGGTCAACCCACGTGCCACCACTACCAGACCCACACGCTCCTGCACCTCCCATTCCCATGCCACCCTCCTCACCCTTCTCCTTCTCCTATCCGCTGGGGACATCTCCCCGAACCCTGGCCCCTCACCACCTCTCCCCCCCTCCAGGGACCCCCCTGCTCCCGCCAGCCGCCGCAACCCCCTCAACCTCATACCTGTGCACCTCCTCCCCACATCCATCCCCCCTCTCTCGGTTGCACTTCTGAACGCCCGCTCGGTTTGCAACAAACTAACTGCCATCCATGACCTCTTTATCTCCCGCTCCCTCAACCTCCTAGCCATCACCGAAACCTGGGTACAGGCCACCGACTCTACCTCCCCTGCGGCACTCTCTCATGGAGGTCTCATCTGGTCCCATTCACCAAGACTGGGCGGTCACAAAGGTGGTGGTGTCGGCCTGCTCCTATCACCGCTGAGCACCTTCCAGGTCCTCCCTAACCCCCCCTCCCTAACCTTCTCCTCCTTCGAGACTCACTGCATCCGGCTCTTCTCACCCACCCCCTTAAGGATCGCAGTGATCTACAGGCCCCCCGGATCCATAGCCCGCTTCCTGGATGACTTCGCCGCCTGGCTTCCCTTCTTCCTCTCCTCTGAGCTACCGACCATCATCCTCGGGGACTTCAACATCCCCATCAACGACCACACCCCAGCTACCTCTCAACTCCTCCACCTAACCACCTCCTTCGCGCTCACACAACACACTCAATCCTCCACCCACATCAATGGGAACACCCTGGACCTCGTCTTCTCCCACCTCTGTACCCTTAACCACTTCACTAACACCCCCTTCCCTCTCTCCGACCACCACCTCCTCACGTTCTCCATCTCCCCTTCCCCTAACTCCCCCCCCCCAGTGCGCCAAACCATCACCAGCCGCAACCTCCGCAACCTGCACCCGGCCCCCCTCCACTCGGCTGCCGACCGCTTGCACGACAGCATCCTTCCACTGTCATGTCCTGACCTAGCCACCACCGCGTACAACGACTCACTATCAGCCACCCTAGACTCTCTGGCACCCCTAACCACACGCAACATCAAACCCAGACCGCTCCAACCATGGCAGAACGACCACACTAAATGCCTCAAACGTCGCAGTCGTGCGCTGGAGAGACTATGGCGCAAAACCAGGTCCCCTCATGCATTCTCCCTCTACAAATCTGCCTTTCTCACCTACACCTCCTCCCTCCACGCCGCCAAGCAGGCCTACTTCGTTGACCTGATCAACACCCTCTCAAACTGCCCTCGCCGACTCTTCTCCACCTTCAACTCCCTGCTCTCTCCCCCCCCTCCTCCACTCAGTACCTCACTTACCGCCCACGAGATTGCCACTCATCTCCATAGCAAGATTGACGCAATCCGCAAGGACATAGTCAACTTGCAGTCTACCTCCCCATCTAGCCTCCCCCCTTCCATCACCCTCTCATCTCTCCCCTCCTCTGACCTTGCAACGGCACTGCCCCCCACCACACCCAAGGCCCTGCCTACCGTAACCCCCCCATCACTGCACTCCTTCAGCCCTACTACCACTGAGGAAGTCACCAGAGTCTTCTCAGAAGCCCGCCTCACTACCTGCCCCCTGGACCCTATCCCCTCTCAACTCCTCCGGTCACCCCCCTCTTCCCTCATCCGCTCCCTTACCCACATCTTCAATCTCTCCCTCGCTACTGGCGTCTTCCCCTCCCCCCTAAAACATGCGCACATCACCCCCATACTCAAAAAGCCCTCCCTGGACCCCACTGACCTCAACAACCTCAGACCAATTTCCCTGCTGCCACTCATGTCCAAGCTCCTTGAGCGCTTGGTCTACGATCGCCTAAGCGCCCACCTAACTGACAACAACCTCCTTGACCCACTACAGTCCGGCTTCCGTCCCCTACACTCCACCGAAACTGCCCTCCTCAAAATCACCAACGATCTACTAACCGCCAAAGCCAAAGGCGACTACTCTGTCCTCCTCCTCCTAGACCTCTCTGCGGCTTTTGACACAGTCGACCACCCCCTCCTCCTTAATAAACTACTCTCCCTTGGCATCAGAGACTCCGCTCTCTCTTGGTTCTCGTCCTATCTATCCCAACGCTCCTTCAGCGTTTCCTACAACGGCGCCACCTCCTCTTCCCTCCCCCTCTCTGTTGGGGTCCCCCAGGGCTCTGTCCTTGGACCCCTTCTCTTCTCCATCTACACCTCCTCCCTTGGCAAACTCATACACTCCCACGGCTTCAACTACCACCTCTATGCTGATGATACTCAAATCTACCTATCCACCCCTCACCTCACCCCCACATTCTCCGCCCGCATCACTCACCTCCTAAACGACATCTCTGACTGGATGTCGCTCCATTTCCTCAAACTCAACCTCTCCAAAACCGAGCTTCTCGTCTTTCCCCCTTCCCGTGCCCCCCCCCCCATCCTTTCCATCACTACCAACAACACCACCATCAATCCCGCCCAGCAAGCCAAGGTCCTTGGCGTCATTCTGGACTCAAACCTTTCCTTCCAACCTCATGTCAAATCACTCACAAATACATGCAGGCTCCACCTTCGCAACATCGCCAAAATACGCTCCTTCCTTACCCCAGACACCACTAAACTACTCGTTCACTCCCTGATTATCTCACGCCTGGACTACTGCAACTCCCTCCTCATCGGCCTACCCCAGTGCAAACTCTCCCCGCTTCAGACCATCCTGAACTCAGCTGCCAGACTCATCCACCTCACCGGCCGCTCCACCTCTGCCACCCCCCTCTGCCTCTCCCTCCACTGGCTCCCCATTGCCCAACGCATTAAATTCAAACTGCTCACTCTGACCTATAAAGCCATTCACAACACTGCCCCTAACTACCTCACCGACCTGATTCCCAAGTACCACCCTACCCGTACCCTTCGCTCTTCACAGGACCTCCTTCTATCTTGCTCCCTGGTCTCCTCCTCCCACGCACGACTGCAAGACTTCTCCAGGTCCTCCCCCATCCTCTGGAACTCACTACCCCAATCCATCAGACTGTCACCTTCCCTCCTCACCTTCAGGCGCTCCCTGAAAACCCACCTCTTCAGGGAAGCCTACCCCACCCTCACCTAACAGCCGCTGCCCTTCCCTCCTCCTACCACTCCATCCCCCACAGCCATTTCCTCCTGTACCTCTACCCCCTCCCTCCTAGATTGTAAGCTCAAAAGAGTAGGGCCCTCTTACCCCTTGTGTGCTGTTTGATGTTACTGTACTGTTTCATGTATTGTCCCCCCCTATTGTACAGCGCTGAGCAAACCCTTTGGCGCTATATAAACTCGATAAATAAATAAATAAATAAATAAAACTTCCTCATGGAGGGAGTGAACCCTCATCCAGACAGCAGTTAAACACCTCTGCTAGGTGAGGTGCCAAGCTAGATTTGAAGGTCTTAAAAAACTGCGCTGTCAACCCATCTGGCCCTGGTGTCTTTTTAATGGCCAGACTGTATCGCTTTGGCAACCTCTTCAGCTGTGATCTCACTTGTCAAACTTGTGGACGGGGTGTTATTCTCCAAACCTGGTGTAGAGTCCAGGAAGCTTGACATCCCTGCCCGGTCGAGGTGCTTCTCTTTCAAAAGATCCTCAAAAAAGCCCTTGAGACCTCCGAGATCCCTGACCTGGATTTTGTCAGGGATCCCGTACTATCCCTCAGACCGCTGATCGTCTTAATTGCTATGCTCTGTTTACAATTCTGGTAAGGGTCGGGTGAATGGTACTTCCCGTAGTCCCTCTCCAGAACCAAAGAGGCATGCCGATCATACTGATACTTTCTCAAAAGAAGCTTAACCTCCGAGATTGCTCCAGAATTTCCACCCTCTGAGACAAGGCGATCAAGCCTCCTCCGTAACTGCTGATAGGCAATATATCTATTAAGTTGTTTTCTTTCACCTAGGGCCTTGAAAAACCTGCCAATCCGCACCTTGGTAAGCTCCCACCATTCCGACTTACTGCCGCAGAAATCCAGGATGGTCTCCTGAGCCCGAAGAATTTCCTCAAAGGATCGTCTCACCTCTTCGTCCTCCAGCAAAGCCGAATTTATCCTCCAGACACCCCTTCTCTTCAGCGGCATATCTGGGGCATTAAAGATCACAGTTAACATAAGGTGATCGGGAAACTCCACTGCCCGACACTCAGGTGCTGAGAAAGCCCCTTTAAAAAAACCCCTATCTATTCTCTCACTACTACCGCTTCTAAAAGTGAATCCTGTGCTGTCTGGGCTGCACTTAACCAAGGCATCCTCCAGACCTGCCTCCCTGACTATCGCATTTAGAAAATTGCTATCATATCCTAGCTTGTCATTGGAGCCTTTCCTGTCTTTGTCCAAGTGATGGTGTTAAAATCACCTCCAAAGACAACCTGCCGGGACGTAAAAAGGAACGGCTTAATCCTTGTGAAAAGGCATTTTCTGTCCCACCTAGACTGAGGACCATAGATGTTTATTAAACGTAATTCTTGCCCCTTCACAAAGACGTCTAGGACCATACACCTTCCAATCTCTACCTCAATAACCCGCCAACACGTTACCATGCCGGTAAGCAAAGTATCGCAACTCTGCTGTAAGGCTCAGCCGCAAGAGACCAAAAAGGAAGGACCACACCTCCACTCCCTTTTTGCTAGATGGACATCAGCTAGGCTGTTAAGCCTGGTCTCTTGCAAAAATAAAATGTCAGCTCCAATACAGCTGAGCAAAAATAAGGCCGTACTTCTTGCACTTACAGACTTTATGCTGGCAACATTAATGGTTGCCACCTTTATCAGAGCGGGAACTGCCATTAAGGTAGTTGAGATGAGCATTTCTTAACTTTGGTTTTTTAGCTGGGGGTCTAGCCCTTTTAAGGGACCCTCCAGCCTCTTCCTCCTCCATGGGGGAAAGAGACTCTCCAGTGTCTCCCTCTTCCCCTGAGAGCACCCCAAACTTGTTTTCAAGAGATATATCCTCAACCTCCAGTGAGGAAATTAAAGAAGAAGGGGACAGCACTGCCCTATTTCTACCTCCCTTCCCCACTAAAGACCATTGTGAGCTATCTTTCCCTTCTTTGAGAATGATTGTTATATGTGCATGTAATGATTCTCTTCTCATTTCCATTCCTTCTCCCAATGCATTCATATATCTACAAAGTTTAGGGACCAATAACTCTTTAAACTTTTTATAATATCACTGTATAACCATCAGGGCTCAGGCTCTTTCCCCCCGCCATGTTCTTCAGAGCCGATATAATTTCATCTTGGGAGATAGCTCATTCTAGGGATATTAAATTCTCTTTTGCAATTTTTGGTAAAACTGCAATTAAAAAAATTTGCCTTCTCTTCCTCATTTCTTCTGTGGGTTTTAAATTTATGGGGTTCACCTCATACAGGATACTATAGAACTTTTGAAGCCAGTGGTGGAGTAGACCAGCTCCCCATTTTCATCTTCACTTTTTTCTATATAATTTGATTTTTTTTCCTTCAGTCTTTTCATCATAAATTTTACTGGCCTATTCCCCCACTGGTATCTTTCCTTTAAGACACTGTTAAAAACTTTCCTCATTTCCTGTTCAGTTAGATCCTTCAATTCTCTTTTATGTATAATCTTCCCATATAAATCTGAGTCCTTCTTTATTTTATGTGCCAGTTCTAATTTATGTAATTCTTCAATTACCCCTTTTAACTTCCTCTCTTGGTCTCTCTTTTTTTTGTTCCTGTAGCTATCAAAATTTCCCTCATATACTGTAGACCTTATGAGCCTCCCATATAGTCGCTTCTGATAATTCCTTTGTTTCATTCATAAGAAAAAATTGCTCTAACTCTTCCCTAAGCCTCTTTTCTATATCAGGGTACTGCAAAAGTGTCTCATTTAATCTCCATGTTGCCCTCTTATTTCCCTCTCCTGCCAATTGTAGTCTCGCTGTGACAGGAGCGTGATCAGATATGGTCATAACCTTTATTTTAGATTTCACCAAATATCCCAAATGCCTGTGTTCTATTAGTACATAATCCAATCGTGAATATGATCTGTGTGCAGAAGAGAAGAAGGTATAATCCTTGGGGGGCGTGGTCTGGTCCTGACCTAAGATGGTTGCCTGATTCCAGAGTTCCAGAGCCTCACGGTCCTGCTTTGCTCCACAGGTGGCTTCTCACTGCTCCAGGATGGGCAAAAGCCAGCGGAACTCCTCCGCATCCTGGTCCTGTTCTGCTAGGGACCAAGGCACGCAGCTGGGGAGAAATATACCAGAGATATTCCGGACCCAGCACAGGGACAATATGGGGCCATCCCAGCTCTCCTCACAGGCCCCTCCTCAGCAGCAGCCAGCTAGCAGTGATAGCCCAGCAGCCAATGATCATCCCATTTCTGCTGCCAGTGACCACTCCAGCTCTCCAACCTGTAATCACCCCAGCTCTGCATCCCGTGATCACCTTAATTCTGCATCCCGTGATCACCCCAAATCTGCAGCCGTGATCACTCCAATGTTGCTGCCCATGATCACCCCAATTCAGAAGCCCGTGATCACCCTAATTCTGCAGCCTGGGACGATCTTCATTCTGCAGCCCGTGATCCCCTTCTATTCTTCAGCTCGTGACCACCCTAGCTATGCAACCTGTGATCATTCCAGCTCTGCAACCCGTGATCACATCAGCAGAGTAACATGTAGCCCTCCCAGCAATTCAGCCCGTGTTCATTCCCGCTCTACAGATCATGAGCATTCACATTCTGCAGCCCAAAATCACTCCTGTTCTGCACTGCCAGTGCACTCAGCACCCCCGCTTAACTTAGAGAACCTGCAAGCAGTAGCAGCAGACATAAAATCCTCAGTATTTTCAGCTATATCAGATCTCAGGGATGACTTCCAGTACGTGGCCTTTAGACTTGATAATGTTGAACGGGTTACAGCCCGCCATGAGGCAGTCTTAAGCCAGGTACAGCAAGTGACAGAATATCATGCTGTACACCTCAGGGAATTACAACGCCATATGGAAGATCTTGACAACAGGGGCCGTCGCCACAACCTCAGGGTAAGGGGGATACCCGAATCTATAGAACCTTCCCGCTTAACTCAAGCAGTATTTTCTATATTCAGTGATTTACTAGAGAGACCTCCTGACTCTCCAATAGAAGTGGAGCGCCTCCACAGAGCTCTGAGACCCAGGCATAGAGATACAGACCCGCCCAGAGATGCAATCTGTTGTTTAGTGAACTTTCGCTTAAAAGAAGAAATCCTTAGAAGAAGCTAGAAACTGCATCTCCTTTTAGGATGCAGAGGTCAAAATCTTCCAAGATCTTTCCAATATCACTCTCCAGCATAGAAGAGAACTCCAGCCACTACTAGATCTGGTACAATCCAGAGCTATCACATATCGATGGAAGTTTCCGTTTTTGCCTCTCCGCAACAGCTTATGGCCGCACTGTCAACCTAAAAATATCGGAAGACCTGGATCACTTTTGCAATGCCTTGGAATTACCACTTGTTGACCTACCAGATTAATATAAACTTTCGCATTCCCCCCCATGAGGCGAGCTACCTCGATGGAAGGCGTTCAAGAAGCGGGACGCTCAGTTCACCGATGCCGCCAGCTCTCCCTTCACTCCTCACCACCACCAACTAGAGGAAGAGCCCCCAGGAATGGTAGCCCCACTGCTTCACCAGCCCATTGAAGAGCCCGCCATTCTTCCTAAACCTGAGGCCTCTAATCCTGCTGACTAGCAGAAGCGAGACCATCCTCCAAACTTCCATGATCCTGTTTCCACCCCCCGATGGGTTTTTTCTCTTCACTTTTTTTTTTTCTCTCCATGTTATTTTGACCTCACTAAGATCCTGGAATAACTCTTAGTTTCGCTGGTACCTTGACTCTCCCAGTCTATTTCTTTAAGCCGAAACAAATCTACTCCTGACCTCTTACAGATAGGCCCACTTAAGGATACCTACCATTGGAGGGACTCAACTCTGTAAACTGGCTTCAATGTCATCCTACCAACACTTCCACACAGGCTACAAACTTCCCCTGACATAACTTCTATGCTCAACAACCACCCTTCCTTGTCTATCGAAGTTTGGTTTCGACTAGAGTTTTTTGTGCCTACTAAGAAATACCATCAGTCATTACTTTGGACCGATACTGCAGGACTATGAAAGATACCCATGATCCCAGAAAGAAGATCAATCTTCCTGGAATGCTACTCTCAGCACATCCAACCATCCTGCGACACACCTGCTTGAGCCTCTATCGGCTGCTCATCTCTCACCGAATCGCACATTCACTGTCGACGGTGATCATCCTGTTGATTCACGGAGACTGACACAACACCCAGAATCTCACTTATGCCATGTTTTTTGAGTAAGAGAACTGTGGAACTCCCTGACATTCATTTTAGTGTTACCGATACTCTTCACATTAATGTGACTGCAGCTGACTTTTACTCTGCTATGTCCTTACCTTATCTACTCAACTTATAACTTGTGCATCATTTTACTGAATGCTCATAACCTCTTCTAACTCCTGATTCACTTCAACTCGTCAACACCTTTTCCCCACTGCTATGCCCTTTGCCTCCATTTCTCCTTCTCTCCCCCTACCCCCTCTCCCGATTAGTCCCCTCCCCTTCTTATATTTAACCCCCCCCCCCACTTGTTTCTCTTTTTTTTATCTCTCTCTCTTACCTGTCTTCCTCTGATTACTTTCTCTTCATTTACAACTGAATTGTATTCTTATGCATGCCGATGGTTCCAATTATTAGTTATTATGTTAGTTGACTAGCTCTTGTCACCTGCAATGTACCTATTCATATGCTCATATTCAATGTATTCATGTGCATTAAGATGTTTTTTTACAGGTTACACTACAAATAGGACAATGTGAATCCCTCATCAGCCTCTACTCCTAAACAGGCTTCCCATAGATTGCAACTCCGTTCAACATCCCGCCTTTTTTACGTGATACTCCGGCTACTCTCCTACCAACTCTGCTCCATACATCATTAATTCTTAAATCTTAACCACCGCTGGCTCTCTTTTAATCCCCCTCTTTTTATGCCTATATATGCTGCTGGATTTTTTTTCATCACACAAGACCTACCTCTCCTTTCATTGGCCTGCAAAAACCGATGGTGCTTTCCGATCATAACCCAGTCTTGATTGTTCTCAATCTCCCTGATGGTCTCTCAGTTACTCCTATCTGGCGTTTAGACTCATCTCCTAACGGATACTGTCCAGGTAGCTGAATTACGCAAATGCCTTTCTGAATACTTCTTAGAAAACGATACTGCAGAAGTCTCACCCCTGACACAATGGGAAGCACATAAACGTGTCATTAGAGGAAAACTCATTGCAATGGTCTCAGCTATTAAGCGAGATAAACAGGCACGTCTAAAGGATTTATTTACTAAACTTAATCTCTTCAAAACCAAACACAAATGTACACTAGCTGTTAGGATCCGCCAGGTGGTGTTTCAGGCTGCCCACTGGACAGACCTACCCAGAGCGTGGAGTCTAAGCCCGGTCTGTGCTTTCACCAGGGCCCCTGATGGTGGGGATGGACTTGTAACAGACCAGGGCCAGGTCACGACCTCTGAGCAGGCCCACCAGTGGCAGAGGGAGCCTCCAGGGATGTATGCAGGTACCGGGGGAGCCAGATGTGAAGAGGACAGCGGGACCTAGCAGGATGGTCACGAGCCGTAGTCCCGTGGGGTAAGCGAGGTACCGAATCGGAAGGCGAAGAGTAGTCAGGTCACACGCAGGGTCAGCAGGATAAGTCAATCCGCAGAATGGTCAGACAAGACGGGGGTCAGGATAGGAGAAGGCAGAGTAGTCAGGACAATCCGGGTCAAATCACAGGAGAAGGCAGCGTAGTCAGGGCAATTAGGGTCACAAAACAGGTACAGGAACTCAGGATCACAGAGAGACCTTGCGGCCATCTGTGACAGTGCAGGGCATCTTTAAATAGTGCGCTCTGCACTGTCATTGGCCGGCCAGGACGCGCCCCCGGCTGTCATTGGACGCCCGAGGCGCGCCCGCGGCTCCTACTGCACATGCGCGGCGTCCTGTCAGCCGCGGCTCGCCGGGACCTAGTGCCTGTGTCCCGGCGTGATCTGCCGCCAGTGCGCGTGCGCTGGGAGAGGAGCCACGATCCCTGACACTAGCTCGCAATGTTCTTCAGGAACTCTGACACCTGTGCTCTTATCCTTAATGAAATGGGTCGAGGTGTCCGCCGAAGATATACTTTGTCACAAAAACTATTTTACAAACATGGAAACAAAAGTGGGCACCTTCTGGCCCAAGCGCTATGCTCTAAAAAGGCAAAGGCAACGGTCCATCAACTCAGATCCCATAAAGGCAATCTGCTGGAAAACAATGACGATATTGCTCGAGAATTCAAATTGTTCTATTCCGCCCTATACGATCTCCACTCCAAGGAAACTCCCCTTCTCCCTCCATCATCCAGGTCGACCCTTTTGAAAGAATTCCTAGACAAACACTGCTCCACCTTCATCACTTCGTCTATCGCTGAAAAACTTGACCGCCCCATATCAACCAAAGAATGGGATCTTGCGCTTTAACAACTTAAGCCTGGTAAAAGTCCAGGCCCTGGCGGCCTTACGACCACCTACTACAAGACGTTCTCGAACGTCCTCTCTTCCCCTTTTTTGAGTGCCTTCAACTCTATCTCACCTTCAGCACCCCCTTCTACGGAAATGTTGACAGCACACATAACCGTTATACCCAAACCAGGAAAAGATACTACGCAAGCTGCTCACTATCGTCCAATATCACTACTAAATGTAGACATCAAGATTTTTGCCAAAATATTAGCTTCCTGTTTACTTCCCCTCCTATCTCTTGTCACAAATGATCAAGTCGGCTTTATCCCGGACGCGAAGCCAGAGACAACACTATCAAAGCTATCAATATACACCACCTTTTGACTACCTCGAACCAACAAGGTTTCTTTCTTTCCTTAGATGCGGAGAAAGCATTTGAAAGGGTTGCATGGGATTATATAGAACAAGTATTACAGACGATGGAACTTGGTTAGTGTTTGCTGACCTTTATAATGTCTCTCTACGCTGCGCCTTCAGCATGAGTTAGAGTAAATGCCACACTGTCAGACGCTTTTCCCATCCATAATGGTACCAGACAGGAATGCCCACTCTCCCCTATCCTTTTTGTCCTGACGCTGGAACCTTTTCTTCACTGTCTCAGACACAACCATGATATCAAAGGTCTTAGCTCTGCAGGAGTATAAATTAACAGCATTTGCCGATGACATTCTGCTTTTTTTTATCAGCCCCCACACACTATTCTTCCAGTCCTCCTAGCAGAATTTTGTCACTTCCAATACTTGTCCACCCTCAAAATCAACTTTTCAAAGTCTTATGCCCTCAATGTGACCCTCTCTTCTACAGATGTAATCCGCTGTCAGCGAAACTTTCCCTTTTTATGGAAACAGGACGCCATCACTTATTTAGGCATTCAGATCCCTAAGAACCTACGAGACCTCTACAGTAAGAATTATCTATCCATCCTGCGAGAGTTAACAAATGATTTCAAATGATGGAACAAACCTATCTTTTCCTGCTTTGGCAGAACCGCTATCCTCAAAATGAATGCTCTCCTGCAACTCCTCTACCTGTTACAAACTATACCCATCCACCTACCTCACAATTTCTTACTCTCTTACAGGAGCCTCTGCTCCAATTTCCTATGGAACAATCACAGACCACAAACTAGTTACGCTAGACTGGTGCTT
Organism: Staurois parvus; assembly: GCF_062004578.1. Lineage (NCBI taxonomy): Eukaryota > Metazoa > Chordata > Amphibia > Anura > Ranidae > Staurois > Staurois parvus. The sequence continues at coordinate 1,414,296 of NW_028318199.1, read as the reverse complement.
CCCAGACACAAAGGGGGAATAAGCCTATCCGACATCCAGAATTATCTCCATGCATGCCATCTCTCCAGGATAGTAGATTGGAACACTCACGACACTGTTAAAGACTGGGTCTCTCTCGAGGCTTTTTTCTTACCCACGCCTCTTGCTTCTATGCTTTGGTTGCACGTTCACCATACCCCTCAAGAAGCAAATACCCACCCTTTAATTTACCCAACCATTCGCATCTTTAGTACTATTTGCAAAAGTTCTAAATCGATTTCATCAGTCCCAGGGCCTCTTACCCCTCTACGTCAAAACACCGATTTTCCACCAGGCTTACACCCGCGATTCCACAAGGACCATTGGCCTTTCAAAAAGATGATAGCCCACCAATTCTTTAACATAAACACAATGCTTTCCAGGGAACAGCTAGCCTCTAACCTAGGAACAAACCCTATACCACCATGGCCATACCTGCTTGTATAACATTAGCTACACTCACTTGAAAAAAACCGACAGGTGTCTAGACTTCTGACCCCATTTGAGAAATTGTGCTCTAAACAATCGCCTCAAAGTCATCTAATCTCCACCATCCACTCTCAACTGAGCTCCCACTACCCTTCTAACAGTGGCACAGCTTGCGCGGCATGGGAAAGAGACCTCTCGATTTCTTTCACTCAAGATGACTGGGAATGCATTCATCTGAACACACTCAAAAGGCTCGGTAAAGGTATCCACCCAAGAAAATGGTTACAAAATTCAATCCTGCTGGTATCGCACATCTGCTCTTCTCCATAAATTTAACCCAGATACCCCTGACACTTGTTGGAGATGTGAGGAGGAGGGAACCCTTCTACATATCTGTTGGACATGTCCTAGAATTAAACAATACTGGTCTGCAATACACCGAATTATTCAACGCGTAACTACCTACACTTTAAATTTTACTCTCGCTCAGTTCTTACTGCAAAATTCCTCTCTCCCCCAGTCGACCTATTTTAAGTCTCTAGCCATTCACATGGTTAACGCACCTAAACAATGTCTTCCAGTTCACTGGGGGTACCCACAACCTCCGACTATAAGAGAATGGCTCATCCACATACGTAAAATAGCGGAAATGGAAGAACTCATTTTTATTGCCCGAGACTTTCCTGCCAAATTTGCTTCTAAATGGGCTTGTTGGACACATTTCCAGACAACTGAAGAGTTCGCTCTATTGATTGACAAACCTTCGCCCCAATAAAGACATTACAGCCCACCTATAAGACCACCCGTATATACCTGGTTCTCTCCAGGCTACTCTTCTCTGAGGGGATTGAACGTTGGGATCCTATCTGGTTGCACTCCTTCCCCTTCAGCTCACGGCCTTCTATGATGTGGGGGGGAAGGGGGTGTGATACTTTGGCGTCCGGCGGAGAGGGCGAGAGACACATGCTACCCCCCTCTGTCATCCTTCCTTGATATATCCCCCGCCTTCCCTACTCTTCCCTCCTTCCCTACCCCTCCCTCCTCTCCCCCCCCCCAATTTTTTTTTTCTCTCTCTTTTCCCTTTCTTTTGCTGGGACGGTGTTTCCAGCATGCTGAACTGAACATTTTCATACCTGACCTAAAATCACATTATCAATCAATGTACCTCAGTGTAATTTCTCCACATCCACCATTCTCAAAAATGTTTTCTAATGTCAATGATTCCATGTTCTGGTCTATCATGAATCTACGCACGATATTGACAATAGGTTCTTATGACCATAGTTACTCAAAACCTGTTTATTTTTTGTCCTTCTAGATCCACATCCTCCTCTTAGTTCTCTAAGTTGTTGTTTGGGGTCTGCCCCCTCATTCTTCTGTGTTCAACTTCCATGCCAAGTTTTTTTTTTCTTTCTTCTTGTCTGACTTACTCTCGTTATAAGGCTAGATGCTTCTAGCAAACTGTTGTATCAATACAACCCATGCTTTTGTCTGTTTTTGTTTTTCGATGCTCAATAAATCTTTATTGGAAAAAAAAAATAATCCCCATCTCTGGGATGTTTTACTCTCCAAGTATCTATTAATTGATTTAGATATAATTCTTTTTTCAACTTTCTTAATTTTTTCCTTTCTAATTCTGCACACCCGAAGATGTATCCATCCATAGATCCAAGCAGAAATTAAAGTCTCCTGCCACGATTAGACTCTCTTAAATTCCATAATTTTCCCCGTTAGATTTAGAAGGAAGTTCTCTGGGTTCTTATTTGGGCAATAGATATTTACCAATGTATATCTTTGCCCCTGCAATTTCCCTCGTAATCCTAAATACGGACCCTCTAGATCCAATTTTTCCTCAAACTCAAAATTTATATTTTTTGTGAATACTAATTTGGCCCGCTTTATTGGTGAATCCGCATAGTACCATGTTGGGTAGTACCTCGAGTATAACTTAATGTTGGTGTTCATATGAAAGATGTGTCTCCTGTAGGAAGGCCACGTCTATAGAGTGTTGGTACACTTCCCTAAGTATCTTATGTCTTTTAGCCGGAGAATTAAGACCTTTCACACTATATGTCAAAATGCTAATCAGACTCATGTCTAATATCTATTTCTCTCTTACATCTACATGTCCTTTTATAGGTAGGGGAAACAGCTATTTGACTCATGGACAACCACCCTCCCCCCAACCCCCCCCACACCCCCCAACCGTCCCTCCCACCTCCACAATCCCTCCTCCCTCCCCTCCCTATTCCTCCCCTAAAACCATCCACCCACTTCTGATGGTGTGCACAAATGAAACGTGCCAAAAAATATTATAAAATATATATGCTGAAGCATAGGGGCCATCCACCCACTGGCCACCCCAGGCCCCCATGCTTTGGTATAATGCTCTTTTTTTAACTGTGGATGAAAAATCTAATCCAGCAGCACTGCACACACCTACTTATGTATATTCTGAGAGCAAGACCCTGTTGCTGTCAGAATAAACAAGTCGGCGCTGCAGCTGAATGACATCCTCATTTCTCAAGCAGACTTTTTCTCCCTTTCTAAGATGTGTATTTACAAGCCGTTGGAGGAAGCCCTGGCGATTAGGTCGCACCAAGCCACATGCACCAATTCCAAGATTGTACAAATGTGTAAATAGTGGCACGCTTGAATAAAAATTATCATCGTATAAGTAGTACCTCATATGGAAAAAGAATGACACCAAGTCCCAAACTAACTCCCCATGTAGTCTGGGCATCCAGAGGGCTTCACGTAACTGTCCCTCGTAAATCTAAAACTTATATGTATAGCCTGTTGCCCTCTCACAGGTCTTATACATCTTGACCCCATATCTGGCATGCTTGCTGGGGCAAAATTGTTTGAATGCAAGTTGGCCAGAAAACTTAATGAGGGACTCATTAACGCAGATGTTTTGCTGGGGAGTATAGACATCTGCAAATTTTTGGTTAAGGTGATTTACGAGGGGCCGAATTTTGTGGAGCCGGTCAAATTCAGAGTCACCCCGAGGACAGCAGAATGTATTGTCATTGAAATACAGAAAACACAATATACTCTCATATCTCTGCCTGGCCATGGCAGCAAAGAACACGGGCATATGATGAATCGGGTCTGTGGACCAATACAACCACAATTCATTTTTTTAGTAATGTTGAGGGTTAGGCCCAAAAAACTTTAAATTCAGAAACCGTAATGGGTTTCCATGCGAATGGTCTGGCAAGGTTTGAATTTGGGTTGGCAGCGATAAACTATTGTGCATATAAATTGCTCTGATCCACAATCAATGCATACAGATCTTCCATAAAACACAGCTCCAAAAAATCAAGGGGAGTAGTTAAATTTGCGGTTTCCACCTGCATTCCGGTTTGAGCAGTGAATGGGGGAAGTACAGGTGCTGCAGAATTTGTGGGCTGCCAATCAGAATTTGCAAGCACATCTGGAAGGATACTAAGGGCTCTACGGCCTGTGTGCGATTTCTTGGTTGCTGTGGGACACTACTTGTGCTCGCCACCGTACCAGCTTGTACTACACGTATGGGACTCACCACGTCACCAAGTGATACTGCAGGGCTGGTGCTCTTCAGTTCACCAAAAGGTAGAGTGGCACTAGTACTGGCATTCTGCTGCATATGAGAGTCATCAAAGTTTACCGGCAAGTGCTAGCAGAGATCAGGCCTGATTCTGTGAACCCTGAGGTTTTGTGTGCAATGTATCAAGTGACAGTGACCTACTAACACTGCACTTGCAGTACGGGCTAAACACAGGTGCTGGCAGGTGCCAGGGCTGATCCCGCTAACACTGCGTTTTTGGGGACACTTTACAAATGTGAACTCTGGTATAGTGCTGATCTGATCAAAGATATTGATCTGCTCAGACACTCTGCTAGCAATGGAGGTTTATTGTGTATGTAAGCATGTTCCTGGCAATCAAGAGGTTAAATGCAATTACTGGTGTACTGACAGGTAATCTGAAGCTATCTGGGAAGGGCACGAAAACCACAGGAGTGCGAATCACATTATATATATATATATATATATATATATATATATATACACACCTGATCTTATGCACCCAAGCTGCCCTGTAGAAGTATTTCTACTATAGGGTGGTGCGGAAGCAGTAAAAAAAAAGCAGTAAAAAAAAAAAAAATTTTAAATCAAATTTCATCATAAATGTAAGCCAAAATGTATTCTGTCTTTTCTAAAAAAAAATTTCAATACGTGTCAATGAATTGGTTTACGTGAAAGTTATAGCGTTTATAGTATAGATACTGGAATTTTTTATTTTTCACTAATTGTGGCGATCAGCGGTGGACATTCTGACACTGGGGGGAACTGACTTGGTGTCACTGACATCCCCAGTGACACCAATACAGTGATCAGTGCTAAAAAAAAGCACTGACACTATACTAATGGCACTGGGCAGGACGGGGTTAACATGAAGGGTGATCAAAGGGTTAACAGTGTGCTGGGAGTGTTTTACTAGGGGAGGGGTGTGCGCTTCACTGTAAGCACACTGCTCTGGATGGCTGTGCACAGCCATCCAGAGCAGTGTGCCCGAGCTGACAGGGAGGAGGGCTGTTAGTAAACATAGCAGCCCTCCTCCCCGTCGTTGATTGTCGGTAATCACCGGGCGCCGGCTGGTATTCACCGGCTGGGACCCGGTGATTGACAGCCGCAGACGCGAACGGCGACTCAGGTAGGGAACGGCTCGCGCGCTCCCCCTACCTGCAAATGCAAACCCGTGCGGCCTTGTAGCAGTATTTCTGCTATAGGGCGGTCATGAAGCTGTTAAAGTGCACAAGAAACAAGAAACACCGATCAACATAAAGAGTGGGGCAAGCAGCCTCTCATCTAGGTATTAACGAGGCCTGACTCTGCTTAGCTTCCAATCACTGAACATGCAGGGCAGGGTATGGTATGGTATTTCAAGAGACAATACATCTAAAAAATATGAATATAATAGTAATTTGTTTAAATAATGTCATATAGAATTCCATTTATAAAAAGAACCTATGTACTATATCTATTGTGACATTGGGGAATTTCTTAGCTCAATGGTAGTACATGACCATGAGTTCAGTCCACTTCAGCAAACTGTTTAAGGGCTTGGCTGTTTGTTAATTATATATTTATTTTTATTAAAAAGAATGGAAAACATCACAAAATACATCAGTTGCCCATGCAGGGGATTTCCACCATTACTGTAATTTGCAAAACAGAATACTGCAGCCTCCTGGCTCACTGTCTTGCCACACAGCTTCTTCAAGCCTCAAGCCTAGGCCTTATATCTGCTCCTTAGACAAACATACACAGTTCCCTAAAAACTCAAGCTTTCCCATAGCATACTCTTGATCAGCTCCTTACTGCTCTGTCAATGACTGAATCTGCCTCATGCAGACATCTGGCTGCCCTGTGCAGCCTCTCTGACTCCTATACACAGACCTCCTGACTGTTGGATGGAGCTCTGAACTAATATCAGGTCCTAGATTATAACAGGTGTGAACATCACACAGTCGGCCTGCTTGTTCCTGGTGAATCTGGACACAGGATTGGAGAAGCAGCTTGAAGTCTCTGGGCTCCAGACCCTAATCCAGGAATTACCAAACCTAGAGAAACATGAAATCCTATCTTTCTCCACTCATAACTGACATTATGGAGCCATTCAAAGTTTAATCTGGATAACCTCGTGGCCATTTCTCCTATGTTTTCACACAGGCAGGGCCTCACACATCCACATCTGAAACTTCACCAAAAACAACTAAACCAGCTTTCAGAAGCTTAAAACAAACATAATAACATAAATAACAAAATAAATGTTATCACTTTAAGGATATAAACCCTAACTAGATGATGTGTAATTTGCTTAAGCAGTGTTTATCATAAAGCACTGACAATGTTTTGTCAAACCTTTTTTTTCATTCTTGTTGCATCTCAGTGCTGTTGACCTCTGGGTCCTGTTAGCAGTCACTTCCTGTGTACATGCACGCACTCCAGCAATGGTTGCATGGTATTTACCAGGCAGGGATTCTGATGGTGTGAACAAGAGAACATACCTGCGAAATGTATGCTGAAATGGCCACTTGAAGTAAAAATTAAAACACATTTTTAAATGACATTACCATGCTAAAATGTATATGAGATTTTAGTGACAGGTTTTACTTTAACTCCTTTCTTGCCCACCATATTTGGTCAATGACATCATTTACTAAATATAGTCATGTCCATATTTGACATCATGTCTGTAATTGGTCAATTATGTCACCCCTTTGTTTACAGTAGCAGGGACTCAGAGATGGTATTTGGCATGAATAAATTGACGGGAGTGGATCATTGAGATTCTTTACCTTTGGCATGTTGGCAATTCCATTAAGCACCCCGCCCTCAGACTTCCACTTCCACTGGGCCAGGGCTGTGGAGAAGTGGCCCTTGTCCTCATCAACATGGGGTACCCCCTGGCAAGGTAACCCCCATGTTGAGGGCATGTGGCCTGGTATGGTTAAGAAGGAGAGGGTACATGCTCCCCCCCCCGCCTTTCCTGACTTGCCAGGCTGCATGCCTGGATAAGGGTCTAGGACTAGATTTTGTGGGGGACAAAAGGCTTTTTTTAGGCTTTTCATTGGGTCCCTTTTAATATTCATATCAGACCTGCTGGCTCCCTAACAACCAGGAGCTGATGAATGTTTCAATCATTGCTGCAGCTGAAGGTTCAGGTCGGTTTGCTGAACCGCCCAAACAGTGTATGAACCTGCAGCTCATAAATATTGTATGCAGTGCAGTCTCATATTATTTTGCCTTCTGGTCAAATGTTCTTAAGCTATAGTGTTAGGCTGGTTTTTCTATTGGTGAATGTTCTTAGGGTTTTTTTTCTCTTAGGATCAAATGTGAGAGAATGCTACATTCACCCCGTGAAAGGTGATAGAAACTGACATTTCAAACATATTACAAACATTAGGGGTATTATTCATGACTTTCATGTGAATGGTGAGACATTCGCAATGGGAATTTTGTATGCATAGACCCTTTAATGTGAGTTTCTTCATATGATATTTTCAGTACTGTAACTGAATGATTGATCTCCCACAATTGTACAATGCTACAAAATAATCACGTAACAAACTATAATCGATTAATTTCCTTAAAACCTCCACCATAGACTTGAATAGGAGAAGGAAATAAATCATGTATGAAGAAGATTCCTTGGTGATTTTTTCCATTCAAGCATACATCATGAGAATAATCCTGTGACAATTGCTGAACAATCTCCTGCAGTAGAACAAAAGAGCTGTTTTTGCACTAGGACATTTTTTTCATTCTCTGTCATTAAAAACTGCCTTTATAACGTGGTATTAGCTTTACATAGCAGGAAACAATTGCTATTTTGTGTGGCTGCATTGGGCATTTGTTAGGAGGTTGGTCTCACGAGATTGACTCAATGACTCAACTAACCATTATGAACTGAAAAAAAAGCCCAAATAGTCTAAATGGTAAATATTAACTGATTAATCTCCAACTTCTATTGATTGACTGACTGACTAAGAAAAAAGTGTTTGACATGCACAGACAAACCAGTTTCTTTACTACAGGCGCATGCCTTGGCTATAGGCAACAAGAACTACTACTACTATTATTACTACTACTACTACTACTACTACTACTACTACTATCTACTAAATGCTATTCTTTAAATTACACTTTTTACTTACCAAATATTTTTTGACAGATAATAAAAGTGTTGTTTAAAAATTGTTTGCTTTTGTAGTAGACAAAGGTTTTCTTCAAACAGAACTATATTCAACTACTAGGTACTGCTTGGCAATAAATTAAATTTCATAAAATATTCATGCAAAATTTTCTAACCATAAGCTTTAACATACCTTATTACTAATAAAGATGATATAACAGTTAAGCAGAATGATGACAGTACAACTGCAACTACCGCCAAGACAGTTGTGTGACCATAAGCGTTTGAAGGGTTTCCTGAAGGAAGAGTAAGTGCATGACATCTCTCACCATGATATCCCGCGTGACACCTACAAGTAAAACATCTGTATAAGAGCAATGAAAAAATGTAAAGGTATTATTTTTAACTTGCATCTAGATTAAAAAGAAATATACTTAAAGTCAAACTCCAGGGGAAAAAAAAAATCAGTGTTAGACTTAACAGTAACTATGTTTCCAAGAGTCTTTCAGGACAGCAACAGCGTGACTACCACAGAGGTAGGAAACACAAAAGGAAGGACCTTAAAAATGTGGTCCCTCAGTTCTGTCCTAAGCATTTTGGCAAATAACCCTCCTGGGATGTTTAACTGAAAGACATAAAACCACAAGGTACTGTATAATAAAATAGGGAGATAATCCCTGCTGCCCTGGAAGTTCTCTCAAGTTGTCTTTACAGGACAGCACAGTAGAGGAGAAGTTAAAATTTACTATATTAGGGAAGGACCACTGCCTGAAGAACCTTCATCCTGAAAACCTGATTACTAGCAGTGAGGAAGTCTAGACAATAATGCTTAAAGCGGAGTAGCTTGATCACACAGAAGCATGACAGATTGCCCAAGATGTAGATAAAGCCCACATTGAATGTGCCATAGAGACAAAGAATGCATGATATGTCTAAGTCCTTGTATGCCTCTGAGATAGCCTGTTTGATCCAGCGGACATTAGTATTTTGGAGGCTTAACAATCTTTTTTTCTACCAAAGTGAAGAATTAAAAAGTGCTCAGATTATCTAAAGCCATTCCAAATTGTTTAGGACCCAGACCCAAATGAAAATTATATAATTCTTCCTGTCTGCTAAAGAGATGCAGACAGAAAGAAGGCAATGCTATATCCTGAGAAAGATGAAAATCAGATTATGCCTTATAGGAAGGAACCCTGGATTAGTTCTCAAAACAAACCTGTCATCAAAAATATGAGGATTGGTTCCCTAATGGACAAGGTTGGCAGTTCACTAATGCGCCTATCTGACGTGATGGGGACCAAGAGGGCCCTCTTAAAAGGTAAGCATTTGGATCCAGAGAAATCTTAATCAAGCCTTTCAGAACCACTGAAAGATCTCATTCTTGAAAACACTTGAAAAGAACTGGTCTTGATATAGAAAAAACTATAAAGAATGTAGCTTTGAGAGGATTTGGGGCTAACCTCCAAAAAATGCTCAAAGCTGCCACTTGAATTTTGAGGGTGCTAATGGCTAGGTTGTGATCTGCTCCATCTTTTAAAAAATCTTAGATGGCAGTGAGGTCTACTGAGACTCCTTTGTCCTACCACCAGAACGAAAAAAATGTTTCAGACTTTCACATAAATAGTCTGTGTAACCTGCTTTCTGCTGGAGAGGAGGGTATTAATTACTATATCAGGTAATTCTTTTGCCGTTAAGATCTTGTTTTCAGAAATCAGACTGCCACATTCAGGTTTTGGACCTGCATAAATATTACAGATCCCTGAAAAAGAAGATTTTATTTGTTTCAATGTCTCAGAGGATGATCCTGCGCTAGAAGCTAAAGGTTGGAGAACCAGGGCCTCTTGTGCCAAAAAGAAACCACCAAAATCAGCGTAGAGTTATCCTGCTTGAGCTTCTTCAGAACAAGAGGTATGAGTCTGAAAGGTAGGAAGGCATGGCATAGCATAGTTGAAAAGTCCAAGATTTGGACTTTGGCATTCGGCTGGTTGGCAAACAGATCCACCTGAGGGGGACCCCCCCCCCCCCATTTTCTGAGAAGAATGCTTCATGATTCAAACACCCTGTGATGAGTCAGGTAATCTGCTAGCAGATTTAATGACCCCTTGAGATGAATCAGAGAAAGAGACAACAGGTGTTTCTCTGCACAGACAAAGATGTTGCTTGTCAGAAAACTCAGCTATTGACTATAAATGCTCACCCAACCCCTCCCACCCCCATTTTAGAAACAACCAAATGGGAGGCTTTCCCTGTCTCTCCACCACCAAAGATACCTCTCTTCCTGTGAGGAAACAACATTTTTCTGTCCAGGGAAGTCTTTAACAAGACACACACACACACACACATATATATATATAATTATATATAATTATTATTATACAGAATTTATATAGCGCCAATAGTTTGCACAGCACTTTACAAAATGAAGGTAGACATTACAGTTACAATGATGAAGTCACGATGAAGTCACGAGTTACGTGACGCAACGCGTCGACGGCAATAGCGTGGTGACGCACTTCCGGCGTGACGCCATCTTGGTGCACCTTTTTGATCCTGCTGTACACCCAGCATTGTATTGCTATCTCCATACAAGCCGTCTTGCCATGTAAGTGGATTACCTTCTTTCTTTGTTTGGTTATCTGCTGCCTTTTTACAAATAAAGCGGTAATACACTATGAGGATTGTGTTTATCCCCTCATTTATGAGCATATGAGCGGTTGTGACAACGGAGGAGAGTGCTTTCTGTTTACCTACTGGCCTGGAGGAATTCTATCCCTGTTCATGTGAGGCCAATCTACCAAAAGAGTCCCTGAATTGGAGGATTCCGTGGTGATCTACATTATGCTTTATGGCCCTGTAGGGTCATAGAGTGGAGGTGAGAGGCCATTGCAGCAAGACTGCCCGGGATCACGTTTTTGAAGTGTGCTGTGATTCACCTGCACCCCTGTAGATATATGAACTATGGACACTTTATCCTGCACTTAACCACTACTATTAGCCTATTAAGGGCCACTGTCTTCTGCTCATCCCTAGGTGGATTTGGGTCATGTTAATACCTATACTAATACCTATATTTACCATTTGGTTATTTAGGTTTTAGTGTTTTGTTCTTCTAGCGCTGCATCAATTTTACATTTTATTCATATTGCCTTTGTTTGGTGTGGGACAGATGCTGGCTGCTTCCTAGCTTTATTTACTATTCACCATAAGAGCGCAGGAGGATATTTATGTGATTTAGTCTATTACAGTTACAATACAATTTGGTACAAGAGGAAACAGAGGGCCCTACTTGTTAGAGCTTACAATCTATATATATGATACATTTTTTTATCTATCCACTTGTGTCCTGTTTTTTTATCATTGGTATATTGGAGATAACAGGCGTAAATTTCCACAAACTTATGTGGAGATTCTGTATGGAATAACCATGATGAAGAGAATAAATGATTGTTATACTGAATGAAAGACACTGCAAGTCATGCCCAACAGCACCACATAAGTTAATAAAGAAGCTGCACAAGAGTCAATGGAGTTGATATATATGGACTGTACATGCTGACAGCTCACATCCTGAGGAAGAAGACCATAGATGAGAGTAGCTGACAGAGACATTGTTACATGCACATTCTATACACTGTAACCTGCTTGGTTCAGTGCTGTTTAGCTGCCAAATAGACAAGCTGCTCCATTATTAAAGCTCCTGGGCCCTGGATAGTTCAACTGAAAACTACTGCAAAGCTAAAAACACATCACCCTAAACACTCCTCCTATTCTTTAAGGTAATCAGCCATTAACTGCACACACTTCTTTCTGTGTCCTGTGGTTGCACATGGTTCAGTAAGCTATCAGTTTGTAACCAGAAACAGTCACACTGGGGTTGATTTACTAAAACTGGAGAGTGCAATACCTGGTGCAGCTGTGCATGGTAGCTTCTAACTTCAACTTGCTCAATTAACCCCTTTGCGCCGGCCGCACACAAATGTGCGGCCGCCCGGCATCTGGGCCTAGACGCCGAGCGGCCACACATTTGCGTCCATGTAACTAAATACATATGTGCTGAGAGTGCGCGCCCTGCGCGCTCCCAGCACACATGTGTGGTACTCACGGAAAGGTCCCGGTCCGCTCTTTCGAACGGGACCTTTCCCGATCATGTGACTGCCGTGACGCGTCATCGCGGCGGTCACATGATTCCTAAACCACGCCCCAACCGCCCCGCCTCCCGGCGTCTGAATCTCTTAAAGGGCCGGTAGGCATCGGCGGGAAGGGGTTAAGCTTTGACAAAAAAAAAATGGAAACTGATTGGTCTCTATGCAGAGCTGCACCAGATTTTGCACTCTCCAGTTTTAGTAAATCAACCCCAGTTTCTCTCTGGATTTATCTCACACAGACGAATGCAGTTCTGCTTATGTAGTTATTTTTGTCTCTCTTTAAAGGCCATCAGGGACTGCCTTGAATAATCTATGGTCTCTGTAGATGCCACACACTGTCTATAATTTTGAATGCATCTAAACTCTGCATTTGGTCTTTTAGAAAGGTATGAAACTTTCCTAAAGGATTCTGAACCACAAACACATGAGATTAGATACCCAGATTCAATTTGTCTGTGGGTACCGGAACTAAACACCCTTTGGTCTACCAGTTCCCCCAACAGCACCAGCAGCACCAATGCCTTTACTAAGTCCCTTGGAGAAGGTGTTAGAAAAAATATTGCAGGTGACCTGGCCAAAAAACTCTAGGTGGTAGCCCTCTGCCATCAGATGCTACTTGTATGGATTTGTGGTAACTTTGAGCAACTGTGGTAGGAAGAGCCTTAACTTTCCCCCTACTTGGACCGGAGAGCCATTGGGGCTTGCGGCTTGTCTAGAAAGGGCAAACAGAATTCCTCCTTTCTGCCTAACCTTACCTTGCCATTGCCTTTTTTGGGCTGATCTTATAACCCTGCAATTGGTATTTAAGCCATGAAAAAACATTTTGGCTGTACCTTATTCTGTTTTATAGAAAACGCCTTTTTTCTTGTCTGCCCTGCAGTACAGTACCCTCTCTGGGATTTAGACCAAACAGTAAAACCCTTGCAAATGGAATACCACAAAGACGATATAAATAAATAGGCAACACTCCAAACAACTAACATTTCAATTTTCATATATTTATGAAAGAAAGCATCATATAGATACATAACAGTTATGTTAGGAAAAAGGAAAACTCTCAGCCACAAGCATCATATACATTTTCATTAGAAACAATTAACAAACATCAATATTGATAACTACCAGAGAAAAACATCAGCTGGCATGTGGACACTCAAGATCAGGTGAATAATTTGAGATAATTTTATTAATTTGTACTGTCTTCCTGAATAGGTCCAAAATATAGCTTCTATCATATGTAGTTACCACCAAAAATGAGCCTATGCATAGATTGCTGCTGCTTACAGTAAAAATCCCATCTCTCACTCCCCACAGCACTCTTTTACTATGACTAAGACATCTGGCTAGTGTACAGTGATAAATGGGGGTCCCTCAATCTCCACCTGGTTCACTAAGGAAAGGCCTATTCTATTCACAGAATGTAAGGTGTTCTGTGATTGGATGAGGGGAGATCCTGTGGTCTGCCCAAACCTCCTCTCCATAGGATCCTCATCTTTGTTGGGAACTTACAAGATTGTGCTGCTCTAAAAAAAAATATTTTTCCTAAGTAATCTCTCCAGGATAGCACAGGAGAGAACATGACTACCCCAGAAGTAATTTATTAAACAATAAAAAATAGCACGCTTACATTTGGAGTTCTTGACATACAGCATTAGGAGTGGGTAAGAACACCACAAGGCTATACGAAAGCATCGGCAGTTCCACTGTCATGAGCCAGCGTGAGAGACAGACCAGTTTGACAGCTGTCAAACAACTGCCAATGGCCGGCATCCAACACCGTTCCACTCTGCCTCGTGGCAACCCCCAACATGTTTCTGAGAGAAGGGGGTGGTACGGGGGGCTATAACATATTTCAGAGGTACATTCCTCCTTTGTTTGCAATGCATTACTTTCCTACCGTACCACCCCCTTCTCTTACAAACGCATAGTTATTTTTCTTTTTCCTGGAGTTCCAACTTAGGAAACAGAGGGCAGTATAGCATTGATCTCTCACCAGTGATGTTTGGCCTGGACCTGCTGATCAGCTGTACTGAATCAGAGCTCAATCTTCTCTCCCTGGAGTACATTCCAGTCCAGAGAGAGAAGAAAGCAGATCCACGTCCAAGCAGCACACTTTAAAAGCAAAGCTACGTTACATTTAACCCCTGATTGCCCCCCGGTTAATCCTTTCACTGCCCTGTAACCAGTGTCATTATTAAAGTGTACTGATTTTTTTACTGGTCACTGTAGTAGTGTCACGGACGACTTCAGATAGCATTAGCATCAGTTAGTGTCCCTCCCAGATAGCGTCAGACTGCACACCACTACATCAATCATCACATTGAACCCTCTGATTGCCAGGAACACGCTCACATACACAACAAACCTCCATTGCTTGTGTAGTTTCTGGACAGATCAATATATTTGATCAGATCAGAACTATACTAGCGTAGTATAGTATCCCCAAAAACGCACCTGCATTTAGCCCCTACTCTTAACCCACCCTTCTCCCCAGCAAGTGCAGATCTCTGCTAGCACTAGCAGGTAATTTTGTTTTATAGCAGTTCAAGCAGTCCCTGACAGCCAGGTGCTCTTTTTCACGGGAGTCGCACTAGGTACCTATACATTTAGTGAAAAGGACTACAGGATTCTGGGTATGTCAGATGAGAGTGAAGGGGAAGCCTCACTGACAGAATTAGGCTCAGAATATGAACCTGTAGAGAGCAGCAGCACGTGACATATAACTCAGGTGAAGAAGTAGAGGTCCCTGCTAAGGTCAGGCGTACCCAACCCCATTCCCAGGTTGCTGAAGGCTGAGGTGTTACAATTCCATTATGATCCTGGTGGGGAGGAGCCTGAGCATGGCACTGAACGGGAGATCGAAGTAGGGTCTCCCGACACCGGGCTCCTTCACCATCCCACCATGAGCCGATGGGAGGATAGCTGAATTTGAGAGGGGGTTTGCCTGCTGCTGTGCCGGGGCCTTGTGGAGTGCTCCGGTGTCCGGATCTGTCTCCCACGGTCCCTGGTGTCCAGGGAGTAGGCTGGGGCTAAGGAGGAGGAGGAGGAGGTGGAGAGCCCTGGAAGCTGGAGCATAGAGGAAGCTGGGCAGTCACGTGATCAAATGCAGGGGATCGCTGGGAGGAGGGAGAAGCTGGCCAGTCCACAGGAGGACATGTAGCTCTGCTCTCCTTTCTTCCCCCTCTTTCCCCCCCTAATCTATAAATCTATAAACACAAGTTCAATCAATAAAAATTATTGGAAGCTAAAATGGATGTGGAGGTTGAGACCCAAGGGGGACATATGAGGAGAACCCCACCCTGGAAAACTCTGCTGAACTGGACGGGCTTATTCCAGCAACCCCCCTGTTGGTGAGAGCATCTGAGGCCCCCCCCCCCAGAAGTGAAGAAGAGATAAATGGGTGAGTTAGAGTGGCAGAAGAGCATGAACTGTGAAACACTTCAAGTGTTAAATTGAAAATGCAGTAAATGTTTGATGGTCAAAGGCGTGGGGGTTGCTTCCAGGGGACACTATTGAGATTACCGAGTGTTTGGTATTTAAACGGATGAAGGATAAAAATAAAAGAAAGTGGACCTGAAAATAACACTAGTTCCTGAGGGGTGTTAACGAAGGAGATGGGAGAGAGGAAGAGGGGAAGATTGAATTATTGAAAGACTGAACTATTAAAATGAAAAACAAAGAAACAAAAGGAAGTGGGTCAAAGGCCCCCCAATCTAGTTAAATTAAAAAAATATATTCCCGGACAGGATAAACAGACTCCCGAGAGGCAAATTGGAATAAACGCAAAGAGTGTGATGGAAAATAGTACTGGAGAGAGCTCCAGATTATCCCTAGGAATATTGAATATAAAACAAAATTTAGAAGAAGCAGATAGTGAGAAAATAGAAATGATGGAGAATTTAGAAGATCAAGACTCACATCTGCCAACTAAATCAGAAATAGCAAAAATGTTTAAAGGTCTAGAAAAATCTATAAAACAAGAAATGGCGAAGCTACTGTGATAAGAGTGTGACAAGCTTGTATAGAATGAATGTATAGATTATAATTGAACACTTGGTTTCTTTGTTACCGGAATAACAGGTTATTACAGTTCTTGGTTTTTCTTTGTTACCAGAATGACAGATTCAGTTCAGACTTGTTTGTGCAGAAGTGGATGAAACTGGATTTATCTGAAATTATGACTCACTGCCATGAGATAGGGCACACCGTGAGAACAGGCAACTGAGCATGAATACACGCTGTGTTCACGTGCCGCAACTTATCCACTGCGCATATACATGCGTGAAATAAGAAGAGGGGATTTCTGGGAAGAAAATGGGACTATCTTGGTGAGACAGACTTGTCTCGTGGTGTTTTTCCCGGTTTCCTCCTCGCTGATTGCTGGAAGTCCCCCAATCGAGGTGAAGGGTGATGCTACAATATCCAGTGATGTATTGATGCTTACTCTTTATGATTTATTCTATATATGATTAGCTATAACCTGTATTTGTATTAGGGAATATTAAATATCAATAAATGTACTTTTTTATATTTTACCTCTAAAGACTTAGTCTTTCCTATCTGGTATGATAGTGAGTAAGCTGTAGACTTAATTTTGAACAGGTAAAACATAAATTGGCATAGTCAGCAGGATCATTTGGGGAAAATTTTGTTGTTGTAAAGTATTTTGTTTTGGGATTTTCAGCGGAGACCTCTTTTTCGCAGAAGAGTCTCCGTGCAAAATCTCAAAAATTGGCTTTTTGCCAATTAGGTTCAAATGCTTATAGAAGGACAGCGGAATGTGATATTGAAAAATTAAGAACAGAAATTGAAAGTGTGCATTCAGATGTTTTATTTGAACCTGTTGGCACTTTTCCAAAAGTTTTGAATTAGTATATTTTTTACATAGATGTTGAGAGGGGCGGGACTTTGGGAAGTTCAACTAGTAAAAGAGGGAACCTCTGACCAGAGTCATGCCCATTTGGCACATCGTAAAAATTTTGAAACACATAACTAACATCCCCATTTGAAAAGAATCAACCATGTTTAGGAAGAAGAATAAAGACAAAAGTGAGGAAAAAGTGGAGGTACCCGGCTGGACCGAGGCTCCATATAATATTGTTACTAGAGAATTAGTTACACAGGGTTTGGCTGAATCATGGGAGAGTAAACTAAAAGGCAGAACCCCTTGATATTGTAAATGTACTCAAGGGGGTCCCTGCCAAGGCAGGTGATGCTGTAGATTTAGGTTTAAAAGGTATCAAACCCCTTGATGTTGTAAATGTACTTGAGGGGATCCCTGCCAAGGCAGGTGATGTAGTGGCTTTAGGCAGACGCAGTTGGATTTTGCTAATTGCATACAGGAAGATTCATAAGAAATTACATCAGGTAATGAAGGATTACCATCAACTAGAGCAGAAGACCATAGAAGGTAAAATTGTTCTTCTGCAATGTGGGCAAAAATTGTTGAAAGATAAATTAGAACATTATCAAAATATAGTCGAGATATCAGCAGTTAAAGTGGCCCAAAATAAATATACTAAACGAAGGGGAAGGGTGAACCATTGGAAAGTCCATTGGGCAATAGCAGCAGCCACAGTTGATTGGGATCCAATTAAGTGGATGCTGATGTGTGAGATTCTTCATCTAGCGATGATTGGGATGATTGCCCCGGAGGACCAAAGGCTGGGAAATCCATCCGGCCAAAATACAAGGTCCGTCTCAGGTAGTGAAATTCCTGGGGATACAGTGGAATAAGGGGCACAGAGATCTTGCCCAAAGCAAAAGAAAGAAAAGGAAAAATGTGAAATATCTTAGTAAATGGATAAAGTATTATGATTTTGATGCATCATTAGACAAGGATTCTTGTGTTAAGCTATGTAGGAGAATTAAAACTGAAGCCGGCACTAAAAACATAGGAAACAGGTGCTCATGAATGAAATGAAAAATAGAACAAATGGGTATAGCATTGACCGAGTTGTGTGAGTCTACTACTGACTATGAGTGTTGTATATGAATACATAACATATCTGTTGAGACCCCAGACTGCTATGAAGTCATAGAGAACCATAGATACCTGGTAAATGTATTACAAGCTTGATGGTTTAAGAAAGTAGATATGCTGATTTTGTTGTTTTTTTTTACCAACATTCATATTCTATGTTGTTAAACTTTGTATGTGCATTTGTAACATGTCTTTAAAGAATCCGGATTTAAATATATTGATAGGAATGAGAGAAGTGTTTAATAAGGATGGAATGGATGTGTATGTTGTTGAGAAAGATACATAGTAAGTAAGTGTTTGGAAAAAGAGGTGTGGCAGGACTTTGTTTAATTTTCAAGCAGACACGGCTGCAGCTATATCCAAAACATCTGATGCAGAAAGAGAAGCTGAAATTCAGGAAACATGGCTACAGGGTACAGCCCTTTGGGCTCACCAAAAAAGTGGACATCTTGGAGAAAAGGCCACTTACAGGTGGGCACAAGTGAGAGGCATACCTCTGACGTTAGACATAATTAAGCAAACAATAGCACAATGTCCACTATGTCAACATACCCAAAAGAGGGAAGTTCCACATACTGTGATGGGACATATAGGGAGAGGACAGTTACCTGGACAGCATTGGCAGATGGATTTCATTGGGCCTCTCCCAGAAAGCCGAAGATGTAAGTATGTATGCACAGCAGTAGACACATTTTCAGGATTAATGATTGGTTTCCCTTGTCAGTCTGCCACTCAATGGAGTATACTGAGAACTTTGGAAATTATCACAGTATTATGGTACTCCCCTACAGATTCAGACTGACAATGGATCTCATTTCACAGAACAACAGGTAAAGGAATATGCAAATCAACATAATATTGAATGGGTATATCATATACCCTATTACCCACAATCTGCAGGGCTTGTGGAAAGAATGAACGGATTACTAAAATCCACTTTGAAGAAGATGACAGAAGCTTTACAGATACATACAGAGGAACACCTGCATCAGCTGGTCTGGATCTTTATTCGATAGACATGATTGTTATAGGACCAGGAAAGGTAAGTACCATACCTACTGGAATAGGTTGTAAGATACCTTACAATCATTTTGGACAGATATCAACCAGGTCTAGTTTTGCACTTAGAGGAGCTGTAGTCATCGGAGGAGTGATTGACTCGGATTATCAGGGGGAAATAAAGGTAATTATGATCAACCTAGGAGGAGAATCCTTGACTATCAGCAAGGGAGAAAGGATGGCACAGTTGCTGTTAATACCCATATACTTGGCCCAACTGGAGGAAGGGCAGGCTCCAACCAAATTGACAATGCGGGGGGATAAAGGATTCGGATCCACCAACACAGTCAGTCAATGTAGGAGCCAAAATATGGGTACAAGACGAGAAAGGTCCGCCTGCCTAGGACCTAGGGCAAGGACCGAACCCTGCTACTCATGAAACCTGGGATAGAAAAATGGGAATATATTCCTCAGGAAAAATGTTATTTGAGAGAATAGAGCTGAAATTTGTTTCTGATTACAGATCAAGCTAAAACATGTTATCGCCTTTGGAATCCTTGGTATCGGGTGGTCGGCCACTATATCTGTTGAAGCCTGGACACCAGGAACTAAAGTAACTGACACTCATCAAAGTAAGGTGGGGTGGAGATGGAAAAACTCAATCAAAAACCGGCAACAGGATTCCTTTTCTTGTCCTGCTAATCAAGCTTGCAATATATTGGGCAATCGGAAGGCAGTGGAGGGATTGGCAGAGAGGGGTGGTGGATACGGAGCGGTTAGTAAGGTGGATGAGTCTGGCCGCAGAATTCAGGATAGACTGAAGCGGGGATAGCCTGTGTTGAGGTAAGCCGGTGAGGAGGGAGTTACAGTAGTCAAGTCATGATATAATAAGGGAGTGAATGAGTTGCTTAGTGGTTTCCGGAGTTAGGAACGGACGTATTTTAGAGATGTTGCGGAGGTGGAGTCTACATGAGTTTGTCAGCGATTGGACCTGGGGCTGGAAAGACAGATTGGAGTCTAGAAGGACACCTAGTACTCTGGCTTGCGGGGTGGGGCTGATGGTGGTGTTGTTGGTCGTGATGGAGAAGTCGGGGGGGGAGCATAGGCTGGGGGGGGAAACTAGGAGCTCGGTTTTAGCAAGGTTTAATTTGAGGAAGTGGAGTGAAATCCAGTCTGATATGTCGTTCAGAAGGCTAGTGATTCGGGCGGAGACTGAAGGGGTGAGGCGAGGGGTAGAGAGATAGATTTGAGTGTCATCAGCATAGAGATGGTAGTTGAAGCCGTAAGAGTGTATCAGTTGGCCAAGGGAGGAGGTGTAGATGGAGAATAGAAGGGGCCCGAGGACAGAACCTTGAGGGACCCCAACAGAGAGGGGGAGTGAGGGGGAGGTGGCAGCGTTATAGGAAACACTGAAGGAGCGCTGTGATAGATAGGAAGAGAGCCAGGAGAAAGCGGAGTCTCTGAGGCCAAGAGAGTATAGTTTTTTGAGGAGGGGGTGATCGACCAAGTCGAAAGCTGTGGAGAGGTCAAGGAGTAGGAGCACTGCGTAGTGGCCATTGGCTTTGGCGGTTAGCAGGTCGTTGGTGAGTTTGAGTAGGGCGGTTTCGGTGGAGTGTAGGGGACAGAAGCCAGACTGTAGGGGATCAAGGAGGTTGTTGTCGGTGTGGTGGGAACTCAGGCGATTATAGGCTAAGCGCTCAAGGAGTTTGGATGTAAATGGCAGAAGGGAGATGGGTCTAAGGTTGTTTAGGTCGGTGGGATCCAGGGAGGGTTTTTTAAGTATGGGAGTGATGTGCTTCAGAGGGGAGGGAAATGCGCCAGTAGAGAAGGAGAGATTAAAGAAGTGAGTGAGGAAGCGTAGGATGGAGGAGGAGGGTGATCGTAGGAGTTTTGTGGGGACAGGGTCAAGGGGGCAGGTGGTAAGGCGAGCTTCAGAGAAGACCTTAGTGACCTCTTCGGTGGTAGCAGGGTCGAAGGAGTGGAGTGTTGAGGGGGTTTTCGGGTGAGAGATGCTAGGTGGGGCGGAAGTCTGAGCAGTGGTGATGTTCCTACGAATTGCGTTGATCTTGCTTTGGAAGTGGTTAGCAATCTCGTGGGCAGTGAGTGAGGTACTGGGAGGAGGTGGGGGCGGAGAGATTAGAGAGTTAAAAGTGGAGAAGAGCCGGCAAGGACTGGAGGAGAGGGTATTGATGAGGGTTACAAAGTAGGCTTGTTTGGCAGCGTGGAGGGAGGAAGTGAGGAAGGCGGATTTATATCGGGTGATTGCTTGTTGGGATCTGGTTTTGCGCCATAGTCGCTCCAGCGCACAATTGCGTCGCTTGAGATTTTTGGTATGGTCATTCTGCCAGGGTTGAAGTGGTCGGGGTCTAATGTTTCCTGTGATTAGGGGTGCTAAGGAGTCAAGAGCAGCTGACAGCGAGTAACTTTCACATAAACCAATACACACTTTTGCAAAAAATAAAAACCCAGAGGTGATCAAATACCACCAAAAGAAAGCTCTATTTGTGGGAAAAATATTACATAAATTTCATTTTTGTACAGCATTGCATGACCGCACAATTGTCAGTTAAACTAGCGTAGTGTCATATAGCAAAAAATTACGTAAATTCCAGTATCCATGTGGCTGATTAAAGTGGTAATTAATCTCACTTAGTGCCTTATCTGCATTAACCACTTGCCATCCTGAAGATTTACCGCTCTTAATGACCAGGCCTCTTTTTGCTATTCAGCGCTGCACTATTTCAACTGATAATTGCGCAGTCATGCAATGCTGTACCCAAACAAAATTTACGTCCCTTTATTCACACAAA
Organism: Staurois parvus; assembly: GCF_062004578.1. Classification (NCBI taxonomy): domain Eukaryota; kingdom Metazoa; phylum Chordata; class Amphibia; order Anura; family Ranidae; genus Staurois; species Staurois parvus. The sequence goes on along the minus strand of NW_028318199.1, from coordinate 1,392,227 downwards.
TAGACCTTTCTTTTGGTGGTATTTTATCACCTGTGCGCTTTTTATTTTTTGCACTATAAACAAAAAAACACCAAAAATTTTGAAGAAAAACTATATTTTTACTTTAGAATATAAAAAATATATCGTAAACTCAAAGTTAGTCATAAATTAAGGCCAAAATGTATTCTGCAACATGTTTTTGGTAAAAAAAATCCCAATAAGTGTACTGCAATTTACGCCATTTTTTTTGCTATGCAGCGCTGCACTAGTTTAACTGATAATTGCACGGTCATGCAATACGGTACATAAATGGAATTTATTTCATTTTTTTCATACAAATAGAGCTTTATTTCAGTGGTATTTTATCACCTGTGTGCTTTTTGATGCTATAAACAAAAAAAGTTTTATAAAAATATATATTTTTTTTAAATAAAAACAATATTTTCTTATTTCTGTCATAAGAAATAGCCAAAAAACTCAAATTTCATCATAAATGTAGGCCAAAATGTATTCTGTTACATGTTTTGGTTAAGAAAATCCCAATAAGTGTATATTGATTGCTTTGTGTGAAAGTTATAGCATCTACAAACTATGGTATAGATAATGGAATTTACACAGCTTTTACTTTCTGACTGCTAATCACATTTCTTGAGGTGCTAAAATACCAGGACAGTACAAATACCCCCAAATGACCCCTTTTTGGAAAGTAGACACCCTAAGCTATCTGCTGAGAGGCATATTGTGTCCATGGAAGATTTTTTTTTCCCCACAAGTTTTTGGAAAATGACAAAAACATTTTTTTTTTCTTCTACACAAAGTTGTCATTTAAATGATATATTTCTCACACAAGCCATGGGTATATGTGGAATTACTCCCCAAAATACATTCTGCTACTTCTACTGGGTATGGGGATACCACATATGTGAGACTTTTTGGGAGCCTAGTCACATACAGATGCCTGAAATCCAATGACCACTTTGAAAGCCTGCAGGTGCGTAACTTCCTCACTACCTATCAGGTTTGGAGGCCCTGAAATGCCAGGATAGCACCAAACCCCCCAAATGACCCCTTTTTGGAAAGTAGATACCCCAAGAAATTTAAAAAGAGGCATGGTGAGTATTTTGCAGATCTCACTTTTTCTCACAAGGTTTTGAAATATAAAAAAAGAAAAATATGTTTTTGTTTTCTTTCTTCATTTTTCAAAAACTTGTGGCAACAAACGAGATCTGTAAAATACTCACGTTACTTCTTATCAAATTCCTTGGGGTGTCTACTTTCCAAAAAGGTGTGATTTGGGGGGTTTTGGTGCTATCCTGGCATTTCAGGGTCTCCGAAACTGATAGGTAGTATAGAAATAAAGCCCTTTAAAAGCCTGAAGGTGCTTATTGGATTTTGGGGTCCTGTACTTGGCTAGACTCTCTCACATGTGGTACCCCCATAGAAAAATGTATTTTGGGGAGTAATTCCACATATACCGATGGAATGTGTGAGCAGTAAATCATTTAAGTGACAATTTTGTGTAAAAAAATATATATATTTTTTTGTCATTTTCCAAAAACTTGGGGTAAAAAAATAAATGATTCTATTGACTCAACATGCCTCTCAACAAATAGTTTAGGGTTTCTAATTTCCAAAAAGGGGTCATTTTGGGGGGGGAGTGCATTTTATGTCCAGCATTAGAAGTTTATGCCACACATCATTCACTCTTCTAACCACCTGAAGACCAAACCTTTTCTGACACTTTTTGTTCACATGAAAAAAATCTGTATTTTTTGCTAGGAAATTACTTTGAACCACTAAACATTATATATTTTTTAAAGCAGACACCCTAGTAAATAAAATGGTGGGTACTGCAATTTTTTTATGTCACATAGTACTCGTGCAGCAATTTTTCAACCGCAATGTTTTTGCAAAAAATACACTTTTTTTTACTTTTAATGCACAGAAACACAATATATTGGTCAATTACTTGGTAAAATATAAAAGATGATGGTATTCTGAGTAAATAAATATCAAACATGACATGCTTTAAAACTGTCCATGCCCTGTGCAATGGCAACAAACTGCATACATTTTTAATATCCATAGGCAACATTTTAAAACCTTTACAAGCTACCATTTTAGATTTACAAAGGATGTCTAGTGTTAGAATTACTGCCCTTGATCTGGCGTTCGCGGCGATACCTCACATGAATGGGGCAACCGCTGTTTACCGTATTTTTCGCTCCATAAGACGCACTTTTTCCCCCCAAAAAAAGGGGGGGAAATGTCAGTGCGTCTTATGGAGCGAATATGGAGCGGCCGGTCCGGTATTTCCACCGCCGCCGTGTCAGAATACCGGGCCGGCCGCTCAGCTCTGCAGCGGGACCTTATGGAGATGACTCCTGACCTTTGGGGAGGTGGGGAGCGGATACCTGAATTTGACAGGTACCCGCTCTTACTTCTTCGTTCTTTGATCTTACCTGTTCCTCTATCCAGCGGCGCGCTGTCTTCCGGCTTCTGTAGTGTGGGCACTGGGCATGACAGCCGGGTGCCAAGTGCGCATGCGCAAGAAGCGGTGCTTTTTGTGAATGGTAAGGCGGTACCTGGGACACATGACAGATCCCAGAAGCCGCCGGACCAATCACAAAGCGCAAGTGCTTCTCGCTCATGCGCACTGGGCACCCGGCTGTCATGCCGAGCGCCATTACAGAAGCCTGGAAGCGGCTGGATCGAGGAACAGGTAAGATCAAACAAAAACTCTGCGGAAGTAAGAGCGGGTACCTGTCAAATTCAGGTACCCGCTCCCCACCTCCCCAAAGGTCAGCAGTCATCTGTACTGTCCGCAGTCTCTGGTCATCCCTGTGCTGTCCGCAGTCTCTGGTCATCCCTGTGCTGTCCGCAGTCTCTGGTCATCCCTGTGCTGTCCGCAGTCTCTGGTCATCTCCTGTACTGTCTGCAGTCCATTAGTTCAGAATTTTTTTTTTCCTGTTTTCTGCCTCTAAAACCTAGGTGCATCTTATAGTCAGGTGCGTCTTATGGAGCGAAAAATACGGTACATACCGACACAGGGTCAACGCTCGCGCAGGCAGGTGCGCGTTTAGGGAGGCGAGTGTGCTTTTTTTTTTTAAGTTATTTTGATTTTTTTAATTCTTTTTACACTGTCCCTTTCATTTTTTTTTGGATCACTTATTTTTTTTACTTTTATTTGATTTTCCAGTATAAATAGAACACCACATTTGAAAAAATATTACACATATACATATTTCCATTTACCCCAATATTACCCCCACCCCCACCCACCCTTCCACCCTCCCCCAAACCCATTTTCCCCATCCACCTCCTCTTTCCTAAACTATATCTTCTCTCATATTTATCTATCTATCTCTGATGCTGCTCTCTCTCTCGGATTCTCAGTTTAGGCTCTCTCCTGATTTCTAAGCTTCCCCCTCAGTTCCGACCAGTTCCATATATCTTTCAGAGGTTTTAAATTTCAACCAACGTTTTCCTGAATATTTCCATTTTATCTTCCTCCATGTGACATAGCTCCTCCATCCTATAGATATTTTCAACTCTATCCATTTGTTAATTCTTGGTGCTTCAGGAACCTGGCAGCACTTGGAAATCAAACCCTTAGCCACACTAATTAAGTGATAAAGTACCCTATTTTTATTTCATTTTGCTGGGGGCTCAAAGTTATAAAATAAACACCTGCAAGGATCCTTCTGTACAGTTCTCCCACATATTTCCCAAGTGTATTGAATTATTTCCCTCCAGTAAACCTGTATTTTAGGGAAACCACAACATATATGTGTGTATAGGTGAATTATCTACTTGTTGCCTGTGAGCTACATTTGGTGTAATATACCATCTAGTTAAACGTGTATAATTCATCTCCACTGCTCAAATTTGTCACCTCATGTGTTAATTTGAAAACCTTATTACATTGCTGTGCATTCAATTCTGTTCCAAGCTCCCTTTCCCGTTTTTCCAAGAACCCCAGAGGATCAGTTCCTTCCATAGCCATAAGGATCTTATAAATCCTAGAAGTGACATGTTTTGGGGTTATTTTTTCATTTAACAATTTTTCAAACGGATACATGTCCTCCAACGTCCTCGGTGGTTGTGGGAGACTTGAAACAGATTGTTTAGTTGATAGTACCAACACTCATCAAATGTGATAAATAAATCTTTTTTCTTCTTTAAATTTTGAAAAGTGTGCAATTTTCCTTCATTCAATATATTCCTCAAATGTGCATTCTTATCCTTTATCTATTTCCCAAAAATATTATCCTTCCCCGGGGGAAATAATCCATTCCCACCAAGGGAGTCAATATTGAATTGTGTTTCCATCCTTTTTGACTGTACATTCTATCCCATATACTCAAAACTTTCCTTGTCAGTGAATATTAACATCCAATGTGCAAAACTTATGTGGTATCCATACAATCTTCTCTAACTGTGCCTTACTTAACATCCCTTCCATATTTACCCATCCTTTCCCTTGTGAATTAAATGTCCAATCTACTATTCGTGATAAAATCACTGCTACATAGTAATTCCTTATGTTGGGTAAACCCATACCTTCATTCCCTTTTATTCTACTCAGGACCTCATAACTGATTCTCGGTTTCTTATTTGCCCATAGAAACAATTGAGTACTATCCGTGGTACTTTTTTTATTTGCACTAATACAATTTTGAGGACATTTACTATAAAAAACTGGATTATGATCCGACCCAGGACTTTACAAAGCAATTAAAAGGTTTCATTAAAACACTTCCAGCCCACCTACATTCAGAACTTATAAATGCGATTCCGGATCATCCAGAAATCGGGGACTTCTACATACTGCCCAAAGTCCACAAGCCAGGAAATCCAGGCAGACCCATCATAACAGGTATGAATACACTCACCGAACAAATCTCAGGCTTTGTAGAAAAATTTTTAAAACCGTTAGTCATGAATACTGCTAGTTTCCTGCAAGACACAACTGACTTTCTGAACAAGATTAACAACATACAGCAATTACCATCTAAAACACTTCTAGTGACTATGGATGTAGTATCCCTGTATAGTAATATCCCTTACAAGGATGGATTAGCTGCATGTCACAGATCCTTATCCTCACCAAACAACAAATACACTGCTGAGGATGTTACACAGCTCATTGAATTTATACTTACACACAACTACTTTGCTTTCAATAAAGACATCTATCTTCAATGTATTGGCACTGCGATGGGAAGTAAAATGTCACCCCAATATGCAAATTTATTTATGGCTGACCTGGAGGAACAATTCCTGAACAGCATGGAACAAAAGCCATAAAGATACTTTCGCTACATCATATGGACAGAAGGTGAAGAAAACCTAAAACAATTTTACTCATTGATGAACACTTTTCATCCATCAATCAAACTAAAAATGGAATACTCAAACACACGTCAACTTTCTAGACACCACAGTATACATCAGGGATGATACGCTTCACACCTCAATATACAGATGCAACTACCTCCACAGTTCCAGCTTCCACCCCCAACACACGAAACGTGCCATCATACACAGTCAGGCCATTATATACCACCGAGTATGTTCTGACCCAAGAGACAGAGATAAACATCTCGGGACACTAGCAGACTCCTACCATAAGAAAGGTTACAAGGACAAAACTATCAACACCGGCATAAACACAGCCTTGAGAACCCAAAGAGAAAATCTACTTCAGTACAAAGAGAAAAAAAACAAACAACCGCGTACCTCTAGTAACCACATACAACCCAGCACTAGAAGGACTAAGAAAAATAATCAAAGATTTACAACCCATCATAACAGGGGATGGAACTCTGAAAGAAATATTCCAGCAACCCCCAATACTGGCTTTCAGACAACCCCCCAACCTCAGAAATAAACTAATCAGTAGGAAACTTCCTTCTGATTATGTTGTCACTAGAGATGAGCGAAGTATTCAAAAATTCGATTCGGCTGATTCGGCGAATTTGAGGAATAAATTCGATTCGATGCGAATATATTCGCTGCGATTTTAACTTATAAAAGGGTGTTTCTAGGCTTCAGAGAGCCTTTATATTAGTGCAGAACACTGTACCTTTAATTTAAATGCCCTTGGAGTCTGCTGGGGAAGAGAAATAATACTACCAGTGAGTATGACATGCAGATGAGTGCCGTCGATCTTAGAATCACCGCACACTTCACTCATTTGGGCAGTCACGGGGCCAAAACCAGAGTGTGGAGCCACAGTGCGGCGGTGGAGGCAGCAGCAATGGGAGGCCATACAGCACCCTATGACAAAAATGGAACCCACCAGCAGTGTGAGGAGACCTGAAAGTGGCACATGGCAGAGTGTGGCGATGGAGACAGCAGCAATGGGAGGCCGTACAGGGACCCATGACACACTCTGGACCTGGCAGCAGCATTAGGAGGCGGTACGGGGGCCCATGGCAGATTACGGGCCTGGCAGCAGCAATGGGAGGCCCGTAATCTGCCAGCACCCTATGACAAAAAATGGAACCCACCAGCAGTGTGAGGAGACCTGAAAGTGGCACATGGCAGAGTGTGGCGATGGAGACAGCAGCAATGGGAGGCCGTAGAGGGACCCATGAGACACTCTGGACCTGGCAGCAGCATGAGGAGGCGGTACAGGGGCCCATGGCAGATTACGGGCCTGGCAGCAGCAATGGGAGGCCCGTAATCTGCCAGCACCCTATGACAAAAAATGGAACACACCAGCAGTGTGAGGAGACCTGAAAGTGGCACATGGCAGAGTGTGGCGATGGGAACAGCAGCAATGGGAGGCCGTACAGGGACCCATGAGACACTCTGGACCTGGCAGCAGCATGAGGAGGCGGTACTGGGGCCCATGGCAGATTACGGGCCTGGCAGCAGCAATGGGAGGCCCGTAATCTGCCAGCACCCTATGACAAAAAATGGAACACACCAGCAGTGTGAGGAGACCTGAAAGTGGCACATGGCAGAGTGTGGCGATGGAGACAGCAGCAATGGGAGGCCGTACAGGGACCCATGAGAGACTCTGGACCTGGCAGCAGCATGAGGAGGCGGTACAGGGGCCCATGGCAGATTACGGGCCTGGCAGCAGCAATGAGAGGCCCGTAATCTGCCAGCACCCTATGACAAAAAATGGAACACACCAGCAGTGTGAGGAGACCTGAAAGTGGCACATGGCAGAGTGTGGCGATGGAGACAGCAGCAATGGGAGGCCGTACAGGGACCCATGAGAGACTCTGGACCTGGCAGCAGCATGAGGAGGCGGTACAGGGGCCCATGGCAGATTACAGGCCTGGCAGCAGCAATGAGAGGCCCGTAATCTGCCAGCACCCTATGACAAAAAATGGAACACACCAGCAGTGTGAGGAGACATGAAAGTGGCACATGGCAGAGTGTGGCGATGGAGACAGCAGCAATGGGAGGCCGTACAGGGACCCATGAGAGACTCTGGACCTGGCAGCAGCATGAGGAGGCGGTACAGGGGCCCATGGCAGATTACAGGCCTGGCAGCAGCAATGGGAGGCCCGTAATCTGCCAGCACCCTATGACAAAAAATGGAACACACCAGCAGTGTGAGGAGACCTGAAAGTGGCACATGGCAGAGTGTGGCGATGGAGACAGCAGCAATGGGAGGCCGTACAGGGACCCATGAGACACTCTGGACCTGGCAGCAGCATGAGGAGGCGGTACTGGGGCCCATGGCAGATTACGGGCCTGGCAGCAGCAATGGGAGGCCCGTAATCTGCCAGCACCCTATGACAAAAAATGTAACACACCAGCAGTGTGAGGAGACCTGAAAGTGGCACATGGCAGAGTGTGGCAATGGAGACAGCAGCAATGGGAGGCCGTACAGGGACCCATGAGAGACTCTGGACCTGGCAGCAGCATGAGTAGGCGGTACGGGGGCCCATGGCAGATTACGGGCCTGGCAGCAGCAATGGGAGGCCCGTAATCTGCCAGCACCCTATGACAAAAAATGGAACCCACCAGCAGTGTGAGGAGACCTGAAAGTGGCACATGGCAGAGTGTGGCGATGGAGACAGCAGCAATGGGAGGCCGTACAGGGACTCATGAGACACTCTGGACCTGGCAGCAGCATGAGGAGGTGGTACAGGGGCCCATGGCAGATTACGGGCCTGGCAGCAGCAATGGGAGGCCCGTAATCTGCCAGCACCCTATGACAAAAAATGGAACACACCAGCAGTGTGAGGAGACCTGAAAGTGGCACATGGCAGAGTGTGGCGATGGAGACAGCAGCAATGGGAGGCCGTACAGGGACCCATGAGACACTCTGGACCTGGCAGCAGCATGAGGAGGCGGTACTGGGGCCCATGGCAGATTACGGGCCTGGCAGCAGCAATGGGAGGCCCGTAATCTGCCAGCACCCTATGACAAAAAATGTAACACACCAGGAGTGTGAGGAGACCTGAAAGTGGCACATGTTTGGGGCATGATTCATGGCGGATTTAGTCAGTTGTGTCAGGAACTGGTGGTTTGAAATCCAGACTAATCCACGCCTGATTCATTTTCACAAACGTCAGTCTCTCCACACTTTGGGTGGACAGTCGTGTCCTCCGCGGAGTTACAATACCTCCTGCCGCACTAAACACGCGCTCCGATGCCACGCTACTGGCCGGGCATGACAGCCTTTCAAGGGCAAATTCAGCTAGTTGGGGCCAAAGGTCAAGTTTCGTTGCCCAGTAGTCAAGGGGATTGTCTACCTTGGTTGGCAGGGTGCTGTCCAAGTAGGCCCAAGCCTGTTTGAGGTCCTGCTCCAGGTCCACCTGATGCTGCTGCTGCTGCTGCGGCTGGTTAGTAGTTTCTTCACTGCGCTGGTGAAGAAAGCTACTCATCATCGACTGCAGACTGAGGCAGCCGCTGCTGGTGGAGCTGCCACTGCTCCTACCACCCCACCCCTCCCCTGCTGCCATGGCAGCGGAACGCGAGCGCACAGGGCCCACAGTGTCTGAGGATGGACGTTGGCGCAGAAAGGCAGAGACCAACTGACTACATAGGTGGTTTTTATAGTACGTTATTTTGGCCTCCCTCTCAGCAGGTGTGAAAAAGGCCACCATTTTTGAACGGTAGCGAGGGTCCAACAAGGTGGACAGCCAAAAGTCATCCCTCTGTCTGATGGTTATTATTCGGCTGTCGCTACGCAAGCAACCGAGCATGCTATGGGCCATTTGTGCCAAGGAATGCGAGGGACTCCCTGCCTCCATCTCCACAGCATACTGCCACGGTGCGTCTGGGTCCTCTGTCTCCTCCTCCTCCTCCTCTACCAGATGCTCCTGCTCCTCCACTCCTGTCCGCTGAGTGGAAAAACCACCCATTTCACTCAATAATTCCTGAGCACAAATGTCCTCCTCTACCTCCTCCTCTTCTTCCTGTCCTGCCCCCACAGGGGTCATGTGGCGTTGAGATCTGTGCGCCATGTCTACCGCACCCTGACCAGCCATTGTTAACAGCATTTGTTCCAGGACGTGCAACAGAGGAATGACGTCGTTCATCCCATAGTCCTGCGAATAGCGTGGCCTCCTCAAAGGGCCTGAGCAAGCGGCAGGTGTCACGCATGAGCTGCCAATGGCTGACATCTAAGTTACACAGGGGAGTACCTTTATCCGCTTGTAACATCAGGAAATCGGTGATGGCCTTTCGCTGTTCGTAAAGGCGGTCTAACATGTGTAGGGTTGAATTCCACCTTGTTGCAACGTCGCAGATCAGGCGATGCTGTGGAATTCCGTTCTGCCGCTGCAGCTCAAGGAGGGTGTGCTTTGCGGTGTAGGAATGGCTGAAATGCATGCAAAGTTTACGTGACATTTTAAGGATGTCTTGCAGTGGGATGATGGATTTTAGGAACCGCTTGACAACCAGATTGAACACGTGAGCCATGCATGGCGCATGGCACAACCTTCCTTGATGCAGAGCAGACACCATGTTCTTTCCGTTGTCGGTCAACATGGTTCCGATTTTCAGTTTGCGCGGAGACAGCCATCTGTCGATTTCTCTGTTCATTACACTCAGAAGTTCCTCCCCTGTGTGACTACGTTCGCCAAGGCATACCAGGTGCAGCGCAGCGTGACACCGTTGCGCCCTGCACATGTGATATGCCGGTCGGGTAATGGGACTTGGCACGGGGGTGGCGGCTGAGGACACGGCGGAAGAAGAGGTGGTAGAGGCGGACATCTTTTGTGGACCAAGGACGTGCAAACGTGGAGGCAAAAGCGGCGTGACCTGTCCAAGTTGCTGGTGCGGCTGTGCCGGCATCACGTTCACCCAGTGGGCCGTAAATGACATGTACTGTCCCTGACCGTAGTTACAGCTCCACACGTCGGCACTGCCGTGCACTTTGGCAGAGACCGACATGCTCAAAGACTGGCCCACCATCTCTTCTACATGTGAATGCAGGGCTGGCACTGCCTTTTTGGCGAAGAAATGACGGCTTGGCACTCTCCACCGCGGCGCGGCACAAGCCATCATTTCTCGGAAAGGTGCTGAGTCCACCACTTGGAAAGGGAGGGACTGCAGCACCAGCAACTTGGACAGGAGGACGTTCAGCTTTTGCACCGTTGGGTGCGTGCTCGCAAACTGTTGTCTCTTGGAAACGGATTCCAAGAAAGACTGCTGACGGAATCCGTGAAGAGGAGTAGCAGGAGAAGGAGCATCTGAACGAGCGGAAGATGCCAACGAGCGACAACTCCCCTCAGCAGAGGTGTTGGAGCCTTGACTGGCTGATAGAGGGCAATTGACGTCGGGTGACAGAGCAAGTATCGGAGCGGGTGATGGAGCGGGGGCTGGGGCAGGCAGAACCGCTGTATTTTTATCACGGTTTTCCCAGGCCACCAAATGGCGACGCTGCATATGCTGCCGCAACGCTGTAGTCCCAACATGGGCCCCCTGGCCACGCTTGACTTTCTGGCCACATAGTCGACATATGGCTACGTTTACTTCCTCGGGCGGCTTGACGAAAAATTGCCACACCGCCGAGTAGGAAACTTTGCCCCCGATACTCCTCACTGGCTGACTGCTACTTCCTCCGTGCACACCGGCACCACTACTGGCCGTGGTGGTAGGCTGCAGTGGAGCTGGTGCTCTACTCCGTGGCCGTTTGCCTCCACTGACACTGCTGCGACCCTGCTGCCTCCTGGGCAACCCACCGACTGTTTTGCTCGCTGCCAAGCTGGCACCCTCTTCTCCTGATGATGCGGAAGCAATAGCCTGATGACGACGAGGCTGCCAAGTGCGATCAGCCTCATCATCATCAATTAGGGTCTCCGCCTCACTACTAGCCCCCTCGGCTGCGTGTGGGTCAGGAGACAGACCTGTCTCTAGACCGGCTACCGAGCCACTCTCCTCGCCACTACTTCTTCGCCTGGCTGCTGAAGAGGCGGATGTCTCCCCCCGTTCCTGACCGCCCTCTGTTAGCTCTTCCTCACTGTACAGTGGGGCTGAGCCCACAGCATGCGATACTTCGCTTGGTGAGGGAACACCAAAGGACAGGGGCAGGTAGAGGACACGTGATTTCAGTGGGCTTGCTCCCGGGCCATGCCAACTAACGGTTGTGTCTGACGTACCCACCGACCGTTGGCTGTAGGTGTCAGAGGTGACCTGGGAAGAGGAAGACGACCGAGCCAACCAATCGATGACGACAGGGTTGTCGGTGGAGACACGACCGCTGGATGACACCGGGAGCAATGGCCTCTGGCTGCGACTAGTGCTGCCTCGACCCCTTCCTCTGCTGCCACGTCTGCTCGCTCCTAAAACATTGCCTCCTCTGCCACTCCTCTGCATGTTGTCTGACATACTCTTTAATTCAACGATTATGTGTCCCTGAGTAACAATTCTGTGTCCCTGAGTAACAATTCTGTGTCTGTCCCTGAGTAACAATTCTGTGTCCCTGAGTAACAATTCTGTGTCCCTGAGTAACACTTCTGTGTCCCTCAGTAACAATTCTGTGTCCCTCAGTAACAATTCTGTGTCCCTCAGTAACAATTCTGTGTCTGTCCCTCAGTAACAATTCTGTGTCCCTCAGTAACAATTCTGTGTCCCTCAGTAACAATTCTGTGTCTGTCCCTGAGTAACAATTCTGTGTCCCTCAGTAACAATTCTGTGTCCCTCAGTAACAATTCTGTGTCTGTCCCTGAGTAACAATTCTGTGTCCCTCAGTAACAATTCTGTGTCCCTGAGTAACAATTCTGTGTCTGTCCCTGAGTAACAATTCTGTGTCCCTGAGTAACAATTCTGTGTCCCTGAGTAACAATTCTGTGTCCCTCAGTAACAATTCTGTGTCCCTGAGTAACAATTCTATGTCTATGTCTGTCCCTGAGTAACAATTCTGTGTCCCTCAGTAACAATTCTGTGTCCCTCAGTAACAATTCTGTGTCTGTCCCTGAGTAACAATTCTGTGTCCCTGAGTAACAATTCTGTGTCCCTGAGTAACAATTCTGTGTCCCTCAGAAACAATTCTGTGTCCCTCAGAAACAATTCTGTGTCTGTCCCTGAGTAACAATTCTGTGTCTGTCCCTGAGTAACAATTCTGTGTCCCTCAGTAACAATTCTGTGTCCCTCAGTAACAATTCTGTGTCCCTCAGTAACAATTCTGTGTCCCTCAGTAACAATTCTGTGTCTGTCCATGAGTAACAATTCTGTGTCCCTGAGTAACAATTCTGTGTCCCTCAGTAACAATTCTGTGTTCCTCAGTAACAATTCTGTGTCTGTCCCTGAGTAACAATTCTATGTCTGTCCCTGAGTAACAATTCTGTGTCCCTCAGTAACAATTCTGTGTCCCTCAGTAACAATTCTGTGTCCCTCAGTAACAATTCTGTGTCTGTCCCTGAGTAACAATTCTGTGTCCCTGAGTAACAATTCTGTGTCCCTCAGTAACAATTCTGTGTCCCTCAGTAACAATTCTGTGTCCCTCAGTAACAATTCTGTGTCTGTCCCTGAGTAACAATTCTGTGTCTGTCCCTGAGTAACAATTCTGTGTCCCTCAGTAACAATTCTGTGTCCCTCAGTAACAATTCTGTGTCCCTCAGTAACAATTCTGTGTCTGTCCCTGAGTAACAATTCTGTGTCTGTCCCTGAGTAACAATTCTGTGTCTGTCCCTGAGTAACAATTCTGTGTCTGTCCCTGAGTAACAATTCTGTGTCTGTCCCTCAGTAACAATTCTGTGTCCCTCAGTAACAATTCTGTGTCTGTCCCTGAGTAACAATTCTGTGTCTGTCCCTGAGTAACAATTCTGTGTCCCTCAGTAACAATTCTGTGTCCCTCAGTAACAATTCTGTGTCTGTCCCTGAGTAACAATTCTGTGTCCCTCAGTAACAATTCTGTGTCCCTCAGTAACAATTCTGTGTCCCTCAGTAACAATTCTGTGTCTGTCCCTGAGTAACAATTCTGTGTCTGTCCCTGAATAACAATTCTGTGTCCCTCAGTAACAATTCTGTGTCCCTCAGTAACAATTCTGTGTCCCTCAGTAACAATTCTGTGTCTGTCCCTGAGTAACAATTCTGTGTCCCTAAGTAACGTTTCTGTGGCCCTAAGTAACGGTTCTGTGTCCCTAAGTAACGATTCTGTGTCCCCAAGTAACGTTTCTGTGGCCCTAAGTAACGTTTCTGTGGCCCTAAGTAACATTTCTGTGGCCCTATGTAACGTTTCTGTGGCCCTAAGTAACGTTTCTGTGGCCCTAAGTAACGATTCTGTGGCCCTAAGTAACGATTCTGTGGCCCTAAGTAACGTTTCTGTGGCCCTAAGTAACGATTCTGTGGCCCTAAGTAACGTTTCTGTGGCCCTAAGTAACGTTTCTGTGGCCCTAAGTAACGTTTCTCTGGCCCTAAGTAACGTTTCTCTGGCCCTAAGTAACGTTTCTGTGTCCCTAACTCTCTCCCTCAATACAGCCAGGTCTGCCTCTCTTGAATGACTGGAGGCAAATGGAGAATTCTAAAATGGCCGCCATTTATAGCTCGACCATTACACAGTGCTGGCTGGCTGGCTGCTGATTGGCGAATGCGATCACATGTCATGAATGAATGCATTATGGGTCAGCGCGCCTTCTCTGCGCGCCTTCCCAGACATCCCCGCTCCGTCGCCGCACATGTCGCCGCCATTTTAGGAAAAATTTCGATTCGCGCATCCGAAGTCTGCTAATTTTTGGATTCGTCGCGAATCGAAATTTTCCTAATATTCAAAACTAATTCCACTTCGCCGAATTCGATTCGCTCATCTCTAGTTGTCACAAATAATGGAAGCACACCCTGCAATAAGAAATGCTGCAAGCTGTGCAACCAAATCAATCCATCAAAAAGTGTCAGACACTCAAAAGGGATCTTCAATATTTCCGGATCATACAGCTGCACCTCCAGTAATGTTGTGTACCTTATCCAGTGCAGAAAATGCAGCAAAGGATCTTATGTTGGCGAAACAGGACAGAAGTTGCAAACAAGGATGAAAGGAAAATTCAAATCCATCCAGGAAAGAAAAACATTTGAACTAAGAATGATAATTCTATTTGACACAAAAGATAACGACCTTAACTTGGACATGGGATTCATCTACCATTATCCGACAGTTTTATGGCTATTAGCTGGAGCTTGACCCCCTCTGTGTGAGTGTAGTATTCCCCCCCCCTCCCCCCCTGGCTTTTGATGTATCTTATCTGTAGCCTTTTTTTTTTTTTTCTTCAATCCCTTCTAACATTCTGTTTAAACTTTGTGATTTGTAATAGTACTGTTTGGACTTTGAAGAAGGGGACATACCCCGAAAGCTTGTCCTCAAAATTGTATGTTAGTGCAAATAAAAAAAGTATCACGGACAGTACTCAGTTGTTTCTGTCGCAAATGCACTAATACAGCTACAATCACCTCAAGCTTATTTGCCCATATAAACTCAGTAATCATCTTCTTTATTATCCCAAAAAAAAAGACCCTGGAAGGTGAACTGGGAGCATGTGGAACGTATACAAAATTTGTGGCATTATCACCATCTTTACCAGATTTATACGTCATATCCAAGAGGCTCCTCCCTTTGAAAGTCTCCTCAGCTCTTCCTTAATTTAATTTATTAGGGGGAAATAGTTTGCCTGATATATACCTTTTATTGAGGGGGTTAACCTATTTCCTTTTCCCTCCAGATAAATGGAAACTCTTTTTGTAGACTCAACTTCTCTAACATTTGGAGGTCGATATTTAATATTTCTGACTTTACCGGGTTTATTTTCAAGTTTGATGGCTCACCATACTGTTCTAATACTCTTGTTAGATTAGGCAACATTTTTCTAGGTTTAACAGTATAAAACAACATATCACCTGCATATGCGGCAGCCTTATGCTCCACTTTGCCTATCTTTATTCCTGCTATATCTACACACTTCCTTACCCCTCACCAGAACAGGTTCCAAAGACAGTACAAACAACAAGGGAGAGAGGGGGCATCCTTGCCTAGTGCCGTTGTGCATTCTAAAAAACTGAGAGAGGGATCCGTTAAACTTAAGTGCCGCTGACAGGCTATTATACAATCCTTTTATCCGTGTTAACATTTTAGACCCTATTCCTAATGCCTCTAGTGTATCAAACATAAATCCCCAATTAACCCTATCAAAAGCCTTTTTGGCATCGATCAACAGGAGCATTGCCAGCACTTTCTCTCTCCTAGCTCTTTGTACAAGAATCAAGGATCTTAAACCATTATACCTACCTTCTCTTCCTGGGATAAAACCCACCTGATCTTATTGTACCCATTCTGGTATCAAGTCCTTCAGTCTCGTTGCCAGCACCTTAGCATATAGTTTGATGTATGTGTTTAATAATGATATAGGCCTATAACTGGCACACACCGAGCCATCCTTCCCTTCTTTACGAATAATCGTTACATGAGCTTGCAGTGACTCCTCCTTATTTCCAAATTCTCTCCCAGTGAGTTCATATACCTATACATTTTAGGGACAAGAAGATCTCAAAAGTTTTAAAGTATCCCACGTTGTATCCATCCAGCCCTGGGCTTTTACCTCCCACCGTGTTCTTTAAGGCTAAGTTGATTTCCTCCAGGGTAATAGGTCTCTCAAGAGTCTCTAACTGTTCTTGCGCTAATCGTGGCAACTCTACCTCACTTAAATATTTCTGCCTGATTCTATTCTTTTCCTCTTCCTTTTCCTTTTGATCACCACTGCTCACATCATAAAGTTCACTATAATATTTTTGAAACCTATTAGCAATATCAGAGGTAGCATGCAATATCTCTAATTTTTTCTATAACATTTTTGGATTTCTTACTCTTTAACCTTCTCATTAAGTATTTTCCAGGTCTATTCCTCCACTGGTATCGTTCCTTTCAGATCCTATTAAATATCCTCCTCGACTCTTGTTCCATAAGATCTTTTAACTCATCTCTTTTAAGTATTATCTTCTGATATACATCTGTTCCTCTTTTTTATGTTGCTGTTCCAATTTATATAGCTCTTTTGTCACCATCTTTATTTTTTTTTTCTCGCTCTTTTTTTTCTGTTTCTATTGAAATCAGTTGTCCCCTAATATAAGCTTTATATGTCTCCCAGACTGTGGCCACCAAGATCTTATTAGTCTCATTGAGCTAAAAAAATTGCTCAATTTCTCGCCTTAAGCTTTTCTCTACTTCGGGATCTTGTATGAGCATTTCATTTAATCTCCATATAGTTGTTTTATCCTTGTCTCTTCCTACTCATAATCTCATTGTGATGGCAGCATGATCTGAAATGGACATGACCTCTAAGTTGGAACTAACCAATGACTCCAACTGTCTATGCTCTATCATTATATAATCCAGTCTTGAATATGAACCATGCACACAAAAGAAGAAAGTATAATCTCTTTCTCTTGGATGTTTCACTCTCCACGTATCCGCCAGTTGATATTTATATAATAACCTCTACAATAATTTCAACTTCCTACCCCCTTCTCTCTGTGTGCATGATGGTGAGTCCAGCTGAGGGTCCAAACACAGATTAAAATCTCCAGCCACAGCCAAACTTCCCTTTTTAAATTCAGAGAGTTTCCAGGGAAAAATTAAACATTTTTTGAGAGCCCAATTGATACTCCTTTGGCTCCTTTAACTGGTGAGTCAGCATAATACCACACTGGATAATACTTTGAGTATAGTATGACACTTGTATCTTGGGTTAAATGTGTTTTTTGAAGAAATACTACTTCTATAGAGTGTTGATAGATTTCCCTCAGTATCTGTCTTTTTATCAGGGAGTTCAGCCCTTTCACGTTGTAGGTCATAAATTTAACCACTTCCTGTCTGGACACTTTTACCCCCTTCCTGTCTAGGGCAATTTTCAGCTTTCAGCGCTATCACACTTTGAATGACAATTGCGTGGTCATGCAACACTGTACCCATATGAATTTTTTACCATTTTTTTGAGACAGATAAAGCTTTATTTTGGTGGTATTTATTCACCACTGGGATTTTAATTTTTTTTGCTATGTAAATGAAAATGTCCAAAGATTTTGAAAAAAAGTGTTTTTTTTATAAAATTTTGCAAATAAATAATCTTTCATCAAAAATCTTGGCCAAAATGTATTCCGTTATCTTTTTAGTAAAAAAAAAAATAAGCCAAATTAGTTTATAACCAAAAATTATAATTTTTAAACATTATTTTTACATTTTTATTTTATTTTTTTATATTATTTATGGGTTTTTTTTTACATACTGTCACCCTAGCAGTACAGTGTCACCATGGTGACACTGTACTACTTGTGGGGGGTGATGAAGATTTTTTTTTATAGTGATTGCTTTTACACCCATATACGATATAAAAGCAATCATTCTCTTTCTCTCTGTCTGCATTCTTGCAGCCATTGAGAAATACTGAGTGAGCTGTGATTGGTCACAGCTTGTCACGTGGTGCAAGGCTGTTGTGAATAGCCTTGTACCATGTGACCTCTGTGATCATTCACAGATTTCACATGTAGTAAGCAATGATGTCACAAGTGACATCTTGCTTACTATTTTGCATGTGATCACTGCCTGTCAGTGATCACATGATCAGACCTCGTACAGAGGTTCCGTCCGACGATCGGTGTTTCACTTTGTCCGGAGGACACAGCGGGCATCGGGTTGCGGTGCTGCGCGCTCCAAGGGAGCGTGCACTGCTAGAAATGGCGGGTGCCATTTATGAACGGCAACCCGCCCCTAGAGTGCCACCGTCCTGCAGTTTATAAACAGCAGGCAGACGGCAAGTGGTTAAGCAAACTCATTTCTATCATAATTAGCCCATGTGACCGATGGCGGTAATTTTGAAAATGACTAGCTATTCAAGGGGTTACATGGGGTTTTTTACTCCCCCCTTTGGCTGATCTCAGCCAAAGGGGGGAGTAAAAAACCCCATGTAAGTGTGAATACTAGCACAATAAGGAAATACCTACCTGTGCAGGAGAGAACTAGAAAAGGGGTGGGAGATCACTCAAGAATGTCACTAGAGACACAGGAAGTGAACCAGTCCAATGACCCAATAAACGCAGACAGTATAATAGATCAAAGCATTATGGAACAACAGGGAGCTACATCAGAAATACTTACAAAAGCTGATATGGCGGATATGTTTGCAAAATTAGAGAAGTCATTGAAAAGTGAAATGGTGGCAATACGTAACGATCTGAGCCAAATACTAATACGAATGGAAGAGGTAGAGGGAAAAACACAGGAGCTTTGGATCACTAAACTTGAGACACAGGTCAATAAGATGCAAAGAGAGCAGAGAAAGCTTGCATTTAAACTCAAAGATCAAGAGAATAGAGAAAGAAGAAATAATTTAAGGATCCACAGTTTGCCAGAAGAGTCCCATGGGAAAGATTTGGGAGATAAAATAAAGAAATTGCTTAACCCATTGATAGGTAGATCCACAATAGAGCATTTAAAAGAGGAGAGAGTACACAGGATAAGGAGACTGTAAGGAGTGCCAACAGACTTGCCCAGAAATGTGATTGTCTGACTCCATCACTGAGGACAGAGAACAAAATATGGAAAAATCTCAGGGAGATCCCCAAAATAAAATACGGAGAAATAAAGCTACAAATATTTGCTGACATTGCACCTGAGATGCTAGCAAGGAGAAAATCCCTGAAACCTCTGTCAGAGCAGATGAGGGAGAAAAAAAATTTGATATAACTGTGGGTTCCTGAGATTCCCAGAAGAACTGAGTGACATTTGTAGAAAATTAGATTTACAGGAAATAGACATTGCTGGATGGTCAAGAGGATCTGCTGAGGGGAGGGGGGGTTGGGGGGAGGAGCCTGATCATGGCGGCACAGGAGAGTGTAGAGTAAACACTCTCCGTTAGCCTTCCCCGAATATCCTCCCTAAAGTGCCCCAACAAGCTAACCAGCTGCATTGGAGGGGAGTTGACTCACTTACCTGGCTGATGAGGGGCCTCGGAGACGGCATGGAGGCGAGTCTGGAGTGAGACAACGGAGCCCCTGCTCTCCTATGGTCCTCTCGCGGTAACATCAGAGGAAGAGAACCGTTGCCAGGAGACAGGCAACCACGTGGGCGGCCGCAGAGGAGCACTGGGAAACGGAGAAGCCGGCCGGCGTTCTAGGAAGCCGGAGGAACACCGGCTTTCCATTTCATTTCCTACCTGACCATAGGAGACACAGAGGAAAAGAGAAGTAAAGGCAAAGGGACCTAATAGGAATCCCCCAAAGAGGAGAGATGGCCACAGATGGTATGCTGAAGCTGCCCTAGTGTGGAGGGTGAGTGAAAACTGTGGGTCTCTTTAAGCATTTCTTATGCATTCCTTATGTATGGGATTTCATATAGACTGTATTATATTACATTGAACTGGATATTTAATTTGAAATACAGAAATAGGGGGATTTCTAGAGAGAGTCTGAAGGTGTGGAGGAGGAGGAAGAAGAAGAAGAGAGTTTTATTGAAAGAAAAAAAAAATCCCAAGAGTAACATGAAAGGCAAAAATATTAAAGGGAGCGGGCCTAAGAATTCCCAAACTGGTACGTTTAAGAAGTATACATCGCAGGGGAATTTGACTCCAGAAAGAACTCAGGGAGTAAGTGAAAAAAGTGGTCTGGAAATAAGTTTGGATAATAACCCAAGACTTTCCCTGGGACCGGTTTATAATAGTCAACAATAATGGAAGGGATAGAGCTGAAAGAAACTGAAAAAGACCTGCACATACCAAATAAAAAGGAAATGGCGGAGATGTTTAAAAACTTGGAAAAATCAATAAAGCAAGAGATGGGGACAATTCGGAAAGAAATGGGGCAATTGCTGACCAGGGTGGAGCAAACGGAGGAAAAAGTTAAAAATCATGCCCAAATTATCCCAAAATTAGAGAAATGGATAATAGATACCAGGAAAGAACAAAACAGGCTGCTTTATATGATGGCGGATCAAGAAAATAGGGAAAGGAGAAACAACCTTAGAGTAAGAGGAGTCCCAGAGCTGCTACAGGGGGAAGACTTAAAGGAGATAATTGGCAAAATCTTGAACTCCATAATGGATAGATCTGGTGTGGAGACATTCAAATTGGATGGAGCCTATAGGATAGGGAAGTTCCAACAAGAAAAAAGCTCAGAAAAATCAAGAGACATAATTGTGAAATTTCATAATTATGGAGATAAAGAAGAGATATGAAAAAAGATTAAAAGGAAAAACAAATATTCCATATGGAGAGAAAAATATCCACATTTTTGCGGATCTAACAGCTGGGACTCTGAGAAGAAAAAGATAATTGAAACCTCTAATGGAGGTGCTGAAAAAACAATGTGCAATATAGATGGGGTCGTGCAGCAGGTCTAATCGGATGGAGAGATGGAGTCACGGCATTTTTAAGATTTCCGGAAGATATGAAAGACTTCTGCGATAAATTTGGACTGCAGGGACTAGAGATACCAGGATGGGAAGTGGAGGAGGGAGAGTCATGTACTTTTGGGGAAAATGAATGGCAGCTGGTTAGAAAAGAAAATAGAGAGTTAATAGATAGTGGACATTGGGGAGGAAGGGGGGAAGGGGAGCGGTACATGGACGGAGCTGAACCCCAAGATTGGGATCAAAAGTGGGATCTGTTCCACAAATGATTCAGAGGCAAAAAAGGCCTGGGGGGGGAGGGAGGGGGGTGTGTGGGAAGGGGGGTAACACTCTGCGGGATAAGAGGAGAAAGGAAGAGGAAGGGTAGAAGAAAGGAGTTAAGAGGAGTAGGGTAATATGGAAGAAGTCCAGT
Organism: Staurois parvus; assembly: GCF_062004578.1. Lineage (NCBI taxonomy): Eukaryota > Metazoa > Chordata > Amphibia > Anura > Ranidae > Staurois > Staurois parvus. The sequence continues at coordinate 1,371,033 of NW_028318199.1, read as the reverse complement.
TTATAACTTATAATGTAAAGGGGTTGAGCAGTCCTGGGAAGAGATTTAGGTTATTTAAAGAACTGCAACATAGAAGATCTTCGGTGGTCTTCTTGCAGGAGACACACTTAGAGATGGAGTCAAAGGTTAGGTTGAAGACTAGATATTTTCCCACATGGTACTATGCGGATTCACCAATTAAGAGAGCAAAAGGGGTTGCTATAGGTTTTGCAAAGAATATTAGGTTTGAGAAGGAGAAGAGAATAACGGACCCAGAGGGAAGGTTTTTGTTCTTGAGGGGTAAACTGCAGGAAATTGAGTGTACAATAGCTAGTATATATTGCCCAAATAGGAAACCGGAGATATTCTTGAGGGGAGTGTTGAAGAGACTGATGGATTTCAAAAGGGGCTGTCTGATAGTGGCTGGAGACTTTAATGTCTGTATGGACCTGCGGATGGATACTACTTCTTATGTGAGGAGAGAGGAGAGCGGGTCCATGAGATTATTGAAGAAACTGATGCATGAGTGCCAACTAGTAGATATATGGAGAATCAGGCATATGAAAGATAGAGTCTATACTTTTTTCTCACATGTACATGAGACCTATTCTAGATTGGATTATATATTGGTAGAACATTGATTTATAGAGCCTGTAGTAGAAGTAAAAATCAGAGGAAGTTCTTTATCAGATCATGCCCATGTTGCAATGAAGGCAAGATGGGGTAGAGAAGAGGTTTTGTTTGGCGGATGAATGAGGCACTCCTTCTGGATAAAGAGATCGACCGGAAGATCAAGATGGAAATTAAACGATTTTTTGAGGGGAATGAAACAGAGGATGTATCGGTTGCAACGGTGTGGGAGGCCCATAAGGCCTATATCAGAGGATTATTCATTGCAATAGGGGCAGTAGTCTTTAATAAAGTAATAAGTGAGAGGTATAGATGGGGAGATAGGCCGGGAAGGTATTTAATGAGAACTCTAAGAAAAAAGAAAAGTAGGAATTACATAGAAAAAATAACAAATCCCAAGAGTGAATTGGTGCACTCAACTAGAGTATTTAAGGATTACTATAGTAAGCTATATAATATAATACCCCAGGATATTTTAAATAAAGCTGAAATAGTAAATAGAGAAAAAAGAAGAACATACTTAAAAAAAGCAGGGTTATCAAAATTAAGTGAAATACAATTGAACTCCTTAGAATCAGAAATTACGTTAGAGGAAATAAAAACAGCATTAAAAAGTACTGCGGTGGGGAAAAGTCTAGGCCCAGATGGGTATACGGTAAAATACTATAAAAAATATAAAGAGTTGTTAATACCTAAACTGAAGATATATATGAATGCTTTGGGAGGAGAAATGGAAATAAGGGGAGAATCTCTGCAGGCTAATATAGTTTTAATCCATAAGGAAGATAAGGACCCCTCTCAGTGTGCAAGTTATAGACCAATTGCGCTGCTGAATGTAGATACCAAATTGTACGCAAAGGTATTGGCAAATAGGCTGAAGGAGCTGATGCCGGTGTGGATACATGGGGATCAGGTGGGGTTTGTCCCGGGGAGAGGGGGTAGAGACAACGGCTTGAGATCATTGTTGCTTATACAGGAAGGAAAAAAAGGGAAAACCCCGGTGGTACTGTTGTCAATTGATGCAGAGAAAGCATTTGATAGAGTGAGTTGGGGACTTAGGATGGATACCCTGGAGGTGTTGGGACTGGGGGATAGAATGAGAAAGTGGATTGGAAGGTTATATAGAGGGCCTACAGCCGCTATTATGGTTAATGGAAGAAGATCGGAGCTTTTCGGGATGTCAAATGGAACAAGACAGGGATGCCCACTATCCCCATTGTTGTATGTGTTATCACTGGAGCCATTGTTGTCTACGATAAGGAAGAACATAGATGTAAAGGGTATTTGGATAGAAGATAGAGAACATAAGGTGGTGGGCTATGCGGATGATTTGATGTTCTATGTTGGAAATCCTAGGTTATCACTTCCAAATCTAATGAAGACATTGAAGAAATATGGGTAATTATCAAATCTGGAAATTAACCAGACAAAAAGTGAAATCTTAAATATAAATATTAAAAATAGTGAAAAAGAAAAAATACAACAAGAATTCCCCTTTGTCTGGAGAGAAAAAGAATTAAAGTACCTAGGGATAAAATTGTCAACCTCAAAAATCTATATAAAGATAATTATATTTCACTATTTAACTAGCTTAAGGAGGAGTTGAAGAGAATGGGGAGTGGAAATCCGTCCTGGATAGGTCGCATAAACTTGATAAAAATGATAATTGTGCCCAAAGTCTTATATAAATTTCAAATGATTCCAATTAAACTCCCAGAGGCATACTTTAAAGAACTTAAAAAAATGATAATGAGATACATATGGAGGAACAAAAAACCTAGAATATGTTATGAAATGTTGACCAGAACTAAGAGAGAGGTGGTTTGGGTGTACCAGATTTTAAGAGATATTACAAAGCGGTGATAATTACGAGAATTTTTGATTGGACCCATAACCCAGGGAAAAGCTGGGTTAAAATTGAAAATACACTAAGTGGAACAAATTTAAGTAGAATTATATGGGTGCCTGCACAATATAGGGGATTAGATGTTAACACAAATTCGTACCCTTAACGTTTTAAGAATTTGGGAAATATTACACAGACAAAAGGGATGGGCTTTTAATTCACAGTTAATGCCACTAAGGAACACAGAATATTTTGCCCCTGGGAAGGAAAATATCACAGGGAAATGGATTATAAAACAGGATGCGCAATTGAGAGACATAATGGTGGGTCGGGAATTGGGATTATTTAGAGAGCTGGAGAAGAAAAAGGGAGAAGTCTTTAACAGAATGGATGGGCTACAATATCACCAATTGAAACATTTCTTCGGGAACCTCCCAAAACCGATGAGAACCAGAAAAGAGTGAAACCCAATGGAAAGATTATTAGAAACACGGAAGGATGGGAAACACGGAATTGCAAAAATATATAAGATATTTACTGAGTTAGACACTTGCACAAAATTGGTATATATAGAGAAATGGGAAAGTGATATGGGAAGGGAAATAGATGAGGAGGAGCAGACGAAAATGTTAAGACTAATTCACGAAAATATTAGTATGCGGGAAGTGGAAGTAAATTATAAATGTTTGGTAAGATGGCACATTACACCAAATGTAGAGCACAAACTGAATGGGGAGATTTCACCACTGTGTTGGAGAGGGTGTGGAGAGGTAGGCACGCTGTATCATATATGGTGGGAGTGTCCAAGAATACAAGAGTTTTGGCAAAAAATAGTCTATTTAGTAAGGAAAATTACCGAAAATAATGTTAGAATAGACCCTGAACTATGTCTTTTCCATATCACAGAGTTTCCAGTGAGATTATATAAGGATTTGGCACTTTTTGAGTGCAGCGAAGAGCTTGATACCTAGGTTTTGGAAAAAAAAGGAGGTGCCAACAGAGGAGGACTGGATGAATAGAGTGAATCAGATCTGTGGGACGGAAAAATTGTATTATATGCATATAGATAAGATGGAGATATACTATTTAAAGTGGAAAAAATGGGAAGAGTATAGTGAAAAAGTGAAACACATGAGGACATAACACCCTTTGAAATGGATATTAGAAATAAAAGAAATATTTTGTGTAGTGGAGAAGAGGGAAAACGCAGAGTGGAGGGGATGAGGGCTGGGAATAGGAGGGGGGGGAAGAGGGAGGGATGGAGAGTGGGATTTAGATAAATTATGTTAATAAGAAGATATCCTCCGGATGGTCTTTTCTCTATTTTATTAACTGAAAAAGGTGAATGTGATTTGTATTTATTTGGTTGAAAAATTAACAAACATTTATAAAAAAAAAAAAAAGGATCTGCTGAGTGTTCAGGGCCAGAAAAAGAAACGTGGCAGACAGTAAATAAAAAGAGAAGGTGAACCAGTGTGGGGTGAGGGGGGGCGGGATGAGGGAGGTGAGCCTGGGTGACCCCCGACTCTCTTATCCGACGCCAGGGCATGTCCATATACGGCGAAATCAGGGGGGTTAGAAGGGCAATAGGAATCAGGAAGATGATGAGAAGGTTAGGGTGGGCCGCCTGGAGGCTGAATGCGCTGTCAAACTCTAGATCCCCTATGTTGCGAGATGGGGAACGAAGTGGGCATGAGTGTTTAGAGTTCCACCCCAATATAGGAATTGCCAGTGGGGAGGTCCCATGACAGATTCAAGGGCAAAACCTAGGTATCTCCTCTGTCCTTACATTATCTAATCTCAACACGATCGGTGTGATCAGATGCTTTCCCAATTTACGAATGGCTGTTTATATCCTGCAAAACTTAAGTGAAGAAATGCTCGTAACTTCCGATTTCTTAGACTATAGAGATGATTGGCACCATTACGGTCTCCAATCAACTCTATAGTCAGCTGGCAGAAAAACCGGCTGCATTCTCAGGTTTCCCCCGATGGCACTGCCCAAGAAGTCTGTGGAAGGCAGCGGGAGAGGGAGGGGGGGTATCGTCTCCCGCTGCTTGTAAAAGCAATCCTGCTGTAAGGGATTTCCAGCAAGACGAATCGTGACCGGAAATGCGCGATCACGCACGGTGAAGATTGGCACCAGACGGTCTATTTAAGGAGTGTCTCTGCTCATGTTTAGTACTGACTGGTCTTCAGCTCCCCCCGTGTCCTGCTTGTTCCTGTATGATTCTTTGTTGCTGACCCGGCTTGTTCCTCACCTGACTCTGATTGCTCTCCTGATACTGGTTCCTGACTTTGGCTCTGCTCCTGACCTTGGCTTTTCCTTCTGATTCTGTACCGTGCTGCCCGACTGTTACCCTGGATGACCCTGGCTATTCCATGACATTGCTCCTGTCTCTTGTCCTCACTACCTGCCTTGCTCTGGTGCACTCCTGGCAATCTGCAAAACCTGCTCTGCCTACTACTACTGTGCCAAGATCAGAGGATCATCAGCCTTCCAAGGTTTTCATCAGCAAGAGCTGCAAACAACAACTACTGGCACTCTTGTTCCCCTGGGTCCTAGACTCCCTCTGTTCCTACTCCAGCGGAGTCAGGACTAGTGACACAAGTGAGGCCGACCTCGTCATTTCAGTCTCCCATCAGGTACATGACACCTGGTGCTATTTAGACAGGATTTCATTTACATGAAAGCCGATCGCTGACTTAAAAAAAATGCAGTTGTAGGTATAACCATTCAAATCCAGTGATGTACCAGTACGTCGCTGGTCCTTGTTGGGTATACAGTATATGCTATGTTATTTTTTTTTTGTATGCAGCCTGTAGGCTGAATGAAAAAAAGAGAAGAAAACGGAGGCAAGTGAAGAGAAAGGAGAGGTGAGTGAAGAGGAGAGTTCGTCTAATGCTCCAGACCAAAATTCATCAACACCCTCATTCGGAGGGCAAGTAAGGTTGGACATTAATACTCTTGAAGGAATTGTTACAGGAACATTGGCACTTCGGGTGCTCAATAAGGAAGGAATGATATCTGAAAATGGGACTCTGCACCTGTTCCAGAAAGAAATGCCTCTAATTTAGGCGGAACACTCTCACCCCCTGGTGTGTTGTTCGCAGCCATCAGAAGGGTACAGAGAGGTCTTACGGACAATAAAGACGGTCCACCGTTGCTGGGAGGCAGAAAATGCAAGGACATTTTATTGGACAATGGACACTACTCCAGAGGGTCAAGCCACATACACATTTGAAGTAATAGAAAATGAAGGGTTGTATTTTTGTACTAATGCTACCATAATAGAAAAACCACGGGTAGTAGAGGTGTTAATCCAGTGCAGCAGGTACTGTGAGCCTATGTTGCCATCAAGGAACTCCAGACAGTGGGAAGCACACAACTCATTGATTCAATTAATGCATGCGGTGTACTTTGCTGAGGACCACTGAAAACCATTCTGGATGTGTGCACATGCTCCTCAGAGTAACCAGACAGGTATGTCTTACCTGGGGGTGGCTTTGACCCTGCCTGAACTGATCAAAGCAATAAAAAAATTTTTTACCATAGAATGGTGGATAGTGGACCAGACGCATTCTGCTCCCCCACTTCACCTCCTGGGAACTATCCAAGAAGAACAGACGGTAGTCAGACTACACTTGGGGTCAAGTGGCCTCCCTACAACTGACAAAACTACGCCCATTACAGTGACATTGACTACTATTCAACATCATCACTGTAATGAACTTTTGGAGCGGCAATGTGCCCCGCATTGGGATTATGAGGGGATAAGAAAGAAACAGTGGGCACCCCTGGGACCGAAAGATGAGGAGGATGCTTGGTTGTGGTATTGGTGGTTTGGGAATGCTGATAAGGGAAAAGTGAGTTCAGGTCTTGCTCCCCCATTAGATCATTCTAGGGAAAGGGATAGATTAGATAAAAATAGGGGAGACATGCGAACTATGCATATGCCAGCACGGATTGGTACAAAACCTATGGACTATACCTACAAGTATATTACTAGCCCCTCTCCCTGCAAGGAATTTATATTGGTTGTGTGGAGATCGGGCTTACAAGACTCCCCCATGTGACCAACAGGACCCCTGTGTTTTGAGCATTGTGGTTCCATCCATCTATAGGGTGGATACACTGCCCGAATACCCAGAAGGTCTGTCTTGGTATTCCCATATCTCCCCTCAGGAGAAATGCTCAAGTACCAAAATGACAGAACAATGGGAGCTGGAAAGTTTTGGAAATCAGTCTTTCCCCAGATAGGTGTGGGGGATTTATACACAAAAATGGATTACCGTATTTTTCGCTGTATAAGACGCACTTTTTCTTCCCCAAAACTGGGGGGGAAATGTCAGTGCGTCTTACGGAGCGAATATGGAGTGGCCGGTCCGGTATTTCCACTGCGGCCGTGTCAGAATACCGGGCCGGCCGCTCAGCTCTGCAGCGGGACCTTACCTGTTCCTCTATCCAGCAGCGTGCTGTCTTCCCGGCTTCTGTAGTGTGGGCACTGGGCATGACAGCCGGGTGCCAAGTGCGCATGCGCAAGAAGCGGTGCTTTTTGTGAATGGTAAGGCGGTACCTGGGACACATGACAGATCCCAGAAGCCGCCGGACCAATCACAAAGCGCAAGTGCTTCTCGCTCATGCGCACTGGGCACCCGGCTGTCATGCCGAGCGCCATTACAGAAGCCGGGAAGACAGCGCGCGGCTGGATCGAGGAACAGGTAAGATAAAACAAAAACTCTGCGGAAGTAAGAGCGGGCACCTGTCAAATTCAGGTACCCGCTCCCCACCTCCCCAAAGGTCAGCAGTCATCTGTACTGTCCGCAGTCTCTGGTCATCCCTGTGCTGTCCGCAGTCTCTGGTCATCCCTGTGCTGTCCGCAGTCTCTGGTCATCTCCTGTACTGTGTCTGCAGTCCATTAGTTCAGAATTTTTTTTTTCCTGTTTTCTGCCTCTAAAACCTAGGTGCGTCTTATGGTCAGGTGCGTCTTATATGGCGAAAAATACGGTATTTGCTTAATTTGCTAGAAGCTTTCAATGTCACAGGTGAGGCTATTTCTGCAGTATTAGCTAAACAAGAACAATGTACCTCAGAACCGGATGGCTCTGGACTATCTCCTGGCAGCCCAAGGTGATGTTTGCCAAGTGGTAGGTGATGCCTGTTCTTTTATAGAGAATGAGACTGGACAAATCTCCCATGAAGTTGAAAGGTTGGAGGAGGTTCAGGCCCATTTCAAGCCTATTAATGACACCACCTGGGATATAGCAGGAAGTATCTCAGATTTCTTTAAGGAATTATTTTGACTGGACCTTGGGATGGGGAGGAATGTTCAGTGGGCTGGTTGGAACTTTACTTAAGTGGGCTCTTATTATTGTGGGTTGTTTATTGGCTTTAATAATATGGAAGCTGGGCTGGTATTTAGCACAATGCCGGCAGACCCCGGAAACCAATGGACCAATGCCAAGGGGTGGAATGTAATGCCTATGAAATGTGTTGGCTTTGGACCCTTTATTTCTTGCGTAATTTTTATAATAAAGCATTGTTGCCTAAATGCCAGTGTTGTCTTATATCAATAATATAACGGTTCTTTTCCAGAGAGATTTAAAGGATTTAACGACAATCTATAAAACATAAATCCAGGTGAATACTAAATATTACAATGAACAACAGCCCTCAGAGTCCCATTTAAGATACTTCATCAAACATTTATTTATTTTATTTATTTCAGGAACTTATATAGCGCCATCAATTTATGCAACACTTTTACATATATATTGTACATTCACATCAGTCCTTAACCCTCAAGGGGCGTACAATCTCCAATCTCCCTACCTCACATTCATACATACACATACTAGGGCCAATTTAAACAGGAGCCAATTAACCTACCAGCATGTCTTTGGAGTGTGGAAGGAAACCGAGTACCGAGTGCCCAGAGGAAACCCACACAGACACAGGGAGAACATACAAACTCCTGGCAGGTGGTGCCATGGTTGGGATTCTAACCAACAACCCTAATACTGCCAGGTGCAAGTGCTAACCACTTATCTACTGTGCTGCAGTAAACATGGAGATACTACATCATCCAGCATATGTCCAATCTATAATATGCACCTAGGTAGCTTCCATGCATGCAAGTTATCTATACCTGTGCTTTCATATTAATAACCGGAAGAAGCTCCTCTATACCTGTGCTCCCACATTAATAACAGGAAGAAGCTCCTCATAAAGTGGAGGTATAGACAATGCAGATGACAGGATACTTCGAACATTCATGCAATCATTAGAAACCTTCAGAGAACCCCTTTCTCCTATGTCATTTAACCAAAAAGAAGCTTCCTTAATATACACATTTTTCCCATTCAGTACAATGGCAAGCACTCTGATTGGCCACTTTTAGTAGCCCTTTGATCTTCTGGGTGATAGGTAATGCCTTTTGGGCTTGGACCAATGAAGTAAAAGTCATCTAGATATTTCCTAAACTGCATTTTTTTACTATTAATTAGATAAACAAGTTACCAATTGAAGAATGCTATTTACCATACTTAATACCCCTTTTAATAGATGTTGACTAACTCCTTTCTAGTCTGACTGAGCTATCTGCATTTTATCACCCTTGCAAGTTTGCAAATTACCTCCTGTGAAATGTAACAAGTCGACCCCTGAGTGTCCAGGTTATCTTGCATAAAATTAACATAGCAGAGTTCTTGGCTGCTTTTGTTGTGTAAAATACATCTAGCTCAGTCATTCTGGCTTGGTCAATAACGTGGGAATACACCACATACAGTATGTATATATATATATATATATATATATATATTACAATATTCCTACAGGCATGAGAGGTGACTGATGTCATTTCTCTAAGCAAAAGGAACAAGATATTCTGCTTACAGTAAGATAAGAACCTGTTTATGGAATTGAACGTGTTTATAACATCTAGTAATGTCACATTAGAAGATAAGAACCTGTTTAAAGACATCTACTTGCTTGAGAAGTTAGACATCTTTAAGTTTAGGGTAGATGAGAAGAAGTTTAGGATAGATAAGAAGCTGAACTGAAGCAAAAGTGTCACTTTTCAGATAACGATGTGGAATCAATATGGTGGCTGAGCGTGACTCTGTTATCCTCACGGAACCTTTCTGCTAGCTTCTCCTAGAGTTTGTGTGGCGCCTGTCCACTTATGGAAAGCTGCCAGAAAAAAGGTTTAAAAGCCGGGAGTCCAAGCGGGATCGATGGGAGAAGCCTTCTAGTTGCCAGAGGACGCTCTGATGCTGGGACTCTTGAAAAGGCTATATGGGCTTATCAGTTGGTCACTCTTATGGCTTCCCCGTGACCTGGGCAGTATTATTCTGATGGGATTTGTTCCTTCCTGCTTCCACATAGCTTTTTTAATGTATTAATTCTATGCTGTGACTCTGTCAAATGATGTGTCTATTTCATGCTGTAATGCTCACATTATTATTGGTGTGTGTTATTATGCAGATTGTGAATATTATAAGATATATCCTCCTGTGTTTCGTGTGATAATAAATGTGGAGGTTTTGACAGTGCAAGAATATTGCAGTTGGATTTTATTATTTCTTGGAGTGCCGAGTGAATGATATGATGTGCCAGGGCAGGAATTCATTGGGTAGAGGGGCTTTCACATGCGTAGAATATGTAATGGTTTAAATCCTGATTAAAAGTACCTGTATGACTACATGTTGATTGTGTGCGTGTATATGACTTGCTTTTAGTTATTGCACCCAGCATTTGCCATCACACACGTATAAGTGGTACCCCAAATGGAAAAAGGATGACACCAAGTCCCAAACTATCTTGCCACTACTCCCCATGTAGTCTGGGCATTCGGGGGGCCCCACATGATCTTTTCCCACATAAATTCAAAACTTATATGTATAGCCTGTTGCCCTCTTATACATCTTGTCTTATTGTCTTATACATCTTGACCACATATCTGGCACGCTTGCTGGGAGGAAATTGTTTGAATGCAAGGAGGCCAGAAAAATCAATGAGGGACTCATTAACGCAGATTTTTTTGCTGGGGAATATATACATCTGCAAATTTTTGGTTAAGGTGATTTACGAGAGGCTGAATTTTGTGAAACCGGTCAACTTCAGAGTCACCCCGAGGACGACAGAGTGTATTGTCATTGAAATGCATAAAACACATTATACTCTCATATCTATGCCTGGCCATGGCAGCAAAGAACATGAGCATATGATAAATTGGGTCTGTGGACCAATACAAACACAATTCATGTTTTTTAGTAATGCCCATGTTGAGGGTTAGGCCCCAAAAAAACTTTAATTCAGAAACCGTAATGGATTTCCATGCAAATGGTCTAGCAAGGTTTGAATTTGGGTTGGCGGCGATAAATTGTTGTGCATATAAATTGCTTTGATCCACAATCAATGCATATAGATCTTCCATGAAAATCAGCTTCAAAAATCAAGGGGAGTAGTTCCTGCCAGGCCTATGGCCGAATGGCGACTGGCAAAAACACTCACCTTTCCAGGTGGACGCCATATGGCATCCTTTCGGGCATGCGCAATTTGCACGCCTACGGAGCCGCGCTTACAGATTTTGCACTATGTAACATTGTACTACTTTGGTCAAAGTGAAATATGAAAAAAAATCTTAAAAAAAAAGAAAAAAATTTAATTAAAAATGAATTAAAAAAATTATATATTTTTTTTTCATACTGTCACCAGTCAGTGTCCCTGATCACCGCCATGCCAGTTATATGATGACGCTGTACTGCACTAGTGACAGTATGTAAAAAAAAAATAGTGAAAATAATTGTTTTAATTTTTTCATTTTCCGAAAAATTATGACAAAAAAAACACAACTTCAAAAAACTCACCATGCCTCTTATGAAGTATGAAGTACGTCGGACTGTCTACTTTGCATAAAGGGGTCATTTGAAGGATATCTTTTATGTTCTGACATTCTTGGACCTCAAGAAATTAGATTGGCTGTCAGTACATCAGGACTAAGCAATATTCAGATCTATACCATAGTTTGTGAACTCTAACTTTCCTACAAACTAAAAAATACATCCTAATTTGGCTTATTTTCAAAGACATGTAGCAGAATACATCTTGGCCTAAATTTATGAAGAACAATTATTTATTTGCAAACTTTTATAACAGAAAGATAAATGTGTTTTTCTTTTTTCAAAATTTTTGGTCTTTTTTTGTTAATTTAGCAAAAAATAAAAACCCCAATGGTGATTAAATACCACCAAAAGAAAGCTCTAGTTGTGTGAAGAAAATGATAAAATTTTAGTTTGGGTACAATGTTGTATGACCGCGCAATTGTCATTCAAAGTGTGAGAGCCCTGAAACCTGAAAAATGGTCTGGGCAGGAAGGGGGTAAAAGTGCCCTGTATTGAAGCAGTTAAATTTGCTGTTTCCACCTGAATTCTGGGTTGGGCAGTGAATGGGGGAAGTATGGGTGCTGCAGAATTTGTGGGCTGCCAATTGAGATTTGCAAGCACATCTGGAAGGATACTAGGGGCTCTACGGGCCTGTGTGCGAATTCTTGGTGGTTGCAGGACAATACTTGTCCTCGCCACCACACCAGCTTGTACTGCACTAAAAGGTCCGGTCCGAGCATGTAGGCCCTTTACAAAATAATCTAGAGTGGGTGACTGGGGACAAAGAAGGCAAATTTAATAAATACCTTCTTCAGCTCTGTATATACAAAGGAGCAGGTGGGAGCTCTTGTCCATAATGGGGATGGTATTGACACAGCTCCAGATGACTCACATTGGCTCACAACTGATATGATCCAAAAATATTTAGACAGAATAAAGGTGAATAAAGCACCTGGACCGGATGGCATACTCCCATGGGTCCTTAAAGAATTGAGCTCTGTCATTTCAAAGCCATTGTTTCTCATTTTTAGAGACTCTTAGACTGGCATAGTACCGCTGGATTGGCATAAGGCCAATGTGGTGCCAATATTTAAAAAGGGGTCAAAATCTTTACCAAGTAATTATAGACCTGTTAGTTTAACTTCTATAGTTGGAAAGATACTGTAGAGTTTAATAAAAGACCACATAGATGAGTTCTTGCTGGAAAAAATATTTTAAGCAACAGACAGCATAGATTCATGAAAGACAGAAATTGTCAAACAAATCTGATTTCTTTTTATGAGGAGGTGAGCAAAACCTTGGACAGAGGGGTGGCGGTGGACGTGGTATACTTGGATTTTGCTAAAGCGTTTGAGACAGTTCCCCACACACAGCTAATGTGTAAGGTAAAGTCTACGGGCTTGGAAAAATTCATATGTAAATGATAGAAAACTGACTGTTTAATTGGGCAACTATGTGGCAAATGAGGTTTAACGTTGATAAATGTAAGGTTATGCACTTGGGGGCTAAGAATATGCATGCATCATACATACTAGGGGGAGTGCAACTGGGGGAATCAATGGTGGAGAAGGATCTGGGGGTTCTGGTAGATCACAAGCTTAATAATGGCATGCAATGCCAAGCTGCAGTTTCTAAAGCGAGCAAAATCCTGTCTTGTATTAAAAGAGAATAGACTACAGTGAGAGAGATATCATATTACCCCTGTACAAATCAGAAAAGGGCAACCAAACTGATAAGAGGTATGGAGGAGCTCAGCTATGAGGAAAGATTAGAGGAACTGAAATTATTCTCTTAAGAAGAGGAGATTAAGGGGGACATGATCAATATGTATAAATACATAAGTGGTTCATATAGTGAACTTGGTGTAGAGCTATTCACCGAGGTCATCACAAAGGACAAGGGGGCACTCTTTCCGTCTGGAGGAAAAGAAATGTAATCTCCAAACACGGAAAGGTTTCTTCACAGTGAGAGCTGTGAAAATGTGTAATAGACTCCCTCAAGAGTTTGTTCTGGCCAGCTCAGTGGATTGCTTTAAAAAAAGGCCTGGATTCTTTCTTAGATACACAGAATATAACTGGATATTAACATTTATAGGTAAAGTTGAACCAGGGAATATCCGATTGCCTCTTGGGGGATCAAAAAGGAATTTTTCTCCCTGCAGAACCAATTTGGTTTATGCTTTGCTGGGTTTTTTGCCTGTGGGTATAGGTTTATAACTTTTTTTTTTATGGTTGAACTGGATGGACTTTTGTCTTTTTTCAGCCAGAATAACTATGCACTTAATGGACTCGCCACATCACCAAGTGATACTGCAGTGCTGGTATGTGAAAGACCAGGATGTACTAGACTGCTGGTGTTCATCAGTTCAACAAAAAGTAGAGCGGCACTAGTACTGGCACTCTGCTGTATATCAGAGTCATCAAAATATACCAGCAAGTGCTAGCAGAGATCAGGCCTGATTCTGTGAACACTGCAGTTTTGTGTGCAATGTGTCCAGTGGCAGTGACCTACTGATGCTGCACTTGCTGGGGGAGAAGGGGGGGGGTAAGCGTAGGGGCTAAACACAGGTGCTGGCAGGTGCCGGGGCTGATCCCGCTAACGCTGTGTTTTTGGGGACACTATATTAATGTGAACAAATTAAATATTCCTCCTGCGCTTTATGGAGTTCCTATATAGATAAGCTGCTGACACCCAATACTGAAACCTTATACAGCAAACCAGACAAAATAGATCATATAGTGCAGTGCTATTAAAATGTCATAATAGCTAAAATATGATTCAAATATAACTAATCAGAAGCAAATGTCACACATGCTCTTATAATAGACATGCAATAGGGTGGGTGGTTTATAGTCCTGTACCAACTTCAAAACTAATATTTACATAATCACTTTAACTTACGTGATAGCCAGTACTCCCCTATGGCGGTCTCACCTGGACCCACTCACCCAGGCCTAACGGTCGTAAAGGTGGTGGGGTTGGTCTGCTCCTGTCACCGCAGAGCACCTTCCTAGTCCTCCCAAACCCCCCCTCCCTATCCTTCTCCTCCTTCGAGGCCCACTGCGTCTGACTATTCTCCCCAACCCCCCTGAAGATTGCTGTGATATACCGGCCTCCTGGATGACTTCTCCTCCTGACTACCCTTCTTCCTCTCCTCTGAGCTACCCACCATCATCCTTGGGGATTTCAACATCCCTGTCAACCTCGACAACCCGGACACAGCCCGTCTCCTCCACTTAACCTCCTCCTTTGCACTTGCACAGTGCATACAATCCACCACCCACTCTGACGGTAATATCCTTGATCTTGTCTTCTCCAACCGCTGCGCTCCCCACAACCTCACTAACACCCCCTTCCCTCTCTCTGACCACAACCTGATTACCTTCTCTATCTCCTCATCCTCCAACGCCTACCCCTCCAAATGTCAAACTACTACCAGCCGTAACCTCCGCAACCTTAACCCTGCCCCTCTCCACTCTGCAGCTGATCAACTCCACGACAGCATCCTCCCCCTTTCCTGCCCTGACTTGGCTATGACCGCCTACAACAACGCGCTCTCAACAGCCTTTGACTCACTAGTGCCTTTAACCACACGCAACATCAGACCCCGACCGCTCCAGCCATGGCAGACTGATCACACCAAAACCCTCAAACGACACAGTCGTGCCCTGGAGCGACTATAGCGCAAAACCAAATCCCAACAAGCCTTCGCCCGCTACAATTCTGCCTTCCACACCTACACCTCCTCCCTCCACGCTGCCAAACAATCCTACTTTCTGGCCCTCATCAAGGCCCTCTCCTCCAATCCTCGCCGACTCTTCTCCACCTTCAACTCTCTACTCTCGCCACCCCCACCTCCACCCAGCACCTCACTCACTGCCCTTGAGATTGCCAATCACTTCAAAAACAAGATTGACACAATTCGCAAGGACATCGCCGCAACTCACACGCCCTCTCAACCCGTCCCCTCTCACACAACTAACCCCTCATCCCCCCTCCCCCTCGACATAACCCGCAGGGACTTCGTCGCTGCTTAAACTCCCTCCAACCCCCTTCCCACTCACTCAGCTACCCCCTCATCACCCCTCTCCCACGGCCCCACCACTGCTCTGACCTCCTCTTCCACCCCACCCTACATTCCTCATACTGAAGCTCCCCCAACACTCCACACCTTTGACCTTACTACCATCAAGGAAGTCTCCAAGATCCTCTCTGATGCCCGCCTCACCACCTGCCCCCTCGACCCTATCCCCTCACAACTCCTACGACCTCCCTCCCCCTCCATCCTACGCTCCCTCACCCACATATTCAATCTCTCCCTCTCCTCAGGCACTTTCCCCTCCCCTCTGAAACATGCACACATCACCCCCATACTTAAAAAGCCCTCCCTGGACCCCAATGACCCGAACAACCTCAGACCCATCTCCCTGCTCCCATTTACATCTAAACTCCTCGAGCGCCTAGTCTACACCCGCCTATGCTCTCACCTCAACGACAACAACCTCCTCGATCCCCCACAGTCCGGCTTCCGTCCCCTACACTCCACCGAAACTGCCTTACTCAAACTCTCCAACGACCTGCTAACCGCCAAAGCTAATGGCCACTATTCAGTGCTCCTACTCCTTGACCTCTCTGCGGCCTTCGACACAGTTGAGCACCCCCTCCTCAAAAAACTACACTCCCTCGGCCTCAGAGATTCTGCTCTCTCCTGGCTCTCATCCTACCTGTCACAACGCTCTTTCAGCATTACCTATAATGCTACCACCTCCCTCTCACTCCCCCTCTCTGTTGGGGTCCCTCAAGGCTCTGTCCTCGGGCCCCTTCTCTTCTCCATCTACACCTCCTCCCTTGGCCAACTCATACACTCTCATGGCTTCAACTACCACCTCTATGCCGACGACACACAAATTTATCTCTCAACCCCCCACCTCACCCCCTCGGTCTCCGCCTGAATCACACACCTGCTGAGCGACATATCAGACTGGACTGATACTGAACCTCTCCAAAACCGAGTTTCTTGTCTTCCCCCCAGCCTGGACACCACCCCCCATTGACTTCTCTATCACATGGAACAACGCTACCATCAAACCCGCTCCGCAGGCCAGAGTACTTGGTGTCACTCTGGACTCCAACCTATCCTTCCAGCCCCAAGTCCAATCTTTAACAAACTCGTGCAGACTCCACCTCCGCAACATCACCAAAATCCGCACGTTCCTAACTCCAGAAACCACTAAACAGCTCATCCACTCCCTCATCATATCACGACTCGACTACTGCAAGTCCCTCCTCACTGGCCTGCCTCGCCGCTGGCTATCCCCACTTCAGTCGATCCTGAATACGGCTGCCAGACTCATTAACCTTTCCAACCGCTCCGTCTCCACCACCCCCCTCTGCCAATCCCTCCACTGGCTTCCGATTGCACAACGGATCAAATTCAAAATCCTAACGCTGACGTACAAAGCTGTCCACCATACTGCCCCGAACTACATCACTGACCTAATATCCAAGTACCGCCCAGCACGCACACTCCGCTCCTCACAAGACCTCCTCTCTAGTTCCCTGGTCTCCTCCTCCCATGCCTGCCTCCAGGACTTCTCCAGGGTGTCACCCATCCTCTGGAACTCCCTGCCCCAACCCATCAGATTATAACCTACTCTCCTCTCCTTTAGGCACACCCTGAAAACCCATCTCTTCAGGAAAGCCTACCCCACCCCCTGCTAACTTGCCGACCTCCTGCACTCTTCCTACCACTCCATCCCCCACAGCTATCTCCTCCTGTGCCACCATCCCCTCCCTCCTAGATTGTAAGCTCGAAAGAGCAGGGCCCTCAATCCCCTCATGTTTTGCATTGTATTGGTATTGTTCTGTCACATGTTCTGTCCCCCTTTGTAATGTACAGCGCTGAGCGAACTACTGGCGCTTTATAAACTCTGTATAATAATAATAATACTAGTCCCTTTACATCACACTCTGCAGGCTTGATTGGTGAACATCAATAGTGGCCAAAGTGAAGCACTGCATTCCTTTTAGAGCAGTTTATACATAAATAATCATGCTCAACTTGAATAAAAAACATGCAGGTGGCAATAATGCATGTGAAATCCAGTGATGGTGTTAACACACTCCTCCTGTGGCTAGATTACCCCCTCACCTTAATTCTGCGACCCAATGGGCCCTCACTAAAGGATCTTTCTCCCAGGGTAGGTAACCTCAGCGAAGCTTCTGTGGACCCCTCAGTAATGGGTAAGTTTTCAGGACACTCTGGGTACTGCCTTCAACTTGGAAGGTCACTCATCAAGGTCATTATAGGGGAAGGGGTATTCAATCTCAGTGAAGTAAAATTAACTACTGAAGAATTAATTGTCTTGGATAAGGGGCTTAAATATGCCCCCTCCAAACCAGCCAATGGTTTTAACCTATATATTGACACTCTGAAATATGTCAGGAAACTTAATATTAAAAAACATTTTCTTACTTTACCTGGAGCAAAAAATGTGGTTTCTAGTGCACCTAGTGGTGGCATTATCCACACAACATTGAGGAACAGATCATTATTCAACCCCCAACTACATAATAACAACCAGATAGAGATGTTTAGGAAAATGGTTAATACAGACATAAGAAAATTACATATTTCTAAGGATACACACAATAAAGCTATAGATTGGCCTCAAAACGTTATCCAGAAGAGACAATATAGTCATTAGGTCAGCTGATAAAGGGGGTGGAATACTGTCCAAAGATTACTATGAAAGAGAATTAGAGTCCCAATTAGGAGATGATACTACCTACCTTACTTTAGCCAAGGATCCTACATGCACTTATAAAAAAGATCTTTCTAAACTGATTACGAAAGGATCAGATAAAAAATTGATGACTAAAAAAGAAGCTCAATATGTAGTCCCAGAAGTATGTTGAATACCTGTTATATATACTGTACCCAAAATGCATAAGGACCCAAAAATACCTCGGGGAGACCCATAGTTAACGGGATCCAATCAGTAGGGGCCAGAATTGGACAATATATGGATATATTCTTGCAGCCCCTGGTTAAGAACACTAAGGCATTCCTAAGAGATACCAAGCATCTCATACAATGTTTAGATGTATAAAAGGAAAAGATGGTATCATTCTCACTAGTGCTGATGTGTCTGCACTGTATACCATAATTAACCATGATGATGCTATTGAATCAGTTAGGTGGGGCCTAAGAGAATTTAGTAATTTGCGGTGGACCCAAAGGAAGTATATTATTGAATACTTGGACTACTGTCTCACCCACAATTATTTTTGGTACAAACATAAGTTTTATAAGCAAGTGAAAGGTGTTGCAATGGGGGCATGTTTCGCTCCTAGTGTGGCCAATCTGTTTAAGGCCCACTGGGAGGAGGCGGTATATCTACAACCCCCAGAGCAAATAATCTATATGAAAGGTGCATCGATGATGTTTTCATTATTTGGGATGGTAAAGAACAGGATCTAGTTGACTTCCTTAATCAGTTGAATACGAATAACAAAAATATCAAATTTTCTTGGGAGGCTAGTGGCGAGAGCATTAACTTCCTTGACCTGTGTATTAGCATGAACGGGGAATATATAAGTACTAAAACGTTTTTCAAAAAAGTTGATCGCAACGGATATATTCCCCTGGATAGTTGTCACTACCCGCCTTGGTTAATGAATATACCAAAAGGACAACTAGTTAGGTTAAGGAGAAATTGTACTGAAAAAGACGACTATCACAAACAAGCTAAAATAATGGAAAAAAGATTTGTTAATAAAGGGTATTCATGTGAAATATTCAAAAGTAAGATTAAAGAAGTGGGTGAGGCCGATAGAGGGAGTTTCTTGGTGGATAAGGTAAAGGAGAATAATTTTTTTGAGGATCAAATGGCAATAATTTTGGATTTTAACAAAGATTATAAAAAAATAGAAAATATTTTTAGAAAATAGTGGCCCATTTTAAGGTCTGATCCGATTCTTTGCAAGCTTTTACCGTTATTTCCTAAATTTATCTATAGGAAAGCCCCAAATCTGAGATCAAAGTTGGTGTATAATGTATTGGACCCACCAATTAGGAATAATAAGGTAACATTTCTTGACCAAAAGGGGTTTTATCCTTGCAGAACCTGCTATGCTTGTAAGGCCACGAAAGGTGCAAATTGTAAAAAAAGTTCCTTCACATCATTAAACAATAAAGAGTTTAAAATTAAGGATTTCATATCCTGTAGGACCTAAGGCGTGGTCTATGTACTCCAATGCGGGTGTGGTCTTCAGTATGTGGGGAGGACTAAAAGGCCACTATGGGTTTGACTGAGGGAACACGTTCAAAATATTCAGAAAGGTATCCCAAAACACAGCATATCTAAACATTTTCTATTACATCATAATAAAGACCCTTCGAGTTTGAAGTTTTGGGGAGTAGAAAAATATAAAAAGCACTGGAGGGGCAGTCATAAAGTTAGAACCCTCAATCAGGTCGAATCAAAATGGATTTTTATGATGGAAACGCGTACACCATTGGGACTTAATATGGAGTTTGATCTCAAATTGTTTTATTAGTGACTTTTAAATTGTTGGCATGTATTTATTTAATTTATGTTTCCTGGCATTTATGTAACATGTGATGAGTGTCTTAATATGAAATGAGGCGAATATATTTTATTTTTATATATATTTTAATTTTTTACTATTGCTTCTTTTATATTATACCTGCCTCTTAGGTTGGTTTTTAATATTTACATTTTTATATTTACCATTTATCCATTTGCTAATTTTATTTTTTACTCATTAAATATGTTTTTAATGTTGTTATTCATGCCCTTTATATAGGTAGCTTTTAGCCATTATTACCTGTGTTGAGGTATACATTAGGATTGCGCAATACTGATTATTATCCCCCTTTTTTATATATATTTTTTATAAGTGACAAGCTGAATTGATTAGGTTCGTTTTTTACTAGTCCGGAGGTAAAGTGTCTTGAATACCGCTCGGACTACAGTAATAGTCCACGACCGCCCCGCCCAGTGGTGTAATTAAGCTAATGTCAGGCATATATGAAGGAGTAAGAGTATTGCCAGCCAATCACACAGTCCTGATGAAGTCACGTGTAAGTGTGACGCAACGTGTCGACGGTACAGCGTGGTGACTTATTTCCAGCATGACGTACTTCCGGCGTGGCGCCATCTTTGAACACCTTGTTTCACCTAATACACCCAAACACATGGGAAATGCCTGTTAAATCTACTGAAATGTGAGTGCATTATATTTTGGCTTATTTTATCACCTTAATAAAGTGGTTTTACACTATGGAGGATGTGTTCTTCTGTTGTATGGGCCATTGAATTAAGCATTTGAAAGTATCCATCTACCTGCCTACCCATTGACCCAGAGGGGTTTACCAGTGAAAACACGGTACATCAGAGGGTCCTTTCCATCCCAGGTTATCAGACCATCAGGAGTACTCATACAGGAAGGATCCAGGAGTGATCCGCAAGGCTCTGTGGCCCTTAGGGGTTGCTGAGTGGAGGTGAGAGGCCATTGCAGTCATTTTTGGGAGCACCCAAAGTGACCCTTAGTACCCACAGATGGGACTCAAAACTGTAAGCAACTGAATCCCTGTGGGGGGATAAAGACACACTAAGTGCTCAAAATGACATTGACCATATAAACAGCAATGGTGTAACACAGTCCAACAAATGTGAACACAACAGCGGTATTTCAATCTTCTCGGTCATGCAAACAGCACACTGGGAGCAAGTACCACTGTTGTGTTCACATTTGTTGGACTGTGTTACACCATTGCTGTTTATATGGTCAATGTCATTTTGAGCACTTAGTGTGTCTTTTTCCCCCCACAGGGATTCAGTTGCTTACAGTTTTGAGTCCCATCTTTGGGTACTAAGGGTCACTTGATTTGTATCCCTTATTGGGATTGGGTTCACTGCATTTACAGGTCGCTTAGACCTTGTGTGGTTTTGAGCGCCCATTGTCAGATATATTATGGTTTGTGTTATTTTTAGCGCTACACCACTTTGTATATATGATCATCTTTGACCTAAAGGTTAGGACCAAATCCCTTACAACTTCATACTACGGTCAATAACCTTCAATAGGTACAGGTAGCATCCCAGCAACTGGCAGATTAATATTTAGAATTATAATCCACTCACACAGATACCAAACTTTAGCATATCCTGCCACTCCAGATTAAAAAAATTGCTTTCTACCATCTTGTAGGTGCTACATAGGGATGTAAGGTGTCATGTGACTCATATTAAAAATACCTATCTGAATATATACTTCATATCATTGTGCCCAGTTCCTGCTGAAGTTTATGAATTTGTATGAAAAATGACTCATGTGGATGTACATTTTATGGCACACTCTGCTCTAATGGCCCAACAGGTCATGACCGACTGAGTTATGGTTTTACGACCGGGCAGAGGAAAGTGGTTTTTCCAGCAGACCTTCTGGAACCAGGCTAATTAGGGATTTACAGCCATGGAGCTTATCCAGCTGTGCATATGCACTGTTGACCCCCGTTCACTTACAGACTCACATTCCATTCGAAAGGGAGGAGGGAGGGTCAGGAGACAAAATAGCTGCCAGTGTCCAGCTCTCTATGCACACAATTGTCATAATATCCATTACCATTTACAACAAATGAAAGCTCAATTTGTCCTGAAAAAACAAAGTATAATCCTGCGCCACATCCCCTCCCTCCTAGATTGTAAACTCGAAAGAGCAGGGCCCACGAACCCCTCGTGTATTGTTTTGTTACTGTACTGTCTCATGTACTGTCACCCACTATAATGTACAGTGCTGAGCAAACCTTTTGGCGCTATATAAATACTGTATAATAATAATAATCCACCTGGATGTACAAAGTAGTTGTAATGATATGTAGAGTTTTACTAACACATGTCAAAGTTGCAAAATTGTGCTTAGGCTGTAAGATTTCTTTTACCCTTAAGCGTGACGGGGTTAATATTGGAGCCTTAAGTTTATGGAAGCCACCCAAGGTGTGTGGAGTATATCAGCATATTCCAGGTTGTTGCTGTTGAGACCATGGAGTCAAAGGCGGAACTACCAGGATCGCACATGCCACTGGGCCCTGGTGTTCCACCACTGTGGGGGGGTCCAAAGATCCAGCATCTCCCCCTGCACCTCCTGCTAGCAGTTCACTATGCACTGGACAGGGGGAAAATAGCAGCTCTGTGGTGCCCGCTTTATAGTGGAATGCTGAGGAAGCTTCTGATCAGCATTTCATGCTATACAGTGAGGAGGGGAGGGTCTTCTTACCTGGGAAGGTACCCACTTCAGTGCAAGCAGAGCAAATTACTTGTGTAATGAAGCCGATGCCTGCCCAGGTCAGAGGACCCTCCCCTCTCCCCTTTATAGTGTGGACTGCTGACTGGAGGGGCAGAGGGAGATGCCAGGCTCTACAGAGCTGCCAATCAATATGTGCAGCAGAGGTCCATGGTGTGAACGAGACTCCTCTTTAATATTCTGGGGGTAGGAGTACAGAAGATACTGAAAATACATTGTTGTGTGTGTTTTTTTGGGGGGGGGGTACAGAGATGTGCTGGGGGTTGGAGATGTGCTGGGGGGATTGAGGTGCAGAGATGTGCAAGCGGATACAGAGGTGTGTTGGGGGTGAAAAGATGTGCAGTGGAGGACATAGCTGTGCTCTTGGTTACGAAAGCTTGCTTTGGTGTACAAAAGTGTGCTGGAGGGATACAAAAGATACAAAAAATAGGATATGGAGGCATGCTGAGGGGTACAGAGGCATTTCGGGGATGTAGAAATGTGCAAAGGGGTTTGACATTAGATGGCTTACCAGGCCCATTTTAAATGACCTGCCCCCAATTAAGACAACAATTACTGGCTGAACACATAGCAAAAAAAGATGTCTCTGAATTTTTTTTTAAAATGTTGTCAACTATGCAGGAAGGGGGCCCTCTGTAGAACACATGAAGATGTCCCGCTGGGGGACCATAATAAAGGGCCCCATGATAGGAGTAAAGGGCCCATGGATCAGTGGTAAGGGCCCCAGGATGAACGGAAAGGGCCCCGGGGCTGGGGTCAGGGGGGCTCTAGTTATGCCTCTGTGTGGAGTCATTTATTCCATCCTGTATTGACCTCCTAATACATTGAGGTCTGCTATGTCTGGTAAGCAGCTTTGCTGAGGTGTAGGTGGTGAATCACGTGGAATGAACTATAGTGACTGAGGATTTCACAGCACCAGTCTATTTGGGATTTTATGGACTATGAATTTTGGTGGACTTTTATTTTTTATCTATTTATTTGATTATGCATGTTAGCACTTTATTAACCATTTGCCTTCCAGAGGATTTACACCCCTTAATGACCAGGCCTCTTTTTGCTACTCGGCACTGCACTAATTCAACTGATAATTGCACAGTCATGCAATGCTGTACTCAAACAAAATTTATGTCCTTTCTTTCACACAAATAGAGCCTTCTTTTGGTGGTATTTGATCACCTGTATTTTTTGCGCTATAGAAAAAAAAAAAGACTTTGAAGAAAAACTATATTTTTTTACTTTCGGCTATAAAAAATATATAGAACACTCAAAGTTAGTTATAAATTTAGGCCAAAATGTATTCTGCTACATGTTTTTGGTAAAAAAA
This sequence comes from Staurois parvus, assembly GCF_062004578.1. NCBI lineage: Eukaryota > Metazoa > Chordata > Amphibia > Anura > Ranidae > Staurois > Staurois parvus. The sequence continues at coordinate 1,347,037 of NW_028318199.1, read as the reverse complement.
ATCCAAATAAGTGTATATTGATTGCTTTGTGTTATACCGTCTACAAACTAGGGTATACTGTAGATACTGCAATTTACGCAATTTTTTTGCTATACAGCACTGCACTAGTTAAACTGACAATTGCACGGTCATGCAATATGGTACATAAATACAATTTATTTCCTTTTTTTCACATAAATAGAGATTTCTTCTCGTGGTATTTGATCACGTGTGCACTTTAAAATTTGGGGGTTATAAACAAAAAATTTAGAAATTTTTTTTTTTAAAAAAAAAACTATATTTTCCCATTTCTGTCATAAAAAATATCCAAAAAAACTAAAATTTCATCATAAATTTAGGCCAAGGGGGAGGAGCCTGAACATGGCGCTGGACAGGAGATCAAGGTAAGATCTCCCGTCACTAGGCTCCCCCGGCGCTCCGTCAGCCTGCCTGTATGGGGAGAGAGGCTGAGAAGGAGGGAAGGTGACTCACCTGCCTCTGCAGTCGGCAGCGTGCGGGGTGTCCTGAGCCTGGTCTGTCACCAGTGTGCGGCGGTACGGGGGAGCGGGCTGGAACTGACGGGGCAGGAGGAGCTGTGGTGCCCTGGAGGGCTGGAGCCCGTAGGACGCCGGGAGACCATGTGACCGGCCGCAAAGGAGCATTTGGAGAGTTTGCTGCCGGCCAGTCTAAAGGGAGACACGCAGCCCTGAACTCCCCTCTCTCCCTCACCCCATAGATTGAATACCATTTGGGACTGCTACTGTTGCCGGGTCTGTCTTTCTGTGGGGATGTGATCCAGTACTTTGATTTTGGGAAGACTACTGAACCGAGGACTCTCTTGTAACCCCCCCGTCAGTGAACTTTTTGGATGTGACTCCCCCCTGAAGTGAGAGCAAAGAGGGTGAGTGAATGTGGTGTAAAGTGAAATATATGACAACTTAAAAAGTTAAGACTGTAATAAACTTGGTTGGACAAGAGTGCGGGGGTTGCTGGCAGGAGTCACATATGAGATATATGTCCTTATACTGGGTTAATGAGGGAGACGGGAAGAAAGAAGACAAGGAAGAGTTAAAGGAGAAGAGAAGGAAAGATAATAATAATAGAGAGAATATTTGTTGGAAGAATTGATTATTGAATCTTTCTGTTATTGAAAATATATCAAAATGAAGAATAAAAGATCAAAATCAGGTGGGTCAATGGCCCCGCCATCCAGTTCAATTAAGAAATATATTCCCGGACAGGACATGCAGACCCCTGAGAGGCAAACTGGATCAATGGAAGAGTGTGATAGAGAACAACAGTGGTGGGAGCCCCAGATTGTCCTTGGGAATGTCTAATACTAGTCAAAATCTAGAAGAAACAGATATTGAGAAAACTTGTGCGGTGGAGAAAATGGAAGATCAAGATTCACACCTGCCAACTAAATCAGAAATAGCAGAAATGTTTAAAGGTTTGGAAAGATCTATAAAACAAGAAAGGGGGAAGTTACATATAGATTTTGGGCAGCTGCTATCTAGAGTGGAGGATAAGGAAGATAAAATAAATAAACACGCCCAAGTGATACAGAACCTAGAAAAACAAATGGTGGAATTAAAAAAAGAACACAGAAACCTACACTATAAATTAGAAGAGCAGGAAAATAGGAACAGAAAAAGTAACTTAAGGATACGAGGTCTTCCTGAGACTCCACAAGGAGAAGATTTGAAGGAAACAATAGAGAAGATGTTTGAAACAATAATGGACAGATCTGCAGCAGAACCCTATAAAATTGATGGAGTGTATAGAATAGGAAGACTATATCAAGAGGGTAGGAATAGAAAATCAAGAGATGTCATTGTTAAATTCCATCATTATCATGACAAAGATGAGATATGGAGGAAATTGAAAGGAAGATCAGTTATAAAATAGGGAAAAATAAATATACAGATCTTTGCTGATTTGGCTGCACAGACACTGTCAAGAAAGAAATCTTGAAACCATTAGTAGAACAAATGAAGAAGCAGAACGTTCGATATAGCTGGGGGTTCCCAGCATGTTTAATCGGTTGGAAGAATGGGCATTCTGCAAGATAAAAGTTTCCTGAAGAACTAAGAGACTTTTGTGAGAGACTTGAGTTACAGCATATAGACATTCCTGGGTGGGGTGGGGGGGGGGGACGAGGAGAGGCAGAATATGGAGAATGAAAGCTGGCAGATAGTTTAGGAGGAGGATGGAGAGAAGTGGGGAGTGGGATGGGGAGGGGGCTGTGGGGGAGGAGGGGGAGAATATATTGTTAGGGGATTTGTTTTTTTTTTCTCCCCCCCCCCCCCTGACTGTCTCCCCATCTCTCCTCTACCTCTTGTCCCCTCCCTGCTTTTTTCCTTTTCTTCCTTTCTTTCTCTCTTTTTTTTTTTTTTTTTCTACAGACAGGTCTGGCGGGACATTGGGAGGGTGAATAGGAAGTGGTGTTCAGGCGCAGAGCTCCACCCTAAAATTGAATCAAAGGTGGGATTAGGACCACAAATGATTCATAGGCAAAATCTTGGCCTAAAAAGGGAGGGCTCGGGGGGAGAATGGGTGGGAGAAGGGCATGGGGAGGTTACAGAAAGATGGGGAAGGGATGGGAGGGGGGTGAGAGGGGAAGATGGGAGGGTGGAGGATGGGAATGGGGAGGTAGTAGGCAGCATAGGATTCTGCGGCAGCCTTAGTGTCAGGGATCGCCATGTAGCATAGGTCTGCGCATGCGCAGATTGCCAAAATGCACTAACACACGGGCGCTAGGACCTGGGCGCCCGCGGCTGCCGTTGCCGCCGCTCATGCGCACTCGCGCACATGGGCGCGTGCTTGTCACCAATGACAGCGCAGGGCGCTCTATTTAAAGCCGGCTCTTGCAATGCTCAAGTGCCGTATGGTCTTATTCCTGTGTTCCTGTTCCTAGTTCTGAGATTGCTTTGTTGCCGAACCTGCCTGACCCGAATTATCATGACCCTCTCCTGCCCTGATCCCTGGCTTGTCTGACCATTCTTCTGCCTTCTCCTGTTTACCTGACCTCCTGTTGCTGAACCTGGCCTGTGACCCGTTTATCCTTTTGCCTGTCGATCGGTACCGTCTGCCTCTGCTGTTACTGACCTGGCCTGTCTGACGACGCTACACACTATCGCTTCCCACCTGGCTCTCACATGCTACCTACCACTGGAAAAACCACCTCTACCACAGCTGGTTGTCCTCAGGAGTCGCGACCTGGTCTCAGGCTGCTTCAAGTCCATCCCCACCATCAGGGGCCCTGGTGAAACAGCAGACTGAGGCTTAGACACCGCGCCCTGAGGAATTCTGGCCTGTGGGTCACTAGAGGCTACTGCCAGTTGGACAGAACCATACGGCCATGACTGAGCTGGGAAGAGGTCCCTCACCCTTGAATGAGATATGCCAACACCTGGCGGCACTCACCCAAACTGTCAAAACTCTCCAAGAAGGCTATACACATCTGGAGGGACGTATTCAGACCCTAACCACGCCAGCAACCACACCATCAGCCCCGGCTGATCCACCTCCTGCCAGGGACCTTGCAGGATTTTCCACTGGAGCAATGTTCACCATGCCTCCGCCAGAACCTCGACTGCCAACGCCCAAGCGGTTCAATGGGGATCGAGGGAAGTTCAGGGCCTTCCAGAATTCCTGCCTATTATACTTTAACCTACATCCACGGACTTTTTCGTAAGAATCTGTAAAAGTGGGGTTCGTCATATCCCTACTGCAGGGGGAACCCCAAGGCTGGGCCCACTGTCTGTTGGAGAGTCGCCATTCGCACCTGGACTCAGTTTCCTCATTTTTCAAAGCAATAGCGGTACTATATGATGATCCACAACGAGCTGCTTCAGCTGAAGCAGTTCTACATACTTTGCAGCAGGGTCACCGGACAGCAGAGGACTATGCCTCAGAATTCAGGCGATGGAGCGGGGACACCCAGTGGAATGACGCGGCTTTGCGTCACCAATTCCGCCTAGGCCTATCTGATCCTCTGAAGGACGAGCTAGCCAGAGTAGGTGTACCTGACTCCCTGGAAGGATTGATAACTCTGGCAATTCAGACTGACCACAGGCTTCAGGAACGAAGGTCTGAAAGATCCAGTCAAGGGTTAAAACCCACATGGATGCTGCCACAGGTTCTGACCATTCCGAACTCCCCTGCCGGTACTCAGAATCCAGAACCATCAGAGGGAGCCGAGCCAATGCAACTTGGGTTGATGCGGCCCTCCCTAACGTTTGGAAGAGTGCCAGAGATGCCGGGTAAACAACCTTTGCCTATACTGTGGAGCAGCAGGCCATGTGGTACGTTCCTACCCGGAGAAGTTAAGTAAGTGTTCTTCCACTACTTCTTCTATGACTCCTGCTTGTGTAGATAAACCCTCTCACTTAGCCATACCGATCTCATTTCAGCTCCCCGGAAGAACCATGCAGGTGAAGGCCATTATTGACTCAGGGGCCTGCAGTTGTTTTATTGATCTTAATTTTGCAATTTTGCAGCGTAGCAGCAGATTCCCTTACTGACCAAAGAGCAGGGCCTGAACAGCCTCTTGGCTGATGGGACTCAAGTTAAATCTGGGCGGTAGATCGGGAGACCCCTCCTATATGCACTATAATTATTATTATTAGCAGTAGCAAGGGGGACAGAACATGAGACAAGACAGTAACAATACACTACATGAGGGGTTCGAGGGCCCTGCTCTTTCGAGCTTACAATCTAGGAGGGAGGGGAAGGGGGTACAGGAGGAGATGGCTGTGGGGGATGGAGTGGTGGGAGGAGTGGAGGTTAGTTGTTAGGTGAGGTTGGGTGTCAGGGATCCTAGAGGTCTCTAGGTCCTTTTATGAGGACTTACTGAGTGTGAAGAGCCTTGACTGGACAAGGATGTTGAGCTTTTTGGAATCTACACCGGGTTTGGAAGGTAATGTCCCGCTGGCAAGTTTGACAGGGGTAATTACAGCAGAAGAGGTGATCAAAGCTATTGACAGTCTGGCCATTAAAAAGACTCCTGGGCCAGATGGTTTGACAGCTGAGTTTTTTTAAAACTTTTAAATCCAGCTTGGCACCCCATCTTGCAGAGGTTTATACCAGGTGTCTGGATGAGGGTTCTCTCCCTCCCTCCATGAGGCGATCTGCTGTAATTCTTTTGTCAAAAGGTAAGGATCCTTTGGCTATTGAGAATTGGCACCCCATTAGCCTTCTCACTGTCGATAGAAAGGTTCTGGCAAAGATCTTTTTCTGGCACTTGTCGTCAGTGGTGGACGGTTTGCTTTCACGGCAGCAGCATTGCTCGATCCAGGGCAGGAGTACCTTTACAGCGGTGTTAGCTGTCCGGGAGGCTCTGGAGTGGTGTAAGGCTGAGGGCTGGGTGAAGTACTTGCTGGCAGTGGATCAGGCAAAGGCCTTCGATCGAGTCGATCATGAGTACCTTTGGCACCTCCTGGACCGGTATGGCCTAGAGGGTAGGTTTATTGGCTGGCTTAAGACACTGTATAGAGAGGCTGAAAGTTTCATGTTGGTGAATGGTTGGGTTGGGCGGCCCTTTGGGGTCAAATCTGGTGTGCGCCAGGGGTGCCCGCTGAGCCCCTTGCTCTATGCCTTTGCCATCGATCCCTTCATCAGGAGGTTGGATGGTGGGGCGTTGGGCGGGGTGCCGGTGGGTGCTGCTGGGGGTCCCTCTCCGAAGGTCGCTGCTTACGCTGATGACGTTTCTGTCTTCATCTCCGGGACTGAGGAGGCGCAGGAAGTAGTCTTGGTGATGGATCAGTATTCTGAGGCGTCAGGCTCCAAGGTCAACCAGGATAAGTGTGACATTTTCTGGATGGGTAGGGATGGTGAGAACTTCTCACTCCCAGACACCTTCCCAGTGCCTCAGCGGAGTATAAAAGTCCTAGGCATCAATTTCGGTCCTTCTGATTACAGCAAATCAAATTGGGAGGCTAGGCTTTCTGATGCCGAGGTCAAGGTGAGGTGTTGGAAGGGGTGGCGGCTCTCCTTAAGGGAAAGGGTTGACTTAATTAAGACCTTCCTGGTTCCCATCTTTTTATATGTCAGCTTTGTCTGTCTTTTGCCAGAATCACTCTATACGAGGATCTACAGCTGATTCTTCCAGATGTTATGGGGGAACAGGCTGAACCTTGTCAGGCGGGATGTAACTTACTCAGCCAAGCGGGAGGGGGGCCTAGATATGGTCAACCCAATAGTTTTATTCTCTCTAATGTTCATGAAACATAACTTTGGTAATATGCTGGCAGAGAGTCCGCTTGCATGGGTATGGCTGTTTCGGATCTGGTTCAGACCCTTTCTGAGCAGTTGGGAGAGTGGTGGGCTAGTGAAGAGCTTGTGGGTCAAGCACGGCAAGCTCCTGGCTTATGTGGCCCTGAGCCTGAAGTTACTCCGGCGGTGGCATGTGACGGCGAAGGAGGTCAGATCTCTCCCTAGGAAACTCCTGGGTGAGAGGATTGTGGCAACCTCTTTCCATGCGCCGCTGGCCTTGAAAGATTGCCCAGGCCATATCATAAGGGAGGGTTTGCGCTTGATAAATTTAGAACGGATTCCCTTGAAGTTTAGGGACCAGGCCTGGCTCGCTTTTCATGGCAGGCTTTACGTGAGGGGTAACTTGAAGTACCGTCCTCTGGATGACCGTGGTTGTCCGAGGTCGGAGTGTCGGGGTGAGGTGGAAACTATGGACCACTTCTTGCTTCAGTGCCCCTTTAACGTAGAGGTGTATAAAGAGGTGGGTGGGGCTCTGGGTGTTCCTTTCCTGCACCGCATGTCTTATGCGGAGTGGGTGTATGGGGCATTCAAATGTCACCTGGATTTTGATTTAGACACTTTGTTCTTAGTCAGTTTAGTAGTCCGTTACTACACGTGGAATGCACGGGGTCAGGTCTCCATCCGGCAGAAAGTCCTCCCCGTCCAGGTGGTGGTGCATGGCATCCTAGGTGAGGTGGGAAAAGTGCATTCTACACTTGTTCACCATACCACCAATATCACGGATGTCAACTGAATATTCATGATTGACTGTCACTTCACTATTTGCACTTGTATAAATCCCAGTGTGCCGTTTATTACTATACTTACTTGCTAAGAGCTTTATTACGGTTTTTGGGTTATTTCACCCACCATAGAGATTACGACACATTTGTGATACATTATCAATATCGCACTGAGATATTTTGTTTTTTTCCATATGGATTACAACTGTATGTTATGTTCTTTTTTTTTTGTATGCAGCCTGTGGGCTTAATGAAAAAAGGAGACATTTGTACAATTTTGGAACTGGCGCATGTGGCACAGTGTGACCTAATGTGTGCCCACCATTAGAATATACCGCCCTGCATCCATCCACTTCTAATGGTGGGCACACATTAGGTCACACTGTGCCACATGTGCCAGTTCCAAGATTGTACAAATGTCTAAATAGTGGCATGCTTGAATAAAAATTGTCCACGTATAAGTGGTACCCCATATGGAAAAAGGATAACACCAAGTCCCAAAATATCTTGCCACTATTCCCCATGTAGTCTGGGCATCTCGGGGGGCTCCACGTGACTATCTTTTCCCTCGTAAATCCAAAATTTATAAGTATAGCCTGTTGTCCTCTCACAGGTCTTATACCCCATATCTGGCACGCTTGCTGGGGAGAAATTGTTTGAATGCAAGGCAGCCAGAAAAATTAATGAGGGACTCATCAATGCAGATTTTTTCCTGCAAATTTTTGGTTAAGGTGATTTACGAGGGGTGAATTTTGTGGAGCCTGTAAAATTCAAGGTCACCCCAAGAATGACAGCGTATTGTCGCTGAAATGCATAAAACACATACTCTCATATCTATGCCTGGCCATGGCAGCAGAGAACACAGGCATATGATGAATCGGGTCTGTGAACTAATACAACCGCAATTCATTTTTTTAGTAATGCCCATGTTGAGGGTTAGGCCCAAAAAAATCTTTAAATTCGGAACCTGTAATGGGTTGTGCATATACAGTGGGGAAAAAAGTATTTAGTCAGCCACCAATTGTGCAAGTTCTCTCACTTAAAAAGATGAGAGAGGCTGTAATTGGCATCATAGGTAGACCTCAACTATGAGAGACAAAATGAGAAAAAAAATCCAGACAATCACATTGGCTGATTAGGAAAGAAATTATTTGCAAATTATGGTGGAAAATAAGTATTTGGTCGATATCAAAAGTTCATCTCAATACTTTGTTATATATCCTTTGCTGACAGTGATAGAGGTCAAACAATTCCTGTACGTCTTCACAAGGTTGGCACACACTGTTGCTGGTATGTTCTCTCATTCCTCCATGCAGATCTCCTCTAGAGCAGTGATGTTTTGGGGCTGTTATTGGGCAACACGGACTTTCAACTCCCTCCAAAGGTTTTCTATGGGGTTGAGATCTGGAGACTGTCTAGGCCACTCCAGGACCTTGAAATGCTTCTTACGAAGCCACTCCTTCATTGCCCGGGCGGTATGTTTGGGATCATTGTCATCCGCTCCTCACAAGACCTCCTTCTCTCTAGTTCCCTGGTCTCCTCCTCCCATGCCCGCCTCCAGGACTTCTCCAGGGTGTCACCCATCCTCTGGAACTCCCTGCCCCAACCCATCAGATTATCACCTACTCTCCTCTCCTTTAGGCGCACCCTGAAAACCCACCTCTACAGGGAAGCCTACCCCACCCCCTGCTAACTTGCCAACCTCCTCCACTCTTCCTACCACCCCATCCCCCACAGCTATCTCCTCCTGAGCCACCATCCCCTCCCTCCTAGATTGTACGCTCGAAAGAGCAGGGCCCTCAATCCCCTCATGTTTTGCATTGTATTGTTTTTGTTCTGTCACATGTTCTCTCCCCATTTGTAACATACTGCGCTGAGCGAATTATTGGCGCTTTATAAATACTGTATAATAATAATGTTGGAAGACCCAGCCACGTTTCATCTTCAATGCCCTTGCTGATGGAACGAGGTTTGCACTCAAAATCTCACGACACATGGCCCCATTCATTCTGTCCTGTACATGCATCAGTCGTCCTGGTCCCTTTGCGGAGAAACAGCCCCAAAGCATGATGTTGCCACCCCCATGCTTCACAGTAGGTATGGTGTTCTTTGGATGCAACTCAGCATTCTCTCTCCTCCAAACACGACAAGTTGTGTTTCTACCAAACAGTTCTATTTTGGTTTCATCTGACCATATGACATTCTCCCATTCCTCTTCTGGATCATCCAAATGCTCTCTAGCAAACTTCAGATGGGCCCGGACATGTACTGGCTTAAGCAGGGGGACACGTCTGGCACTGCAGGATCTGAGTCCCTGGCGGCGTAGTGTGTTACTGATGGTAGCCTTTGTTACGTTGGTCCCAGCTCTCTGCAGGTCATTCACTAGGTCCCCCCGTGTGGTCCTGGGATTTTTGCTCTCCGTTCTTGTGATCATTTTGACCCCACGGGGTGAGATCTTGCGTGGAGCCCCAGATCGAGGGAGATTATCAGTGGTCTTGTATGTCTTTCTAATTATTGCTCCCACAGTTGATTTGTTCACAGCAAGCTGCTTGCCTATTGCAGATTCAGGCTTCCCAACCTGGTGCAGGTCTACAATTTTGTTTCTGGTGTCCTTCGACAGCTCTTTGGTCTTCACCATAGTGGAGTTTGGAGTGTGACTGTTTGAGGTTGTGGACAGGTGTCTTTTATACAGATAACAAGTTCAAACAGGTGCCATTGATACAGGTAATGAGTGCAGGACAGAGGAGCCTCTTAAAGAAGAAGGTACATGTCTGTGAGAGCCAGAAATATTGCTTGTTTGTAGGTGACCAAATACTTATTTTCCACCATAATTTGCAAATAAATTCTTTTCAAATCAGCCAGTGTGATTGTCTGGATTTTTTTTCTCATTTTGTCTCTCATAGTTGAGGTTTACCTATGATGCCAATTACAGGCCTCTCTCATCTTTTTAAGTTGGAGAACTTGCACAATTGGTGGCTGACTAAATACTTTTTTGTCCCACTGTACATTGCTTTGATCCACAATCAATGCATACAGATTTTCTGTGAAAAACAGCTCCAAAAATTAAGGGGAGTAGTTAAATTTGCTGCTTCTACTTGAATTCCAGGTTGGGCAGTGGATGGGGGAACTATGAGTGCTGCAGAATTTGTGGGCTGCCAATCGGGATTTGTGAGCACATCCAGAAGGATACTAGGGGCTCTATGGGCCTGTGTGCAAATTTTTGGTGGTTGCAGGAAAATACTTGTGCTTCCCACCGCACCAGCTTGTACTGCAATTACGGGACTCGCCACATCACCAAGTGATACTGCAGTGCTGATATTATTATTATACAGGATTTATATAGCACCAACAGTTTGCTCAGGGCTTTATAATGTAATGGGAGACAATACAGCAACAATACAGTTCAATACAAGAGGGTTAGGAGGGCCCTGCTCCTTGGAGCTTACAATCTAAGAGGTATGTGAAAGACCAGGATGTACTAGGTCGCTGGTGCTTGCCAGTTCACCAAAAGGTAGCGCGGCAGTAGTACTGGCACTCTGCTGCATATGAGTCATCAAAATTTACCGACAAGTGCTAGCTGAGATCAGGCCTGATTCTGCAAACACTGCGGTTTTGTGTGCAATGTATCAAGTGACAGTGACCTACTGACACTGCACTTGCTGGGGGAGAAGGGGGGGGTAAGCGTAGGGGCTAAACGCAGGTGCTGATCCCGCTAACACTGCGTTTTTGGGAACACTATACTAATGTGAACGCTGGTATAGTGCTGATCTGATCAAAGATATTGATCCGTTCAGACACTATACTAGCAATGTAGGTTTATTGTGTATGAGCATGTTCCTGGCAATCAAGGGGTTAAATGTGATTACTGTTGTACTGACAGTCAATCTGTGCTATCTGGGAGGGGCGTGAAAACCACAGGAGCACGAATCACGTATGAGAGGCAATCAAAGGGTTAACTGTGTGAGGGGAGTGTTTTACTAGGGGGCGGGGGGAGGGTGTTCTTCACAGTAACACACTGATCCGGAAAGTTGTGCTCTGCTATCCGGATCAGAGTTCTCAAACTGACAGGGAGGAGAGCTCCTCCATGTCAGTGATTGCCGGTAATCATTGGGCTCCAGCGGGTAATCACCGCCGAGATTGGTCGCCCGCATCACGCTCGCCCCCTACCCGAAATGCAAAATCACATATATATGTGATTTTGCGCAGCCATGCTTCCCTACCGCAGTATATGTACTGTGGCTGGTCGGCAACCGGTTAATTCTGAATGTCTATAATTAATGTTTATTAATTGATACATTCACACAGAGATGATTTATTATCATTATTAGTTTAATTTAAAGAGACAGAGCTCTTATAATCAGAGTTCATTATAAAGTGTGGTATATCTTGTATTCAGATATTGGGTTGCTTCAGTCTTTATTATTGATGTGACACAGAGAGCAGATTGATCATTTTCACATAGGTTCCATGCACACCTGCCAGCTTGAGCTGCTGGCTTGTGATCACTGTACTTTAGCACTGCAAGGGATTCTTACCTGCTTGTCAACCTTTAGTTCCCAGTAGCTGTCTGATTGTGTGAGGGGGCTCTAATCTGGTGAGTGTGTATTTTTCACAGGGGGTTGAGCAGCACAGTGTTGGTTTTCAGCAACAACACATTCAAGTTTGACTGGAGCACTTTCAGATTATTGCAATCACGAAGATGTTTTGTGAAACTATCAAAACTTCCTGCTGACTCCTGTTTAAGGGTAAACTGCTTGTAGCACTACCCTCATGAGGGCTGCTGTGTAATGGATATCCCTAAGCTTCCCACGGCACAGTCAGGTAACAAGTATTTCTTTCACACAGACTTGCATCCAAAAGCAGTGACCAGTCCATGGGCTTAGTTTTGTTATTTTATTAGGGGAATTCGACTTGGATATGGAAATGGGGATTATGGGATGCCCAGTTGGCTTGAATCAATGGAAGGAGAACACTTCCTTCCTAAGTACAAAGGCAGATCCTGGACTGTTCTTTTCCTGAAAGCCTAACGTTAGTCTTTGTGGATCAGTAGCAGCTGCCCTTTATGGGTGAGAAACTAGCAGCCTCTCAAAAATTATCTTTACTTCTCGTAGCTACATGCAGAGGTTTCTTCTCTCACCCTATACAGCTGCTCCCTGCTCCACATCTTGCAAGCACTACCAGCCCTCCAGGCTTCTCGGAAGATCTCCCAGGGCACGGATTAAGGATTGAACCCAGTGTTTCCCTTTTAGATCCCAGAGGGTGCTGTTGTACTTACACTGTCCTCTTTGCTCCCTGCTGCTCCAGGCCCTGATCCCGTTTACGCCTCTCCACTGAATGTATCCTCTTGAGCCAGCCTAAGCACAGCCTGGAGGCTTGCCCTCCTAGACTTAGGGGATCCCTCCCAGGCACTGACAGTCTCCCCAGCACTCCATCTTCCACGCAACTCCTCTGTCAGCCTCACTCTCCCATATTTATGGTGCAGTCCACCACTCTACAAGGGCCTCCAAAAACTTGTGATTGACCAGATCCCTATGAATATGCAGATTAGGCCTCCACCCCTTCCTGCTTACCGACTTCTGGAAGGTTCTATGGTCCTCCAGAGTCAGGAGGAGGCGATCGAGCCACAACCTGCTGAGTCATCCAGCTGACTTGCAATAACCCAACCTTAATCACATGACTCACACAACTACAACTCATACACAATGATTTTGCCTATGATACACTATTCTAGTAGCACACTAGAGGGTGCTACACGCTTCTTGTCCAACTTCATTGAGTGATCATGTGTCCTCTTGAGCAACCTGAGACTGAGCAGTTTTTTCCCATATGCTAGGAACTTCATTTAGATTTTTTTTTTCCGTAAAGAATTTTATTACATTTTTCCACAAATAGAAATGTATAAGCAACACAAATGACTGAGAATACCCGTAAGGGTCAAAGAGCAGAAACAAAAGAAAGTGGAACATTTTTGTAGAGCAAAAGTGTAACATAATAAACTGAGTAAATCAAAACTCAGTTCAAGAATGTTATAGATCAAATCTATAAAGCTACTGTATACAATCATTGAGTGAACTTTTGTGACAGTCAAAAAGATTCAGAAAGTCACGGTTATTTCGTGGAGAGGAGGAAAGAGAGGAAAATAAAAAGGGGGGGGGGGAGAGGAAGAGAAAAAAGAAGAAGGTATCAGAATAAGCGACAAAGTACGTCAACTAGAATCTTTCCACAAATGTAAACAGGCCTTGACCCTTACGGCCGAGCTAATATCGGCACGAAAACAATTATTGGAAGCTGTGGAAAAGAAAACCAAGCGCAACTTTGCCATATCTCAGAAGCTATTCTAAGAACATGGGAACAAAAGTGGTAAATTCCTAGCTAGGGCCCTACAAGCCAAATCCATTCCCAGCAAGGTCGAATACTTAAAACTTCTTTGGATATCGCCACTGAATTTGAAAATTACTATAAGTCACTTTATAATCTCCCCCCAGTCCCAAAACCGTCAGGTGACAGCAGACCACGCACGGACATTATCCAGGCCTTCCTTTTGAAATATCTTCCCAAACCTATCTCGTGTTCACAAGCAAGTGAATTAGATGGGGCACTGATACACAGAACTCCAAAAAGCCATTGCACAATTAAAACCGGGCAAAAGCCCAGGCCCAGGCGGATTTACGACCACATACTTTAAGTCCTTTTTGGACATTCTTGCGCAACCATTCCTAAATACGTTCAACTCCCTAGATACCCCAGGACAACCCATGAGATTTCTCTCTGAAGCCCATATCATGCTCATACCAAAAGAAGAAGAAGAAGACATCGACGGCCAACTATCGCCCAATTTCCCTTCTGAACGTTGACCTAAAAATATTCGCCAAAATATTAGCTAACCGTCTTTACACAGTATTGACTCCGTCATATCCATTGACCAGGTCGGGTTTGTGCCAGGCAGAGAGGTTGTCAAAGCTCCAGGTATGACCAGAGGTGTGTGGACCGACACAGGGAAACACAGACTTCAGGTATAGCGTGTAAACAATATCATTTATTAAAGGCAACACAAACAAACGCAGTGCAAACAAACCAAACCCAAAACTAACACAAATACGTACAACCAGGTGCAACAAACCCTTAACTGATATATATATGTATAAATATGGAGCACAACATAGTCAGGCGGGCCGGGTCGGTAGCTAATGGGCAGACAAGGTACAAGGAGTAGGCAGAAGATTGGTCAGGAGTAGCCGAGGTATGTGCAGGCAGCGTTCAAGCAGAGTCAGGATCAAGCAAAGTCAGGATCAGGCAGAAAGCAGACAGGATGCAGGTACAGGGGCTCATGGGAACAATGATGATGATGGCTTGCTTGCAGGAGTGAGCTTCTGGCTGCTGAGAGCACCCGCTGGCCAGCCCTGGTACTGCAGCCCACACGGCAGATGAGTCCCACCACTAATGGCGAATCCATTCCTGACACCGTGTGGAGAGGTTGTGTTGGACTGTGCTCTGCTGAGCTCCAGAAAGGCCTGAAAAACCAGGGGCTTGAGTGTCCCAGCCAGCCCAGGAAGGATGGCGGATCCTGGGCCTGGCCCTGCAGGAGGAAGGTCCCCTGAGGGGCTTAGTACCAGTCCCACCTTTCCACCAGTGGAGGACCTGGGAGCGGCCCCTAGGAAGGGTGAGAACTACTCACAGTATCGGGTCCGTGTGGCTGCCTGGGCCAAGGCGGTGGAGAAGGAAGAGGCCAAGCTTGGTAAGCTCAGTTTGGAGCTGAAGAAGCTCCGGTCACAGTATGACCATGTATGGAGCTCCAAACGCGAGGCAATGAAGCCAGGCCTGGAACCATTGAAGCAGTGTGTTTCCCTGCAGGAAAAATATGTGGTGGCGCTGAAGCACAAGAGTGGAATCCTCTGGGAAAAGTACCAGAATGACGCCAGATTCAAGGCAGCAAGAAGCTGCAGTGTTGAAGCTGTGAGGGGCCCGGTGGAGGAGGCCTCCTCCTCCGAGGAATTGTCAGAGGAGCTCATGGTGGAAGGTGAGCAGGTGCAGGGGCCAGCTGAGCCCGCTACATCTTCCCAGCATGGCACTGATCCCAATAAGGAAGATGCAGAGGCCACGGCGAGTGCGGGAGAGTCTGGTTCCCTCCCCTTTAGGCAGCAGCAGTCGGCTGATTGGGGGACACGGAAGCGGAGGCAGCGAGAGAGCTTTGCTTCAAGGCGGAAATGGGGCAGGTACTACAGGCGGATGCCTTCCGCTTTGCTTCGGAGGAGTCTGATGGCGAAGTGGAGGAAGTGGCATCACGGAAGACGCCGAAGCCGGTTCTAACAGAGCGGGCGGTGTATGTGAAGCTCGAGCATATGCCTAACGCTCTGGAGAGTGGCCTGCTGGCAAGAGCTGGAGAACCAGCGGTTAAGGACGTGGTGCAGGACTCTGACACATTGGGTGGTAATGTGCCTGGTAATGTAGCGGTGGCTGGGGATGCATGTGCTGGAGGGTCTGTGGTGGGGGTTCCCTCTGTAAGTTCAGGGGTTGGTGTTACTGCCCCTGTCAGTGCTCCGGTCCAGGTCTCGCCTAGTCCCAGTCCCTTGGGGGTGGTGGTTGCCCGTGGTGCAGTGCCTAGTTCCCCTGGTCCCCTTGCTATTGCTCAGGTCTCCCCAGTGTCTGTGGTGCGGAGTCTCACCTCTGCTGCTCCAATCCCCCGGCCTTTGGCCTCTGCTGAGCCCGTTTTGTCTGGGGCTGGCTCTACAGTCTCAGCTGCTCCGGCTGTGGTCCCTCTTGTTTCAGGTCCCTCTGCAGTGGGTACCTCTATGACCAGGCACGCTTTCAGTTATTCGGCGGCATTAAGAGGGGGTCAGGAGTCAGCTAGGCCACTCCAAGCAAGGGCGGGGAACCTGCCAACATCTGCGGTTCACAGGAATGTAGTACAATTAAAATGGACCCCTCTGAGCCGCAAAGAGGTTATAGACCGGGTCCTAGAAATGGGATTCCGGGCAGTCGACATTTTTGCCTTCATTGCCCCAGTGAGCACGGGCGAGTATGACCTGTTCTTTGTGAGGGCAGATCAGCTCGACATAAAAAATAGCAGTATGACAAGTGCAATACTGCTCACACAAAGTGGTTATTAGAAAATCCAAGTGGAGTAATATAATTAGTAATTACAAAAAAGTTTTATTCGATCACATGGATCATAAGGAGGTTAGACAGAGACATCGTAAACAGGTCATTATAAAATCACTAAGTTAAAAACATTCGGCGTCTCCAGATCTAATAGTTATTCGGCAATCAGGAATCCACATAAGGCAATGAAGTTCCTAACTACTTGATCAAAGAATTTTCATATTTTCCATACGATAGGGAGATCATTCTTCAAAAAAAATGTTTTTGGTAACCACCACAATGAATAGAATGACTTCCTGAAATGGAAAAACCAGAAAAGAAAGGATCATAGTAGAGGGAACAAAAAATAGGATATATGCACTAACCATATGCAATAACAAAATAACCCCATATCAGGTATATATGTTATTCCATTACCTTCTCATAAGCTTGACCATCATGAAAGGATGGATATATGGCCTTCCTGGGTAACCACCCCAGATGGAAATGTATCCACAGTAGTAAGTGATTCTAAAAGTCTATAAAAATGAGACATAAATATCAAACGACCAGCAAACCTGAATGGAACTAAATAAGGGTAAAAATCTTTGAATATTACCATACAGAAGATCAAGGGGACTCCTCCTCACTTGAAGTAAGATCAGATCTGGATGATAAAGTGAATATGGGGGTGGGAAGCCAGGTGGTTAATGTATAAAGTCCAGACTGGTTGATACAGTCCATGTATATTTAGATATATAGACCCAAATCTGGGTTTCCAAAAATTGCTCAATAATGAGAAAGTAGTGCAGGTTCTTAAAAATATATATGAGACTGTTTTTGCATGCCACAACACATATATAGCATATGGTCTACGTATTCCTCCAATAGTTAAAAAAATTACCCCAAGAATGAGGTTAATAGGCACAGGATTTCCAAAATATGAGGGTATATTACCCGTATATGGAAATAGCGCTAAAGGCTAATTTAGCCAAATGGCTACAAACTTGCCACCGGTGGAAGTAGGCTGTGACTCAGAGTTGCCATGTGTGGGCTGCTTAAGATGATGTCCTCATCATAATTTGAGTGTCTCCTGCCTTTCCAGTGTGGAGCTGAAGCAAACCGCTTCTTCCTTCCTCGTGGGCACGGCACCCTATGGAGACGCCGAGCGTAATGATGTCATCAGGTTGACGCGTTTCGTCCGCCAATCACCGCAGACTTCGTCAGAACTGGAAGGGGACTACTATTACATTGCCTTATATAGTACCTTAATTGCGTACATTGTTGTTTATGTCGCCCTCTTGTGTTGAAAAACCATCACTACATTTAAAATCAAAAATCATACAAAAAGACATATACTCAATGGTGACATTGGAGAGAGAGCCTTATTTCAAGGAAAAGAGGTCACCATAGACAGACAAATTCATACCAGAAATTCTTTTGGCTCAGATGGCAATGTGGATAAATCTTAGGCCCTGAAATAGATCTTTTATTCAGTTCAAAAAAACTTTAAAATTGAGTTCTGTATTCAAACCGTATGGGACTAATGTATCAAGAGTATATATCCAGTACTTTTCTTTTTGCAGAAGAACTTTATCAAAATCACCTCGTCTAGCTGAGATGTTCAGCAGGAAAATTCCCTTAACTTTTAGGCCTTCAGTTTTCCCCCCATGTACATCCTTAAAGTGTTGACCAAGCGGGTTTTCCCTCTCTTTATCATTTCCATGTTTATTCTCATTTTTAATGTCTCTCAGGTGTTCACCAATCCTAGTTCTAAGGGTTCTCTTTGTTTTCCCTATATTTCTTTTTACATGGACATTCTATCATATATATCACCTTATTGCTAGAACAATTAATAAAATTCTTTATTTTAAATCGCTGGGATTCATCTATATTGGAAAATTGGTTAGTCTTGTGTACATGCGGGCAAATTTGACAGTGGCCACAGGGAAACATCCCAGTCATACGGGTTTGCTTAGTTAACCAATTGGTTTGAGGAGTTCTTTGGAACTCTGATTGTACTAAGATATCATTCAAATTTTGGGCTCTTTTTGCTACCATATGTGGGTTATCACCGACTATCTGTGCTATTCCAGAGTTTTGAGTTAATAAATGCCAATGTGAATGTAAGGCATTTTTAACATCATTCCATTGTTGTCCAAATTTAGTTATGAACCTTACTGGTTGATTAAAATGTTTGTCGCCCGCTTTAGTTTTAGAGTTAGAGATTAATTCATTCCTTGTTTTATAGGAAGCTCTTCGTTTCGCTCTTCTCAAAGTCCCATGTGAGTACCCCCTTTCCCTAAATCTTTTATAAAGCTGAATAGATTCAGCTTTGTATTGGACATCATTAGTACAGTTCCGTCTAATTCTCTGAAATTGGCCAATGGGTATACCCTGTTTTAAACTTTCCGGGTGGTAGCTGGTGGCATGTAAAAGTGTATTTGCTGCCGTTTCTTTTCTAAATGTTTTAGTAGTTAATCTATTTTCACATATTGAAATAGAAAGATCAAGGAATGAAATTACTTCACTATCAGCAGTATATGTTAACCTGATATTTCTATCATTCTTATTGAGAAGTTCAAGAAAGCATTCCAATTGTCCCATATCTCTATCCCATATCATCAGGACGTCATCAATATATCTCAGCCATTTAACTACATGTAGATTAAACAGAATAGAAGGATATACCAAATCTTCCTCCCAAAGGCCCAGGTGAAGACACGCATAGGCCAGAGCCCAGGGTGCTCCCATGGAAGTACCACATACCTGTTGGTACCATGTCCCCAGGAATTGAAAGCAATTGTGGGTCAACATAAATTCCATGAGGTCCAGAATGAATTCATTCTGGGCCTCCATTCCTGGAAAATGTGCTTCCAGGAAAAAAGCTATAGCTCTCAGTCCCCAGACATGTGGGATTGAGGTATAAAGTGATTCTACATCTATACTCACTAAGAGTGCTCCCTTTGGTACTTCCAAATCACTCATTTTTTCCAGTACATCTCCGGTATGTCTTACATAAGACTTAAGTTCGATGACCATATCTTTAACAAGGTCATCGACAAATTTGCTTCCCACCCCCATATTCACTTTTTCATCCAGACCTGATCTTACTTCAAGTAAGGAGGAGTCCCCTTGATCTTCTGTATGGTAATATTCAAAGATTTTTACCCTTATTTAGTTCCATTCAGGTTTGCTGGTCGTTTGATATTTATGTCTCATTTTTATAGACTTTTAGAATCACTTACTACTGTGGATACATTTCCATCTGGGGTGGTTACCCAGGAAGGCCATATATCCATCCTTTCATGATGGTCAAGCTTATGAGAAGGTAATGGAATAACATATATACCTGATATGGGGTTATTTTGTTATTGCATATGGTTAGTGCATATATCCTATTTTTTGTTCCCTCTACTATGATCCTTTCTTTTCTGGTTTTTCCATTTCAGGAAGTCATTCTATTCATTGTGGTGGTTACCAAAAACATTTATTTGAAGAATGATCTCCCTATGCAGATATCGTATGGAAAATATGAAAATTCTTTGATCAAGTAGTTAGGAACTTCATTGCCTTATGTGGATTCCTGATTGCCGATAACTATTAGATCTGGAGACGCCGAATGTTTTTAACTTAGTGATTTTATAATGACCTGTTTACCATGTCTCTGTCTAACCTCCTTATGATCCATGTGATCGAATAAAACTTTTTTGTAATTACTAATTATATTACTCCGCTTGGATTTTCTAATAACCACTTTGTGTGAGCAGTATTGCACTTGTCATACTGCTATTTTTTATCTTAAGTATATCGGGTTTATAAATCCACACTAGTTATTAGTGAGATGGAGATATTAATATGACACATATTTACGTGTCATGCTAGGTGGCTATTTCCGCCCCTTTTTTGTTCAGCAGATCAGCTCGACCTTTTCTGGCAAAAATTCGAGGCCACCTATGTCAAAAGCCCCAGGTGGGCGGGTCTCACCCCAAAGCTTATTTCATGTCAGAACAGGATTAAAAACGTGACAATTCTCGTCCAGAACGAGTCTGTTCCGGGCTCGGATATAGTTGTCTGGCTGGGGAGATATGGAGATGTGTTGGGACCCCTTCAGAAAATTTTGGATGATAGGAAAATCTGGACGGGAGGATGGACGGCACATGTCCGTTTGAGGGTGGTCGGTCACGTCCTGCAACACATCCCCTCCTTGGCCTTCTTGGGGAAAGACCGGCTGATCATTTTTTATCCTGGTCAGCCTCTGGTGTGCAACAGATGTGGTGGCAAGGGGCATTTCGCTGCCACCTGTCCTGTTATTAGGTGCTCCCTATGCCAGGAAATCGGTCACTTGGTGAGGGACTGCAACCAGATTCGTTGCAATCTCTGCGGTGTTTTAGGACACTCCTATAGTCAATGTCCTGAGGCTCTACGCAACTTGCCTGTAGATGAGTTGGCAGCAGAGCTGGACCGGATGGATGCTGAGGAGGCTGAGTTGGGGGCGGAGAGGGCTGGTGTGGCTTCTGCAGTGTCTTCCGGGGCAGCAGGGGAGGCGTCTGAGGCCCAGCCCGTTTCAGTTACCCCTGCTGATCCTGATCCAGTAGAGTCCCCTGCAGTCCCTTCTGTAGCACCTGTCCCCCTTCCCAGGAGAGGGAGGAAATTGGTTGAGGCTGCCAAAGGGGCAGAGGTGGTTGAGTTAGGATCTAGGTCTGTTGTGCCTGTTCCCCTGGTCCTTCTCCCTCGCAGGCGGAGTGGGGGGGTCTCTCGGGAGGCTCATGGTCCTGTTCGGGAGGAGCGGGATGGGGTTCAGATGGAGGAGGGTTGGTAGGGACCAACCCTCCTCCATCTGAACCCCATCCCGCTCCTGTGGGGAAGCGGAATCAGCCTGTCCTTTCTAAGGCGGGGTCAGTCTCCTCCTTGGAGGTGGAAGACTTGGCCCAGGATAATCGGTTTGGGGCTCTGTCGGCGGGAGGAAGGGGGGGCTTCTAGTGACCCCACATCCCCAATGGAGGATGAGGAGGGTCCCTGAAGAGGGTGAGGGATCCTGCTCGAAAGTCCAGAAGGAAGGTCAAGAAACGTCTTTCTCAATCTCCTTAATGGCAGTTCCCGCTCCGTTGAAGGTGGCAACCATTAATGTTGCCAGCCTGAAATCTGTAAGTGCACGAGAAACGGCCTTATTTTTGATCAGTGGAATGAATGCTGATATTTTCTTTTTGCAGGAGACCAGGTTGCCCAGCTGGTGGATATACACCTGACCAAACGGCAGACGGTTTGCTTTCTCGTCAGCAGCATTGCTCGGTCCAGGACAGGAGTACCTTCACAGCGGTGTTAGCTGTCCGGGAGGCTCTGGAACGGTGTAAGGCTGAAGGATGGGGGAAGTTCTTGCTGGCGGTGGACCAGGCAAAGGCCTTTGATAGAGTCAATCATGAGTACCTCTGGCATCTCCTGGACCGGTACGGTTTGGAGGGGAGGTTCATTGGCTGGTGGAAGATGTTATACAGGGAGGCTGAGAGCTTCCTGTTGGTGCATGGTTGGGTTGGGCGGCCCTTTGGGGTTGGATCGGGGGTGCGCCAGGGGTGCCCGCTGAGTCCTCTGCTCTACGCCTTCGCTATTGACCCCTTCGTCAGGAGGCTAGATGGTGGAGCGTTGGGTGGGGTGCCGGTGGGTGCTGCTGGTGATCCACCCCTGAGGGTCATTGCCTACACTGACGACGTTTCTGTCTTCATCTCCGGGACTGAGGAGGCGCAGGAGGTGGTCTTGGTGATGGATCAGTATGCTGAGGCGTCTGGCTCCAAGGTCAATCGAGACAAATGTGAAGTTCTTTGGATGGGTAGGGAGGGTGAGAGCTTCTCACTTCCGGACACCTTCCCAGTGCCTCAACAGAGTGTGAAAATCTTAGGCATCAATTTTGGCTCTGCTGATTATGACAAGTTAAATTGGGAAACCAAACTGTCTGATGCTGAGGTCAAGGTGAGATGCTGGAAGGGGTGGCGGCTTTCCTTGAGGGAAAGGGTTAACCTGATCAAGACTTTCCTGGTTCCTGTATTTTTGTATGTCAGCTTCATCTGCCTCTTGCCAGAGTTGCTCTATATGAGGGTCTACAGCTGCTTCTTCCAGCTGTTATGGGGGAACAGGCTGAACCTTGTTAGGAGGGACGTAACTTACTCATCTAGGTGGGAGGGGGGCCTAGGTATGGTCAACCCGATAGTATTCTTCTCTCTGATGTTCCTGAAACATAATCTTGGTAGTATGTTAGCAGAGAGACCGCCTCCATGGGTAGGACTGTTCCAGATCTGGTTTAGGCCCTTTCTGAGCAGTTGGGAGAGTGGCGGGCCAGTGAGAAGCCTGCGGGTCAAGCACGGTAAGCTCCCGGCTTATGTGGCCCTGTGCCTGAAGTTACTCTGACGGTGGCATGTGACAGAAGAGGAAGTCAGATCCCTCCCTAGGAGACTCCTAGGTGAGAGGATTGTGGCGACCTCTTTCCATGCGCCGTTGGCCTTGAAGGATTGCCCAGGCCATATCATGAGGGAGGGTTTACAATTGTTAAATCTGGAACGGATTCCCTTGAAGTTTAGGGACCTGGCCTGGCTCGCCTTTCATGGCAGACTTTACGTGAGGGGCAACTTGAAGTGCCGTCCTCTGGATGACCGTGGTTGTCCGAGGTCGGAGTGTCAGGGTGATGTGGAAACTATGGACCACTTCCTGCTTCAGTGCCCCTTTAACGTAGAAGTGTACAGAGAGGTGGGTGGGGCTCTGGGTGTCTCTTTCCTCCATTCCATGTCTTATGCAGAGTGGGTGTATGGAGCATTTGAAAGCCGCCGGGATTTTGATTTGGACACCCTGTTCTTAGTTAGTGTAGTGGTCCGGTATTACACATGGAACGCACGGTGTCAGGTCTCTATTCGGAAAAAGTCCTCCCCGTTCAGGTGGTGGTGCGTGACATCCTTGGTGAGGTTGGGAAAGTTCGGGGCCTTGAGAAAGGCAGATGGCGGCGGAAGGCCTGGATGGAGGCGTGGAGGAACATCAGGCCTGTAGCTGCTGTCTGCTGATCTCGGGTGGTGGCATCTGTCCTTATTTTCCTCCTTTTTCACCCCCCTAGATTTTGTCAAGAAATATTCCATTTTATGAAAGGTCGCGACGCTGAAGGTGTATGTTTCTTGGCCTTCCTTCTGGTAAGTTTGTAATGTTGTTAAGTTCTCTTTCTATGGTGAGTTTAGGTCATAAAGGCCGAGTATTGCGGGAGATTGGAAATTGCATGTGTCCTTTCTTTGGCCAAATAGGCTACTGCATGGGAATATCCTGTGCTATATATGTTCTTGGATATGGGCATGTTTTTGCCCATAAAGGCCTATGTATATATGGATTTTTTTCTCCTTTTAGAGATGAACTTTCTCTGGTCATTAAAGCTTTTTGGACTTAAGTAATAGGCCAATATAGGCCTGGGACTACTATATAGTGAGCCTAAAGGGCGGTTTTTGTTAAAGTTTTTCCTTTTCAGGAGTTTCTGGACTTTTGTTTGTGCATGAGTTTCATGTTTGTATTTATTTATGTTTTTTACTTTTATAAGAAAAGTATGATGGATATGTATGACTCAAATACATAATAAAATATCTCCATTCCTGAGCTTGTCGTGGAAGGTGGTGTGCAAGCTGTGCTCTGAGCTTCCAGAGGCCTTTGTTGGAACCAGGGACTGGATTCCTCTCCCTGCCCAGGAAGGATGAGTGTTCCTGGGCAGGATCCTGGTGGTGGGGCCCCCCCAAGGGCCCTAGTACCAGCCCCACAAAAACACCAGTGGAGGACCTGGGAATGGGCCCTAGGCCAGGGGAGAAATACAGTGCATACAGAGAGCGCACTGTGGCCCATATCAACCGCTTGAACAAGGAGGAGGAAAAGCTAAGTGGGCTGAGACTAGAGCTGAAGAAATTCAGGGCTTCGTATGACCTGGTCTGGTCCTCCAAGCGCAAAACCATGAAGCCTCAGTTGGAGATCTTGGAACAGAGCGTCAGTGAGCAGGTCAAGATGGTTGCTGCACTAAAAGCGGCCAGTGGAATCCAGCGAGAAAGATATATTAATGAAGACAGGTTTAGATCTGCAAGGAGCAAGCTTGTGGCAGAGGCCCGTGGTCATGCTGAGGAGGAGTCATCTCTGGAGGAGTTTTCTGATGCCCTGGCAGGTTAGGGAGCCTGCCGGGTGGAGGCTGATCCAGCCAGCCCCCCCATGCATGCTGAGGAAGTATCACCTGCAGTAAAGGTTGTGGGGTTTGGCTCCATCCCCCCCCAGCAGCAGCCCCTGGACTGGGGGTCTCAAGTGGAGGCGGCTGAGAGAGCTGGAACTATGCATTTTATTAAAGAAATGGAGTCCCCTTTACATGTAAAGCAGTTTGCTTTTACATCCAAGGAATCGGAGGATGAGGATGACAGGTGTAAGAAGCCAGCTAAGCCCTGGGAGAAAGAAAGAGCGGTGTTTGTCAGCTTGGAAAGGATTCCCAGCAAATTGGTGAAGTCTGCAGCAGCAGGAGTGAGAGTGTCAGAGGTGTTGGGAGTGAACCCATCCAGCAGTGAAGTGGTGGCTGAATCCAGTGGTCTAAGTGTTGGAGGTGCTAAGGAGAGTGGGGTGTCCCGGTCCAGGAATGTCAGTATGCAGTCTGGAGGTGTGAAGGAGAGCGGGGTGTCCCGGCCCAGCAGCGGGGGTGTGCCTGCAAGTCAGAGTTCTCATGGCATGGAGGAAGACCAGGTGTTTCTGCCCAGAGGCGTGGGTTTGTCTGCAGCTCAGATTCCCTGTGGCTTAGAAGATCATGGAGTGTCATCGCCCACTGGCAGTACAATGCTGGCTCTGGGTCTCTGTGATGCAGCAGGGGGAGGACTGTCCCTTCCGAGTGGTGAGTCATGTCCTGATCTTTGTGATGAGATGAAGAGTGGGGTGGCCCCGCCCAGAGGTGGAACTGAATCTGTGCCCCAGTCTAAGATCAAAGTGCTAGGCATTACATTTGACCCTGGCGATTACGCCAAAGCAAATTGGGAGTCCAGACTGTTAGATGCCGAGATCAAGGTGAAGTGCTGGAAGGGGTGGCGGCTCTCCTTGAGGGAAAGGGTCGATTTGATAAAGACCTGTCTGATTCCAGTCTTTTTGTATGTTAGCTACATCTGCCTCTTGCCAGAATCTGTCTAAACGAGGGTCTACAGCTGTTTCTTCCAGCTGTTGTGGGGGAACAGGCTGAACCTCGTGAAGCGGAATGTTACCTACCTTTCCAGGTGGGAGGGTGGCTTAGGAATGGTCAACCCAGTGGTTTTCTTCTCCCGTTATGTTCCTGAAACATAACTTTGGTAAAATGCTGAGTGAGGAGCGCCTGGATGGGTAGGTTTTTTTCAGATGTGGTTTAGACCCTTTCTTGGCAGCTGGGAGAGTGGCGGGCCAGTGAGAAGCCTGAGAGTCAAGCACGTCTGCGGCAGTGGTGTGTGACAGCGGAAGAGGTCAGATCACTTCCTGGGAAGTCTCTCAGGGAGAGGGTTGTGGCCACTGCCTTCCATTTACCGCTGGCCTTGAAGGATTGCCCAGGCCATAGTCTGCGGGAGGACTTAAAATTGATAAACATGGAAAGGATTCCATTGAAGTTTAGGGACCAGGCCTGGCTCGCGTTTCATGGCAGACTATATGTGAGGGGGAACTTGAAGTACCGCTCCGTGGACAACCGTGGTTGTCTAAGGGTGGAATGTGGGGGTGAAGTGGAATCTATGGACCACTTTTTGCTTCGGTGCCCCTTCAATATAGAGGTATATAAAAAGGCAGGGAGGGCTCTAGACATCCCTTTTCTGCACCGTATGTCTTATGCGGAGTGGGTGTATGGGGCCTTCGAAAGGCGTACGGGTTATGATTTAAGCACTCTTTTCTTAGTCTGTTTAGTGATTCGCTACTTCATATGGAATGCACGGTGTCAGGTCTCCCTTCGGCAGAAAGTCCTTCCTATCATGGTGGTGGTGAATGGCATTCTTGGTGAGGTTGGGAAAATTCTGGGTCTTGAGAAAGACAGGTTGCGACGAAGGGCCTGGATGGAGGCGTGGAGGAACATCAGGCCCGGGTTCATAACCTGTTGATCTCTGGGTGTGGAAGCTATCCTTATTTCCTTTAGATGAAATTTTTGGAAAAGGGTTACATGCATCTGAAGGGCTATGTTTCTTAGTCTTACGGGTATGGTAATGTTGTAAGCGTTTTGTATTATAATGGTGTGTTGTAGAGTAACATAATGCGGAGGATTACTTTCTGGCCTTTGGCCTGTTGGCTTAATGTAATTTTCATGCAGAACTTTCTCAGGACATTTTGGCTTTAGAGGCCTAAGAAAGACTTTCATAATGCAACCCGGTATGGGTTTACTTTCTGTTGATCATTACAGTATGCATATATGCTAATGTTTTTATTTTTATATAAAATGTTCTGGATTGCAAGAAATTTTCATAATAAAAATTTCCATTCCTGACGGGTGTGGTTGTATGCTGGAGAGTTCAGCTGAGCTCCAGGAAGGCCTGAAAAGCCTGGGGCTAAAGTGCCCTGCCCAGCCCAGGCAGGATGGCGGATCCTGGGCCTGGGTCCAGCAATGGGAAGGCCCTGGAGGAGCCTAGTACCGGCCTCTCTTTTCCACCGGTAGAGGACCTGGGAATGGCCCCTAGGAAGGGGGAAGTTTACTCTGCCTACCGGGACCGTGTGGCCGCTCGGGCCAGGTTAGTAGAGAAGGAGGAAGCCAAGCTCCAGAAGCTGACTCTGGAGCTAAAGAAGCTCCGATCATCCTACGACCGTGTATGGTCTACTAAGCGTCAGGCCATGAAACCCGACCTGCAGGCGCTGCAGTTACGTGTGTCCCAGCAGGGGAGGTATGTGGTGACGCTGCAGCGCAAGAGCGGAGTCCTAAGTGAAAAATATTTGAACGAAGCGAGATTTAAGGCTGCAAGAAGCCGCAGTGTTGCGGCGATGCGGGGTCCGGTGGAGGAGACCTCCTCGATGGAGGAATTGTCGGGGGAGTTGCTGGTGGAAGGTGAGCAGGAGCAGGGGCAGGCTGAGCCCGCAGCACCCTCAGAGAAAATGGCGCCTAAAATTGAAGACAGTGTGGTCGCGGGATCGTCAGTGTCCCTCCCCCCTGGGCAGCAGCCGCAGTGTTGCGGCGATGCGGGGTCCAGTGGAGGAGACCTACTCAGTGGAGGAATTGTCGGGGGAGTTGCCAGTGGAAGGCGAGCAGGAGCAGGGGTAGGCTGAGCCCGCAGCACCCTCAGAGAAAATGGCGCCTAAAATGGAAGACAGCGTGGTCGCGGGATCGTCAGAGTCCCTCTCCCCTGGGCAGCAGCCTGTGGATTGGGGGACCCAGGTGGAGGAGGCGGAGATGGCGGGCGGATTGCGGTTTGTGGCAGAGGCGGTGCCGGAGCTGCGTGGAGCCGACTTCAGGTTTACATCCGAGGACTCGGAGGAAGAAGCTGAAAGTGATGTCATCTCCCGCAAGCCGGCTAAGCCGGTGGTGAAAGAGCATGCTGCCTTTGTCATGCTGCAATGCATCCCCAAGGATGTGTTGGCAAAGGCAGGGAAGCCACTGTCTGTACAGAAGGAGAAGGACTCTGCTGACACTCAGATGGTGAGATGGTTGTGGACACTGGGGTAGCGGGTATAATGCCTGCAAATTTGTCTGAGGTGCAGGTTAGCCCTACAGTCCTGGCTAAGGGTGTTTCCCCTCCGGTGGTGGTCCCACTAGGCCCCGCCCCTTCGGGGGGCATGGTGGCCTCTGGTGCGCAACCACCAGGTTCCTCGGTTTCTCCTCAGGGGGCTCCAGGTTCTCAGGTCCAGGCTCCTGCGGGTCAGGCTCAGGTGGGTTCTCCTGCTGGTGTGGGTGGTCCCCAACCCCGGGCTCCCCCAGGTCATGGCTCATCTGCGTCTGCCCCTTCAGTTGCTGCTGCTGGTGTGGCGGCTTCCCCTGGTCATGCCCCCTTGGTGTTGAGTGCCCCTGGTGCTAGATCAGGGCTCAGTTACTCCGCTGCAGTTAGGGGAGGTCATGGGTCAGTGGGATCGGCCCGGGCATGGGCAGGTAACCTACCCACTTCCGCCGCCAGGCAAAATGTTGTTCAGCTCAAGTGGTCAGGGGAGGGCCCCCCTTAGCAGGAGAGAGGTCATAGACTGGATACTAGAAATGGGCTTCCGTGCCACAGATATTTTTGCGTTTATTGCTCCAAATGGTATTGGAGAATATGACGTGTCCTTTATGTGGCCGGAATTGTTGGAACTCTTTTGGCAGAGGTATGAGGCCACCTTTGTCACCAGCCCTAGGTTGGTGGGCCTTACCCCGAGGCTCGTCTCTCGCCAGTCCCTGATTAAAAAAATAACGGTGCTGGTCAGAAACAAATCCATCCCAGCATCGGATATTGTGGTCTGGTTAAGTAGGTATGGGGATGTGATGGGCCCCTTGGGAATATCAACGATGAGAGGGGATGTCAGGGATTGCCGCGGCGCTGGTCCCGGCGCAGGCGCAGTGCACCGTCTCGTATGGGGATGCGGGCGCCGGGCCCTGGCCAGCCGCGGCGACGTAGCTCGCGCATGTGCACTAGAGTCCACGGGTGCGCGCCTGGCGCCAATGACAGTGCAGGGCGCGATATTTAAATCCCCCCTGAGCCGTCACTGGTTGCCGTTTGGTATCCCTGTGTTCCTGAACCTGTGTTTCTGAACCTGTGTACCTGTGTTTCTGATAAGTTGCTGACCCGGATTGTTCCTGACTGTGCTGTACTCTCCTGTTCTGACCCCTGGCTTGCCTGACCTCTCTCCTGGATGCCCCCTATAGGATCTGATCTGTTGCTGACCTGGCATGTGACCCAAACATTCTCTGCCCGCTGCTTTGTACCGCACTGACCACACGGCTCCCGACTCGGCTTGTCTGACCCTGCACTCGCTCATCCATCCCGTCGGGGTCTCCCGGCCTCCTCACATCAGGCTCTCACCCTGCAGGGACCTCTGGCGAACCCCTCTACCACTGGTGGGTATACCCAGCAGCCGCGATCCTGGTTTCGGTACACTCAAAGTCCATCCCCACCATCAGGGGGCCCTGGTGAACAAGTGAACCGGAACTTAGACTCCGCGCTCTGGGGAAGCCTGACCAGTGGGCTGCTAGAGGTGCCGCCAGGAGGTATCTTACAGTACCAACGGCCATGACTGAGCCTGGAGGAGGGTCCTCCCCACTGGAAGACATATGCCGGCACTTGGCGGCCCTGACTCCGGCCGTATCGGCCTTACAGGATAAATATACGCATCTGGAAAATCGCTTCCAGACATTTACGGTATCTGACACTACCTCCCAGGTCCCAGTCTCTGCTTCCCCGGCTGGGGAAGCTCCTGGGCCAACCACCTATGGCCGAACCCCGTGTACCCCTGCCGGAACGCTTTCGCGGAGACCGTGCACGTTTCAGGGCCTTCCGGAACTCCTGTCTCCTATTTTTCAATCTGCAACCACGCACATTCACAACAGAGTCGGTTAAGGTGGAGTTCATAATTTCGTTACTTCAGGACGAACCCCAGGACTGGGCCCATCGTTTAATGGAGAACCATGACCCGCACCTTGAGACGGTAAAAGATTTTTTTGAAGCAATGGCCATTCTTTACGATGATCCACAGTGGGCAGCTTCCGCTGAATCGGCCCTATACCCTCTTAGACAAGGCCACCGGGCGGCGAAAGAGTATGCTTCAGAGTTTAGGCGATGGATGGGAGCTACACGGTGGAACGATGCTGCCCTACGCCACCAGTTCCGCATTGAGCTCTCTGAAGCTCTAAAGGACGAGCTGGCCCGAGTGGGCCTGCCTGAATCCCTGGAAGATATAATTTCCCTAGCAATCCAAATCGACCGCAGATTGTGGAAGCGCAGGTTTGAGAGGTCCAGCCAGGGTCAGGGAAGTACATGGGCCCCGGTCTGGGGTGCAGGCCAACCTACAGCAGTGGATAACCAGACTCCAGCTGCCGTGGACACCCAATCCCCAAATTGACTGGGAGACCGGGTCTGTTCTGCTCGTCATACTGTCAGGAACACTGTCGCGCTTCGGGCCCTGCAACTCCCCAAGTTCTTCTGTGCTCTGAAGGGGACTCTAACTTAAGACGGGTCATTCCAGCAGCCTATCATGGCTACCTAGACGTCTTCATAAAATGGGGGGCAGATTCCCGCCCGTATGATTGCCCCATTGACTTGTTACCCGGTTTCGAAATTCCATTCGGCCAAATTTTTCCTTTGTCCGAATTAGAATTGGGGGCTCTCAAGGACTACATTGATGAGAACCTCAAAAAAGGGTTCATCCGCCCCTCCACCTCCCCAGCAGGGGCTGGGATTTTTTTTTGTAGAAAAGAGGGATAAATCCCTAAGACCCTGCATTGACTACCGCGAGTTAAATAAGGTCACGATTAAAAATCGCTATCCTTTACCTCTGGTCCCAGAACTCTTCCAGAGCCTGAAATCCGCAGCTAGTTTTACAAAATTAGATTTGAGAGGAGCTTATAACCTGGTTCGCATAAGGGAGGGGGATGAGGGCAAAACAGCTTTTCGCACTCGTTTTGGTCATTTTGAGTACCTGGTCATGCCATTTGGTCTATGCAATGCCCCGGCCACGTTCTAACATTTTGTCAATTACATATTCAGGGACTACCTCGATGTCTTTGTCATTGTCTATCTAGACGACATATTAATATTCTCACCCTCACTTGAGATTCATAGAGATCATGTGGCGAAGGTATTGGAGCGTTTACGCCTACACGGGCTGTACGCTAAGGCTGACAAGTGCAGTTTTGAACAGTGCCGTATTGCCTTTTTGGGACTGATCACCTCCACCACGGGGGTCGTGATTGAGCCTCAAAAGGTCTCGGCAATTCTGGACTGGCCAATTCCCACAGATAAGAAGGGCGTCCAATGCTTTGTTGGATTCGCAAACTTCTACAGAAAGTTTATTAAGAACTTCT
Organism: Staurois parvus; assembly: GCF_062004578.1. Taxonomy (NCBI): domain Eukaryota; kingdom Metazoa; phylum Chordata; class Amphibia; order Anura; family Ranidae; genus Staurois; species Staurois parvus. The sequence continues at coordinate 1,316,029 of NW_028318199.1, read as the reverse complement.
CGGGTCTGGTCTCCCCCATAACGCAATTAACCAAACAAGGAACCCGTTTTAAATGGATGCCTGAGGCTCAGGAAGCCTTTGAGTCTCTGAAAAAGTTGTTCACCATGGCACCCATTCTCGGTCATCTGGACGCATCTTTGCCTTATGTTCTGGAAGTGGACGCTTCAGAAAATGTGGCAGGGTCCATCCTGTCTCAGATGAAAGGCACCAAGGAACTTCTGCAGCCTGTGGCATTCTTTTCAAGGAAGCTTACTCCGGCCAAAAGGAACTATGACATTGGCGATCGAGAACTGTTGGCCATTAAAACAGCACTGGAGGAATGGAGATATCTGTTGGAAGGAGCCACGCATCCGATCTTGATCTTCACAGACCATAAGAACTTAGAATATCTGAGGACGGCAAAGCGCCTACGACCACGCCAGGCGAGGTGGGCGCTCTTTTTCTCTCGATTTTCCTTTCACATAACGTACAGACCTGGTTCCAAGAACACGAAGCCCGAAGCGCTCTCCCACATGTTTGAAGATCCCAAGGAAGAGCCAAGGCCTGATACCATCTTGTCTTCAGGGAACTTCCTGGCCCTCCAAACAGAACTTCGTTCTAAATTACAAGACGCATCTATGGCAATGTCAACCTCACCTGGGGTGCCCCTCCAGAACAAGGGAGGACTCTTATGGAAAGAAGGGTTAATCATGGTGCCTGAAGAAGTCCGAACACTGGTCCTGGGATATTGCCATGATCATCCGATGGCAGGGCACTTCGGGCTGGCAAAGACTCTGGATCTGCTCAAACGCACATTCTGGTGGCCAAGCATGACCAAAGACTGTGAACGTTACGTCAAATCCTGTGCCATCTGTCAAAGGAACAAACCTCCTAGAAGCAAGGCCTGGGGGCTGCTATGCCCACTACCTATACCTGATCGGCCATGGCAAATGATTGCAATGGACTTCATAGTCGAACTTCCCCCGTCCCAGGGCCACACAGCAATCCTTGTGATCATTGACCGTCTGTCAAAAATGGCCCACTTCTTACCCCTGAGGAATACACCTTCGGCGTTGGAGACCGCACAGATCTTCATACGGGAAGTGGTAAGGTTACACGGAGTTCCAGAAGATATCATCTCGGACCGAGGAGTTCAGTTTTCCTCCAAGTTCTGGAAAGCTCTATGCAAGGTATTGGGTATCAAATTGTCCCTCTCCTCCGCCATTCCCGGATCGGGAGTCCAGACCCCCGGAAGCCATAACCATTGAAGAACAGGAAGAATTTGAGGTAGAAGGTAAATTGCCAAAGGAGGGGGGGCCAGACCCAGTTCTTGATTAAATGGAAGGGCTATGGTCCAGAGGAGAATTCCTGGGAACCAGCCCAAAATGTCCATGCCCCTAGATTTATCCGGGAGTTTTTTTGTGACCACCCGTGGCAGAGAGATCAGTTGGGCACAAGAAGGTTGCCCGTAAGGGGGGGGCAATGTCAGGGATCGCATGCGCACTAGGGTCCATGGGTGCGCGCCTTGTGCCAATGACAGCGCAGAGCGCAATATTTAAATCCCCCCTGAGCTGTCACTGGTTGCCGTTTGGTCTCCCTGTGTTCCTGAACCTGTGTACCTGTGTTTCTGATAAGTTGCTGACCCGGATTGTTCCTGACTGTGCTGTACTCTCCTGTTCTGACCCCTGGCTTGCCTGACCTCTCTCTTGGATGCCCCCTATAGGATCTGATCTTCTTCTGTTGCTGACCTGGCGTGTGACCCGAACATTCTCTGCCTGCTGCTTTGTACCGCACCGACCCCACGGCTCCCGACTCGGCTTGTCTGACCCTGCACTCGCTGCTCATCCATCTATCCATCCATCCCGTCGGGGTCTCCCGGCCTCCTCACATCAGGCTCTCACCCTGCAGGGACCTCTGGCGAACCCCTCTACCACTGGTGGGTATACCCAGCAGCCGTGACCTGGTTTCGGTACATTCCCACCATCAGGGGCCCTGGTAAACAAGTGAACCGGAACTTAGAGTCCGCGCTCTGGGGAAGCCTGACCAGTGGGCTGCTAGAGGTGCCGCCAGTAGGTACCTTACAGGGGAATATGGACGGGTGGGTGGACGACCACTGTCCGCTTAAAGGTGGTTGGAAATGTGCTCTAGCACATTATTATTATACAGTATTTATAAAGCACCAATAGTTCGCTCAGCGCTGTACATTACAAAAGGGGGACAGAACATGTGACAGCACAATACCAATACAATGCAAAACATGAGGGGATTGAGGGCCCTGCTCTTTCAAGCTTACAATCTAGGAGGGAGGGGATGGTGGCACAGGAGGAGATAGCTGTGGGGGATGGAGTGGTAGGAAGAGAAGTAGAGGAGGTCGGTCAAGTTAGCAGGGGGTGGGGTAGGCTTCCCTGAAGAGATGGGTTTTCAGGGTGCGCCTAAATGAGAGGAGAGTAGGTGATAACCTGATGGGTTGGGGCAGGGAGTTCCAGAGGATGGGTGACACCCTGGAGAAGTCGGGCATGGGAAGAGGAGACCAGGGAACTAGAGAGAAGGAGGTCTTGTGAGGAGCGGAGTGTGCGTGCTGGGCGGTACTTTGATATTAGGTCAGTGATGTAGTTCGGGGAAGTGTGGTGGACGGCATTGTACATCAGTGTTAGGATTTTGAATTTGATCCGTTGCGCAATCGGAAGCCAGTGGAGGGATTGGCAGAGGGGGGTGGCGGAGATGGAGTGGTTGGAAAGGTGAATGAGTCTGGCAGCCGTATTCAGGATGGACTGAAGCAGGGATAGCCAGCGGCGAGGCAGGCCAGTGAGGAGGGAGTTGCAGTAGTCGAGTCGTGATATGATGAGGGAGTGGATGAGCTGTTTAGTGGTTTCTGGGGTTAGGAACGTGCGTATTTTGGCGATGTTCCGGAGGTGGAGTCTGCACAAGTTTGTTAAAGATTGGACTTGGGGCTGGAAGGATAGGTTGGAGTCCAGAATGACACCAAGTACTCTGGCCTGCAGGGCGGGTTTGATATTGGCGTTGTTGGACAAGTCAATGGGTGGTGGGGTCCGGGCTGGGGGGAAGACAAGAAACTCGGTTTTGGAGAGATTCAGTTTAAGGAAGTGGAGCGACATCCAATCTGATATGTCGCTCAGTAGGTGTGTGATTCGGGCAGAGACTGAGGGTGTGAGGTGGGGGGTTGAGAGATAGATTTGTGTGTCGTCGGCATAGAGGTGGTAGTTGAAGCCGTGAGAGTGTATGAGTTGGCCAAGGGAGGAGGTGTAGATGGAGAAGAGAAGGGGCCCAAGGACAGAGCCTTGAGGGACCCCAACAGAGAGGGGGAGTGAGGGGGAGGTGGTAACATTGTAGGTAACGCTGAAGGAGCGTTGTGACAGGTAGGATGAGAGCCAGGAGAGAGCAGAATCTCTGAGGCCGAGGGAGTGTAGTTTTTTGAGGAGGAGGGGGTGGTCGACTGTGTCGAAGGCCACAGAGAGGTCAAGGAGTAGGAGCACTGAATAGTGGCCATTAGCTTTGGCGGTTAGAAGGTCGTTGGAGAGTTGGAGTAAGGCGGTTTCAGTGGAGTGTAGGGGATGGAAGCCAGACTGTAGGGGATCGAGGAGGTGGTTGTTGTTGAGGTGAGAGCATAGGCGGTAGGTGGGAGCATAGGTGTAGTTGAGGCGCTCGAGGAGTTTAGATGTAAATGGGAGCAGGGAGATGGGTCTGAGGTTGTTCGGGTCATTGGGGTCCAGGGAGGGCTTTTTAAGTATGGGGGTGATGTGTGCATGTTTCAGAGGGGAGGGGAAAGTGCCTGAGGAGAGGGAGAGATTGAAGATGTGGGTGAGGGAGCGTAGGATGGAGGGGGAGGGAGGTCGTAGGAGTTGTGAGGGGATAGGGTCGAGGGGGCAGGTGGTGAGGCGGGCATCAGAGAGGATCTTGGAGACTTCCTCGATGGTAGTAAGGTCAAAGGTGCAGAGTGTTGGGGGAGCTTCAGTATGAGGAATGTAGGGTGGGGTGTAAGTGGAAGTCAGAGCAGTGGTGGGGCCGTGGGAGAGGGGTGATGAGGGGGTAGATGAGTGAGGGGGAACGGGGTTGGAGGGAGTTTGAGCAGTGACGAAGTCCCTGCGGGTTATGTCGAGGGGGAGGGGGGATGAGGGGGTAGCTGTGTGAGAGGGGACGGGTTGAGAGGGCGTGTGAGTTGCGGCAATGTCCTTGCGAATTGTGTCAATCTTGTTTTTGAAGTGATTGGCAATCTCAAGGGTGGTGAGTGAGGTGCTGGGTGGAGGTGGGGGTGGCGAGAGTAGAGAGTTGAAGGTGGAGAAGAGTTGGCGAGGATTGGAGGAGAGGGTCTTGATGAGGGTCAGGAAGTAGGCTTGTTTGGCTGCGTGGAGGGAGGAGGTGTAGGTGTGGAAGGCAGATTTGTAGCGGGTGAAGGCTTGTTGGGATTTGGTTTTGCGGCAGTCGCTCCAGGGCACGATTGTGTCGTTTGAGGGTTTTGGTGTGATCAGTCTGCCAGGGCTGGAGCGGTCGGGGTCTGATGTTGCTTGTGGTTAAAGGCGCTAGTGAGTCAAGGGCTGTTGACAGCGCGTTGTTGTAGGCAGTCATCGCCAAGTCGGGACAGGACAGGGGGAGGATGCTGTCATGGAGTTGATCAGCTGCAGAGTGGAGGGGGGCAGGGTTGAGGTTGCGGAGGTTACGGCTGGTAGTAGTGTGACATTTGGAGGGGTAGGCGTTAGAGGACGAGGAGATAGAGAAGGTAATCAGGTTGTGGTCAGAGAGAGGGAATGGGGTGTTAGTGAGGTTGTGGGGAGCGCAGCGGTTGGAAAAGACAAGATCAAGGATATTACCGTTAGAGTGGGTGGTGGATTGTATGCACTGTGCAAAGGAGGAGGTTAAGTGGAGGAGATGGGATGTGGCCGGGTTGTCGAGGTTGACAGGGATGTTGAAATCCCCGAGGATGATGGTGGGTAGCTCAGAGGAGAAGAAGAAGGGTAGCCAGGAGGAAAAGTCATCCAGGAAGCGGGGTATGGATCCAGGAGGCCGGTATATCACAGCAATCTTCAGGGGGGTTGGGGAGAATAGTCGGACGCAGTGGGCCTCAAAGAAGGAGAAGGATAGGGAGGGGGGGTTTGGGAGGACTCGGAAGATGCTCTGCGGTGACAGGAGCAGACCAACCCCACCACCTTTATGACCATCAGGTCTGGGTGAGTGGGTACAGGTGAGACCTCCGTAGGAGAGTGCAGCAGGGGAGGTAGAGTCAGTGGGCTGGATCCAGGTTTCTGTGATCGCTAGGAGGTTGAGGGAGCGGGAAACAAAGAGGTCGTGGATGGCGGTAAGCTTGTTGCACACCGATCGGGCGTTCAGGAGTGCACATGAAAATGGGGGGGAGATTTTAGGGAGCAGGGGGACAGATACTAAGTTGCGGGGGTTGCGGCAGGACGTGGAGGCAGGAAGGGTGTTGTGCGGTTGAGGGAGGTGGTGGAGGGCCAGGATTCGGGGAGATGTCCCCCGCGGTTAGGAGGAGAAGGGTGAGAAAGGTGGCATGGGAGCGGGATGTGCAGGAGTGTGAGAAACTACTAGTGGAGGTGTTCGGGTCAGTGGGAGAGTGGAGTAATAGGAGGAGGTGGTGGGTGCCGTAGAGGGGTGAAGGAAGCAGTGAGGACACAATATACAATTGTTTGGGAGGAGCAGAGGGATATTGCTTGCAGTCTGTCCAGCGTGCAGTGGAGTTACTTGCTGTTGTGTCTTCCTGCTGCTTAAGTTCAACTGCTGTGTTTAACTGCATCGCACTCTTTCAAAGCAGCACTCAATCAGAAGCAGCACCCCCATCAGAGACTGTGCCCCCCATCAGAGATCTCCCCCCATGAGCTGATCTAAATTTATAGGGAGATGCTCAAATGAGCATTTAACTCCACCCCAATTAGAAGCTGATAAGGATCACATGAATAGTGGGGGATGTTTCTCAGGGAACAGGCTACAGTCATAAACTGGGTGCAGCTAAAGGTGAGGACTGGTCAACATATACACAAATATAAATACACCATTTGCTCTGAATATAACAGGAGTCAATGCGTTTTGGAGTTAAGAGCGGAGGACAAAGATGCATTTACCCAGAGGAAAGCAGCAGGAGTCAATGCATTTTGGAGTTAGGAGCGGAGGTAGGAGAAAGATGCATTTACCCAGAGGAAAGCAGCAGGAGTCAATGCGTTTTGGTGTTAAGAGCGGAGGTAGGAGAAAGATGCATTTACCCAGAGGAAAGCAGCAGGAGTCAATGCGTTTTGGTGTTAAGAGCGGAGGTAGGAGAAAGATGCATTTACCCAGAGGAAAGCAGCAGGAGTCAATGCACATTCCCTCTTCTGCTTTTTTGGGAAAGGACCGCTTGATAATTTTTTATGCGGGTCAGCCGAGGGTCTGCCACCGGTGTGGGGGCAAGGGGCATTTTGCGGCCACCTGCCCCATCATTAGATGTTCCCTGTGTCAGGAAATAGGACACCTGGCCAGGGACTGCAATCTCTGCGGGGAGCTCGGGCATTCATACAACCAGTGCCCGGAGGCCCTCCACAACCTTCCGGTGGGGGAACTTGAGGCAGAGTTGAATCGGATAGATGCTGAAGAGGCGGAGGTGGCATTGGAGAGAGCGGCTTCGGTTGCTGAGGCGGCCCTTGTGAGGGAAGGGGAGGTTTCTGTGGCCCCTCCTGTCTCTGTCCCCCGTTTCATCTACCCCTTTGAAGTCCCCTGTTGTTCCCCCTTGTGTGCCGGTTCCTCCTCCCAGGAATAAGAAACAGCTGAGGGAGGCTGCTAAAGGGGCCGGGATGGTTGAGGCTAGGTCTAGTCCCTCAGCGTCTGCTCCCCCTGTGCTCTTGCCGCTGCGGCGGAGTGGGAAGCCCGGTAGGGAGTCCCGGGAGTCCCAAGGTTCTGCTCCAGTAGGGGCTCAGGTGGAGGAGGGGTGGTCCCTGGTGGGTAGGCGGAGTAAGCCAGTTTTGTCCCCAGCGGGGTCGGTGTCCTCTTTAGAGGTGGGGGATGTGGCCCTGGGGAATAGGTTTGGGGCTTTGTCGGGGGAGGAGGAGGGGTCAGGTGATCCCGCTTCCCCGATGGAGGATGAGGATGCTGGGGGGTCTCTTAAGAGAGTGAGGGACCCTGCCAAGAAAGTCAAGAGGAGGATTAAGAAACGTCCCTCTCAACTACCTTAATGGCAGTTCCCGCTCAGAGGTGGCAACTATTAATGTTGCCAGCCTACGGTCTGTAAGAGCGAAAGAAACAGCCTTATTTTTGCTCAGTGGGATGGAAGCTGATGTTTTCTTTTTGCAGGAGATCAGGTTGTCCAGCTTGGCCGATATACATCTGGCTAAGCGTAAGTGGAAGCGTGGGCCCTCCTACTGGTCTCTTGCGGCTGAGCCTTACAGCGGAGTTGCGGTGCTTTTTACCGGCATGGTAACGTGCTGGCGGGTAATTGAGGTAGAAATTGGAAGATGTCTGATCCTGGATGTCCTTGTGGGGGGGCAGGAGTTGCGGCTGATAAACATTTACGGGCCGCAGTCCAAGTGGGACAGGAAGTGCCTCTTCACAAGGATCAAACCTTTCCTTTTTATGTCCCGGCTAGTGGTCTTTGGAGGAGATTTTAATACTATCACTAGGCCCAAGGACAGGAGGGGCTTCTATGACAGGCTGGGATATGATAGCGTTTTTCTAAATGCTATAGTCAAGGAAGCAGGTCTGGTAGACGCCTTGGTTAAGAGCAGCCCAGACAGCACTGGTTTCACTTTCAGGAGAGGTAACAGTCAGAGTAGGATAGACAGGTTTTTTTTGAAGGAGAACTCTACCTTCTCAGCACCTGTGTGTCGGGCGGTGGAGTTTTCCGATCACCTTATGCTATCTGTGACTTTGAATGTTTCAGACACGCCGCTGAGAGGGAAGGGCATCTGGAGAATGAATTCATCTCTGCTGGAGGATGAGGAGGTGAGACGATCTTTCGAGGAGTTCTTTCAGGCTCAGGAGACGGTGCTGGATTTCTGCGGCAGTAAGTCTGAGTGGTGGGAGCTTACCAAAGTGCGGATCAGCAGGTTTTTCAAGGATGAGGGATCCCTCCCTCCTTCCATGAGGCAGTCTGCAGTAATTCTCTTGTCAAAGGGTAAGGATCCTTCGGCTATTGAGAACTGGTGCCCCATAAGCCTCCTCAATGTCGATAGAAAGGTTCTGGCAAAGATCTTGTTCTGGCGCTTGTCGTCAGTGGCAGACGGTTTGCTTTCTCGTCAGCAGCATTGCTCGGTCCAGGGCAGGAGTACCTTTACAGCGGTGTTAGCTGTCCGGGAGGCCCTGGAGCGGTGTAAAGCTGAAGGATGGAGGAAGTTCTTTACTGGCGGTGGACCAGGCAAAGGCCTTTGATAGAGTCAATCATGAGTACCTCTGGCATCTCCTGGACCGGTACGGTTTGGAGGGGAGGTTTATTGGCTGGCTGAAGACATTGTACAGGGAGGCTGAGAGCTTCATGTTGGTGAATGGCTGGGTTGGGAGGCCCTTTGGGGTCAGATCCGGGGTGCGCCAGGGGTGCCCACTGAACCCTTGCTCTATGCCTTTGCCATCGACCCTTTCGTCAGGAGGTTAGATGGTGGGGCGGTGAGCGGGGTGCCGGTGGGTGCTACTGGGGATCCGCCTCTGAGGGTCGTAGCTTATGCTGATGACGTTTCTGTTTTCATCTTTGGACCGGAGGAGGCACAGGAGGTGGTTTCGGTGATGGATCAGTATGCCGAGGCATCAGGTTCCAAGGTCAACCAGAATAAATGTGAAGTTCTCTGGATGGGTAGGGAGGGTGAGAGCTTCTCACTCCCGGACACCTTCCCGGTGCCTCAACCGAACATCAAAGTTTTGGGCATTAATTTCGGCCCTGCTGAATACAGCAAGTTAAATTGGGAATCCAAACTGTCGGATGCTGAGGTCAAAGTGAGATGCTGGAAGGGGTGGCGGCTCTCCTTGAGGGAAAGGGTTGATTTGATCAAGACTTTCCTGCTCCATGTCTTTTTGTATGTCAGCTTTGTTTGCCTCTTGCCAGAATCGCTCTATACGAGGATCTACAGTTGTTTCTTCCAGATGTTATGGGGGAATCGGCTGAACCTCGTTAAGAGGGACGTGACCTACTCATCCAGGTGGGAGGGTGGCTTAGGTATGGTCAACCCGGTGGTCTTTTTCTCTCTTATGTTCTTGAAGCATAACTTTGGTAGTGTGTTGGCAGAGAGACCGCATGCATGGGTAGGACTGTTCCAGATCTGGTTTGGACCCTTTCTGCGCAGTTGGGAGAGTGGCGGGCCAGTGAGAAGCCTGCGGGTCAAGCATGGTAAGCTCCCGGCTTATGTGGCCCGTGCCTGAAGTTACTCCGGCAATGGCATGTGACTGCGGAGGAGGTCCGGTCCCTCCCTAGGAGGCTCCTGGGTGAAAGGATTGTGGTGTCTGCTTTCCATGCACCGCTGGCCTTGAGAGATTGCCCAGGCCATGTTTTGAGGGAAGGTTTGCATTTGATAAATCTGGAGCGGATCCCCCTGAAGTTGCGGGACCAGGCCTGGCTCGCCTTCCACGGCAGGCTCTATGTGAGGGGTAACTTGAAGTACCGTCATCCGGATGACCGTGGTTGTCCGAGGTCGGAGTGTGGGGGTGAAGTGGAGACTATGGACCACTTCTTGCTTCAGTGCCCCTTTAACGTGCAAGTGTACAAAGAGGTGGGTGGGGCTCTAGGTGTTCCTTTCGTCCATCGCATGTCTTATGCAGAGTGGGTATATGGAGCATTCGAGCATCGCATGGGCTTTAAATTGGACACCTTATTCTTAGTCAGTTTAGTGACCCGCTATTACACTTGGATGGCACGGTGTCAGGTCTCCATTCGGCAGAAGGTCCTCCCTGTTCAGGTGGTGGTGAGTGACATCCTTGGTGAGGTTGGGAAAATTCGGAGTCTTGAGAAAGACAGGCCGCGGTGCAGGACTTGGATGGAGGCGTGGAGGAACATAAAGCCTGTTGCTGCAGTCTGTTGATCTCGGGTGGTGGGATCTGTCCCTGGTTTCAGTCTCTGTTCACTCCCTAGATTTTGCGTTTCGGATTTTTTTTGGTAGCCTTTTCTGGTAGGTTGTAAGGGTCAGACGTGGAAGGTCTGCGGGTTCCTTAGTCCTTCTCCTGCAGTGTATATATTCTGCTATGTTAGTCGGTTGACAGTCTGTATGGTTTAGGATTGAATTGAGTCTGCCTGAATGTTCAGCGTCTGCTGGTAGACTCAATTCTTAGTAAATCAGGGCCATTGTGTCCATGGAAGATTAATTTTCTTTTTACACAAAGTTGTCATTTAAATTATATATTTCTCACACAAGCCATGGGTATGTGTGGAATTACACCCAAAAATACATTCTGCTACTTCTAATGAGTATGGGGAGACCACATGTGTGAGACTTTTTGGGAGCCTAGCCACATACAGGAGCCTGAAATCCAATGACCACTTTGAAAGCCTGAAGGTGCGTAACTTCCTCATTAGTTAGGAGAGTTTAGTGGTAATTTGCAAGTCTATTTTTTAGCTTTGTGAATTGTTCTTTTGTGGAATTCCAGACCACATCATGGACATGGCGAGATCGCTGTTCTCCACCAAGGAGCTGATCCTCATTTTCAGGGGAAACATGACTAATAATTGTTGTATTTTCAGTTGAAAACATGTCCAATTCCTAGATCTATTGAGGTACATAGCAGAGGTTCATGGTATTCCATAGAAGAAGTTATTGTTCTTCCTAACTATACAGGTAGCACAGACACAAGCATACACCCACGGCCACTGTTAGATATCATGGGCCCCGTATAGCATACCTGACAGTCCCTCACCACCAGAGAAAATATCCAAATTATATTTATGGTAAACATACACTAAAAAACATTATTAATGGAAACAATCCCAACCACATTCCTGTGAAATCTAGATGATAAAAATGTAATGAGTTCATAAATAAAGCTGTGTGTGTAATTGAGGTCTTGGGGTTCATTCACATGGGTGCTGTGGCCTGTAGAGTGGAAATCAGTGGTTTGTTTTTGTGGCTGTCGCCGTTTGCAGGCAACCTATGTTCCACTATGGAAAATTAGCAGGTCATAATTTGACATGCATATGGGTGCAGGTGTACAGCCCTGAACACAGACAGTGAGCATTCAGGGCCACTTCCCCACGCCTTCACACCTGTCAGATTAAAACCTGTGTTCATACAGCTGCTGTGTCCCCATAGTGTAACAGCTGGCTCCAGCCACATGAAAAAACGTGCTCTTGCATGCGTTTCTGCACCACAAATGGTGTGAACAAGTCCTAAGTTCCAGTTCACACTATAGAAGCAGTCTAGATGTGTTCCAGATGCGTTTTTGCATGCACTTTTTTGATGCATGTTTAGTGTGTTCCACTGCATTTTGGATGCATTTTTTGTGTGCTCCAGTGCATTTTGGATGCGTTTTTGGTGTGTTCCAGTGCATTTTGGATGCGTTTTTAAAGTGTTCCAGTGCATTTTTTTATGCATTCCAGTAATTTTTTCCCCTCTCTTTTTCTTAAGTTTAATTAGGGACATGTGCGTTTTAGTGCATTCCAGGGCGTTTTACCGCGTTCCAGTACAGTTCTATGCATAAACAATGCAGCCTGTGACTTTTTTGGAAGCACCTGCAACGCACTGGAACTGCAAGCGCTGATGTGAACTATGACATTGACAACCATATAACCTTTTTTCTGTGCGTTTTGGATGAAAAAAAGCAACTGAAACACATGTAGTGTGAACTGGCCCTAAAGGTTATTATAGGTAAGGGAACTGGACTGACCAGGAATTGTGAATTTAATCAGACTAGTGGTGAGATATAATCAGGAATCATATAATAATGCCAGATTTGAGCTGGAGGTGATAGGAACTGAGACACATTAACTAGATCAGTAAATAAATAAAAAGAGTGGGGCGGTGATACATACATTGCAGATGGAACAGGTGATGACGGGGGGGTCAAGTTGTCTAAGTAGAGAGGTTTAAGGGCTCGTTCACACTTGACTTTATTTCTAACTCTTGCCAAACGGCCCTACAGTGTTTGACAGGTGTTTGGGAAGCATTTTTAACGCTCCTCAAATGCTCCCCAAACACCCTATATGTGGTTTTGAGGCATGTGATAAGCATTTGCCAAGCGTTAAAACTGCACCACAAATGCCTGTAATGAAGTTAAATGGTATTAACGCTCCAAAAATGCCTCGCAACCACACCGCAAACGTCTGCCAGGCTTTGAGGAGCGGCACCATAGACTTCAATGGGAGGCTTCAACTCCTCCTGACTCGACATGAGGCACCAGTTTTGCCGTGACGCAATGCTAACGCTTCAGTGTGAACAGCACTGTGTGCTGCCATGTGCAGAATTTTCATAGGCATTTGAGAAGCGTAAAAAACGCTTCCCAAATGCCTGTCTGACGCCTGCTGACAAAGCTAGTGTGAACGTAGCCTTTGAGAAGATAAACAAAGTTGTAATGAAATATAAACAGAAGGAAAATTGAAAGTTTCAAACTTGTCAGAAGAACAGAACACAGGTAAGATTCACTCCCTTTCCACTTTCTAGTCAGTAGCCAAAATCTTAAATGATCAATATTCCTGGCACTGACAAAACCCTGGAAATTGATCTCCATATTTTGGGCATTCAAAAAAGTCAAGGAGCTTATAATCTAAGACCAGAAATTCAGACATATACTAGGCCCAATTAACCTAACAGCATGTTCTTTGGAGTGTTGGCAGAAACACACCCGTGCAGAGAAAGCATGCAAACTGGGATGCAGACAGGTGCAGCCATTACTGGGATTAGAACCCATGGCCCACGTGGTGTAAGTTCTGAGTTCTAACCACTAAGCTACTGTAGGAGACAGAGTTTGAGCTGCAATGTAGAATAGTTACATTGTTTAAAAATAATGATAGAGCTGGTAAAATTATATAGACTACTAAAATGGTATTACACAAGATAAATATAGGTATAGATATGAAGGTAGCTGCTAGCACTCAGGGTATTGGCAACAGTCCCAGAATAGAAATACCGTATTTTCCGGCGTATAAGACGACTTTTTAACCCCTGGAAATCTTCTACAAAGTCGGGGGTCGTCTTATACGCCGGGTGTTGTGCTGAAACCTTACCTGTACTTCCGAGCTGACGCTTCTGCGCATGTCTTCGGCAGCAGTAGACGATCGCTGATCACCATTCCTCGCAGAACTGCATGAGACGTCGGTTGCAGCCGTTCAGTGCTCGATTGAGCTTGACTGAAACTGTGACATGTGCAGAAGCGTCTTCTTGCCGCTACCCGATGTGTATCCCTTCTCTGCATATCACAGTTTCAGTCAAGCTCAATCGAGCACTGAACGGCTGCATCCGACGTCTCATGCAGTTCTGTGAGGAATGGTGATCAGCGATCGTCTACTGCTAACGAAGACATGTGCAGAAGCGTCAGCTAGGCAGTACCTTGCAGGAAATACGGTAATTAACATTAATTATTATATATTAATAACTGTGGCAGTTCTCAGATCATCTTGGAGACAGGGAGGGCTGGGCAGGCAGGGAGAGCTGACCCACCCAATCCAAGCAGGCTTTGTATGCAGTGTGCACAGAAAATACTGGTACATCGCTTGCCGTGATTGGTTGGTAGAGGGGGGTAGTCTTATACGGCGAGTATAGCCCAAAGCCTATATTTTAACAGGAAAAGTAGGGGGGTCGTCTTATACGCCCAGTCGTCTTATACGCCGGAAAATACGGTATGTTAAAGTAATAGTGCAGTGCTATAAGTGCATGTTATCAATCATAAAATAAAAAAAGTGCAAATAAGTGCAATAATGATGTAAACTGGTAAATGGTGCTAAAAAAAAGTTCATATAATCATTCCTGAATAATGATAAAGTAATATGTTAAAGTAATAGTGCAGCACTATAAATTCATGTTAATCATAAACGCATGTAAAGTCAACAAAGTGCAAATAAGTGCAATAATGATGTAAACTGGTAAATGGTGCTAAAAAAAGTTCATATAATCATTCCTGAATAATATCCTTCGTGTGAGAATACCAATTCAGAGAGTGCCTATGAATGGCACATGTGGTTTATCCCTGATGAACAGTACTGCATGAACTCGTGAAAGGTAATCTACCCTTGGGACGGGTGTACACTCACCAGAACAAAAGTATTAATGCGCATGGGTTATACACATCACACATCTGGGGGTGCAGCGGTATGCTGGCAGCTATGGGAAAGTCCTCAGGGGCACACCAATAGGACATGTTGGTACACGAAATGCATTGGGTGGAGCCCTATTGCTGCCGCCATACCGCCGCCATTGAGGATCGGTGGCCATCTTGGTACTCACTTGCTATTATTTTTATTACTCTATGTGGATATTTTAAATTGTTACTCGTGACCATTAGAATAAAGTACTACACTATTAAGCACCTTTCTGGCTCCTGTGGCTGAGCTAATTCCTCCCCAGGACCATTTTGGCACCCACCCTGATGGATAGATGGATGGATGGAGCTGGATGACTAACCCATAGCTGCCAGCATATCGCTGCACCCCCAGATGTGTGATGTGTATAACCCATGCGCATTAATACTTTTGTTCTGGTGGGTGTACACCCGTCCCAAGGGTGGATTACCTTTCACGAGTTCATGCACTACTGTTGGTCACAGATAGACAGTGCCTATGAATGGCACGTTTGAGTTGGTACTCTCACACGAAGGACATTCCATTATTCAGGAATGATTATATGAACTTTTGAAGAATATAAAGTATTCTAATATGCAAACAGAAAAACGCCAACGGGACAAAGCCCGCGGTTGTGCGCCACCTAGCGAACATATCCGGCATTGCATCTAGAAATGTGCCAGACGTGATTCCGGATTTACTAACAGGAAAGCGTCTACGACGTAGACTCTTTTCAATGAGTTTGCTAGACGCCTTTCTAAAGACTGACAGGTCTTAATTGAAAACCAAGTCTAATCAAAACTCCATAATAGTCGCAGGCCAACCTGTCGAACGCCTTCCCAGCGTCAAGAGAGAGAGAAAGAAGCCCTATTGTTTCATTTGCGTCAGCCAATGATGTACATTTATAGCTTGTACCATTGTCAGGAATGGAGATTTTTATTTATGTATTAGTGGCATACATAAGCCAACATCATCAATTTTAAATATAAAAGTACAAAAACATAAATAAATAAATACAAAACAACCAAAGAACCGAAAAGTCCCAAAAATTCCCTGGGGGAAGAAAAAAACAACCCAATAATAAACTTAGCCTTTATGGCTATAACTTAAAGTCCATCTCCTGAAAAGGAAACACATAGCTATACACTTATATACATATCCATAGGCCTTTATGGCCAGAAACCAATAAAGTCCCAAGTCTCTGGGGGAAAAAAAAAAACTCAATAAATGATAAATGTAGCCTTTACGGCTCATAAAGCAAATAAAAAGTCCCAATCCTGAAAGGGAACACTTAAACTTATATACACTATATACAATATGTACACAATGGCCTTTATGGCCAAGACCCCAGCAAAGGAAGGCACAGGAGAAATCTCCCAAAGGAGCCTTTATGGCCCAGCACAGACACATAAACAATTTCTATACTAACTGCTGCTTGCGGCCTTTATGGCCTTACTTCCTCACTACTTATCATAGTTTTGGAGGTCCTGAAATGCCAGGATAGCACCAAACCCCCCCCAAATGACCCTTTTTTCGAAAGTAGACACCCCAAGGAATTTAAAAAGAGGTGCGAGTATTTCGCAGATTCAATTTTTTCTCACAAGGTTTTGAAATATAAAAAAAGAAAAGAAAAAATACGTTTTTGTTTTCTTTCTTCATTTTCCAAAAACTTGTGGCAACAAACGAGATCTGCAAAATACTCACCATGCTTCTTATCAAATTCCTTGTGATGTCTACTTTCCAAAAAAGGGTAATTGGGGGGGGGGGGGGGTTTGGTGCTATCCTGGCTATTCAGGGCCTCCGAAACTGTGATAGGTAGTCAGGAAGTGTAACAAGGAAAAAAAGCCCTTTAAAAACCTGAAGGTGCTTATTGGATTGTGGGGTCCTGTACGGGGCTAGACTGTCAAAAAGTCTCTCACATGTGGTACCCCCATACTCAGGAGAAGTAGCAGAATGTATTTTGGGGAGTAATTCCACAAAAACTCATGGAATGTGTGAGTAATAAATCATTTAAGTGACAATTTTGTGTAAACAAAAAAAAATATTTATTTTTTGTCATTTTCCAAAAACTTGTGGTAAAAAAAATAATTCTTCTGTTGACTCAACATGCCTCTCAGCAAATAGTTTGGGGTGTCTACTTTCCAAAAAAGGGTCGTTTTGGGGGATTGAGGCATTTTATGCCCAGCATTAGAAGTTTATGCCACACATCATTCACTCTTCTAACCACCTGAAGACCAAGTCTTTTCTGACACTTTTTGTTCATATGAAAAAAAAAAATCAGTATTTTTTGCTAGAAAATTACTTTGAACCCCCAACCATTATGTATTTTTTAAAGCAGACACCCTAGTGAATAAAATGGTGAGTGCTGCAATATTTTATGTGATGTAGTACTCGTGCAGCACTTTTTTAACCGCAAAAAAACACAAAAACACAATATATTGGCCAATTATTTGGAAATATATAAAAGATGATGGTATGTCAAGTAAATAGATACCAAACATGACATGCTTTAAAATTGCGCATGCCCCGTGCAATGGCAACAAACTACATACATTTTTAATATCTGCAGGCAATGTTTTAAAAGCCTTTACAAGCTACCATTTTAGAGGAGGAGGTCTAATGATAGAATTACTGCCCTTGATCTGATGTTTGCGGCGATACCACATGCATGGTGCAACCGCTGTTTCCATCCTGTTTCCACAGGGTCAACGTTCGCACACGCAGATGCGTGCGGGGGGGGGGGGGAGGAGTGTTTTTTGGGTCTTTTTTTAAGTTATTCTGATTTTTTGAATTATTTGGACACTGCCCCTTTCATTTTTTTTTATCACTTTTAATGCTATCACAGGGAATGCAATTCCTATAACTTCAATGGGCATTGTCATATATTCTTTTCTGAGAAATCTGGGGTCTATCAGACTCTAGATATCTCCTCTGCCCTTACATTATCTAATCTCACCAAGATCGGTGTGATCAGATGCTTTCCCAATTTACAAATGGCGCTGTTTACATCCTGTGAAACTGAAATGATGTGATGAAATGCTCGTAGCTTTGGATTTTTTAGACTATAGAGATGATTGGCACCATTCCGGTCTCCAATCAGCTCTATGGTCAGCTGGCAAAAACACCGGCTGCATTCTCAGGTTCCCCCAATGGCACAGGACTGCCGAAGGAAGCCATG
Organism: Staurois parvus; assembly: GCF_062004578.1. Taxonomy (NCBI): domain Eukaryota; kingdom Metazoa; phylum Chordata; class Amphibia; order Anura; family Ranidae; genus Staurois; species Staurois parvus. The sequence continues at coordinate 1,298,696 of NW_028318199.1, read as the reverse complement.
GAAGGCAACGGGGGGGGGGCATCGTCTCCCGATGCTTGTAACAGCAATCCTGCAGCTAGTTAGTCACTAGGATTGCTTTTACATGAAAGCCAATCGCTGCCTCAAAAAAACGATACCAGGATGATGCTTGCAGCTGTAGGCATCATCCTGGTATAACCGTTCAAATCCAGTGATGTACCAGTACGTCGCTGGTCCTTGTTCGGTATATATGCTATGTTTTTTTTTTGTATGCAGCCTGTGGGCTGAATGAAAGAAAGAGAAGAAATCTCTGCCAGAAGAAGTGTGTGGTATGCCCACCATTAGAATATACCACCCTGCATCCACCCACTTCTAATGGTGGGCACACATTAGGTCACACGGTGCCACATGCACCAATTCCATTTGTACAAATGTCTAAATAAAAATTGTCCACGTATAAGTGGTACCCCATATAGAAAAAGGATGACACCAAGTCCCGAACTTTCTTGCCACTACTCCCCATGTAGTCTGGGCATCTGGGGGGCTCCACATGACTATTTTTCACTCGTAAATCCAAAACTTATATGTATAGCATGCTGACCTCTCGCAGGTTTTATACATCTTGACCCCATATCTGTCATGCTTGCTGGGGAGAAAAGGTCAAATTCAGGGTCACCCCGAAGATGACAGAGTGTATGGTCATTGAAATGCATAAAACATGTTATACTCTCATATCTATGCCTGGTCATATGAGAATCGGATCTGTGAACCAATATAACCGCAATTAATTTTTTTAGTAATGCCCATGTTGAGGGTTAGGCCCAAAAATACTTAAATTTGGAAACCGTAATGGGTTTCCATGCAAATGGTCTGGCAAGGTTTGAATTTAAATTGGCGGCGATAAATTGTCGTGCATATAAATTGCTTTGATCCACAATCAATGCATACAGATCTTCTGTGAAAAATAGCTCCAAAAAGTCAAGGGGAGTAGCTAAATGTGCTGTTTCTACCTGAATTCCGGGTTGGGCAGTGAATGGCGGAAGTACTGGTGCTGCAGAATTTGTAGGCTGCCAATTTGCAAGCACATCTGGAAGGATACTAGGGGCTCTACGGGCCTGTGTGCAAATTCTTGGTGGTTGTGGGACACTACTTGTGCTCGCCACTGCACCAGCTTGTACTACACTTATGGGACTCGCCACGCCACAAAGTGATACTGCAGTACTGGTATGTGAAAGACCAGGATGTACTAGGCCGCTGTCACTCGCCAGTTCATTAAAAGATAGAGCGGCACTGGTACTGGCACTCTGCAGCATATGAGAGTCATCAAAATTTACCAGCTAACCAAGTGCTAACCAAGATCAGGCCTGATTCTGCAAACACTGACGTTTTGTATGCAATGTATCAAGTGACAATGACCTACTGATACTGCACTTGCTGAGGGAGAAGGGGGGGGGAGTAAGCATAGGGGCTAAAAGCAGGTGCTGGCAGGTGCCGGGGCTGATCCCGCTAACGTTGTGTTTTGGGGACTGTCATGGCTATGGCGGCTAGATCTCTAGACCCACAGCTAGGGTTTCCCAGGGCGCGGGGTCTAAGCCCCAGTCTGCTTGTTCACCAGAGCCCCTAATAGTGGGGATGGACTTGGAGCAAGCTGGGACCAGGTCGCTGATCCCGCTAACGTTGTGTTTTGGGGACTGTCATGGCTATGGCGGCTAGATCTCTAGACCCACAGCTAGGGTTTCCCAGGGTGCGGGGTCTAAGCCCCAGTCTGCTTGTTCACCAGAGCCCCCGATAGTGGGGATGGACTTGGAGCAGGCTGGGACCAGGTCGCGGCCCCTGGTACACCCAGCTGAGGTAGAGGAGACCGCTAGTGGAAGCAGGATACAGGGTGACTGTTCCGTACCAGATTGGGGAGCCTGAAATGGAGAGAAGGCGTCCTCTTACGACTCCCGCTCAGAGGTGGGAGCAAGGGTGCAGAGCCAGGAGTGACAGAAGTGCCGTGTGGATCTTGTAGTTGTCAGTAGGTAGCTGGGAACTCAGGAGATCCGGACACAAGCCAGGTGCGGGTGCAGGAACATAGGTGCAGTAGCAGGCAGGTGTGGTGGTAGTCTGGATGTGGAACCGTGAGTGCAGCGGTAAGTATGCAAGACACAGGTCAGGTGCGGTTGCAGACAGGGTCATACAGCAGAGTCAGGCAGGCCGGGTCGGTAACTAGCAGGCAGAAAGTACAAGAGGAGCAGGCAGGAAAATGGTCAGGAATAGCCGGGGTCGGTGCAGGCAGAGTTCTTTCTTAGGCAATAATACAGGAAAGCAGGTATCGGGATCAGAATCAAGAATTTGAGCACAGGAACATATTTAGACCAGAAGGCAATGATTCTTCCTTGCAGCAGGTTTAAATAGCCCGCCGGCTGTGACGTGGGCGCATGCTCCTGCGCCTGCGCACTCGCTCTGCCGCTACTCGAGGGGATCCATCGCCGTCTCACCGCTGCACGGCGACAGGATCCCTGACAGTGCCCCCTCCCTAAGGGCAGCCTCCGGATGCCCAACTGGGCCATCTTTTCTGGATGCCTGCGTTTAAATGCTTCGATCAATTCTTTGGCATGGATGTTAGCTTCCGGCTCCTAAGAATTATCCTCGGGGGCCATACCCTTTCCATTTAATCAAGTATTGCAGTTGGTTCCTCCTCTTCCTGCAGTTAATAATGGTCTCAACTGCGTATTCCTCTTCGCCGTCGACGATTACTGGTTCAGGTGGCCCCGATTCCCGACCTGGGAAGGAGTTAGAGGGTGCAGTCTTGAGTTGCGATACATGAAATACGGGAGAAATCTTCAGGGAATCTGGTAATATGAGTTCATATGCTACATTGTTTATTCTCCATTTTATGGGAAAAGGCCCCACAAATTTTGGGCCTAGCTTCTTCGAGACAAGCTAATCTTAGGTTGGTTGTTGACAGCCATACCTCTTGTCCTGGTTCCATGATCAGTTCTCCTTTCCTCTGTCAAAAAACTTCTTGGTGTCCAGCTGAGCCTTTAAGATTGTTTTCTGTAGAATCTTATTATTTCTGTCAGGAATGGACTTGCCAATAATGGTGGGACTCACCTGCCTTGTGGGCTGCAGTACCAGGGCTGGCCAGCGGGTGCTCTCAGCAATCAGAGACTCAACCCTGCAGTCAGCCAAAACACCTGAGGCTGATTGCAGGTATATTTAAGGGATGGCCAGACCTGCAGTCTGTGCCTTGGTGTGTGTTTTTCCATGGGCCCCTGTATCTTGTTACCTGCATTCCTGTTCCTGTTCCTGCCTGACTAATTTGTTGCCGACCCTGCCTGATCCGGACCTCTGCTGACTTCTCCTGTTTGATCCCTGGCTTGTGACCCTGACCATTCTCTGCCTGACCCCCTGTACCTACCTGCCCGTTAGTTGCTGTACCCGGCTCGTGACCTGACTACTCTCTGCCTGCTCCTCCTGTTCCTACCTGCCCGATTGTTATTGACCCGGCCTGCCTGACTACGCTTGCATTGTATGTATTGTTATCTGTGGGTGGTTTGGTTCATTTGCACTGTGTTATGTTTTAGTATTGCACTGCGTTTATGTATTGTTAGTATTAATAAATTATATTGTTTAGAACATATCTGAAGCCTGCGTTTCCCTGCGTCAGTTCACATACCCCTGGTCATACCCGGAGCCCTGACATTACACCAAGGCCAATCCTGACCAGAAGTGGCTGCACAGGGAAGCCATCTTGGCTTGTTGCTGGGAAGGATGGATCTTGATGAGGTTGTGTATTTGTCGCTGCTGGTTTTTGATGACAGAGAATATGCTTATCAGACTCTGAGGGAGTATACCCGGGATCAACTGCTAGAATGTATACGGGTCGCTCATGTTCTAGTAGATCAGGGCACAGAGTTCTCTGAGGTGCAACCTTTGATTCAGGTTTGTGTAGAGTTGGCTTCATCTGGTACCCCTGAAAGCAGGAATGACTTTTTGCTTAGTGCAGACCAGGTAGAGTCCCTGGTATGGTTATTAGAGGATGATGTGGATTGCTTCTTGGAGCATTATGCTGCATGTTCACCACAGGTATCAAGGGATTGTATAAACGCAGTGCAGTCTTTGACCAGACAGGCTTTGTGTAAGCTCAGCTTTGTTCAACCCATACTGCAGACATGGTCAGACTTGTTGCACCCAGCCTCAGTCAGCTTGCAACGTCATTCCTCTGCTCAAGGCACTCTTCCTGCATCCCCGACAGCACCCCCAGTGACGGCCCAGTATACTCTGCTAACTACCACATACCAGTCCCCTGCTCCCACTCGCTGCACCTATCCTTTCTTTGGCCCTGTGGAGAGGTCCTCTGTGGCGGCTGCTCCCTCCTCTGTTCCATCTTCCAGCTCTTCTCTGTCCTCAGCTGCTCCATTCGTTTGCAGACCTGCATTTACTTGCAGTGCTCCAGTAGTTAAAACCAGAAAAAAGCGAAAATTCTTTCCAACCAGTACCATCCTGCCAGTATCCAAACCGGTGAGCCTGCCGTCTGAGAACCTGCCTTCCGTGGTTCAGCCTGGTGCCTCGGCACCCGCACTTCAGCCTGATGTCTCTACCCAGCCTGATGTCTGTACCCAGCCTGATGAACTGATCCAGCCTGATGATCCTATCACGCCCGATGACCCAGTGCCTGCTGTCATGCCTGGTGACCCGATGCCCGCTGTCAAGCCAGATGATCCGGTACCTGATGACCCGGTGCCCGCTGTCATACCTGGTGACCCGATGCCCGCTGTCGAGCCAGACGATCCAATGCCTGATGACCCAGTGCCCGCTGTCATGCCTGGTGACCCGATGCCCGCTGTCGAGCCAGACGATCCAGCGCCAGATGACCCAGTGCCTGCTGTCGAGCCAGACGATCCGGTACCTGATGACCCAGTGCCCGCTGTCGTGCCAATTGACTCAGAGCCCACTGTCGTGCCTGGTGACTCGGTGCCCACTGCCTTGCCAGATGACGCGGTGCCCGCTGTCGAGCCAAGTGACCTGATGCCTGGTGACCCGATGCCCGCTGTCGAGCCAGACGATCCAATGCCTGATGACCAGTATCCGCTGTCATGCCTGGTGACCCGATGCCCGCTGTCGAGCCAGACGATCCAACGCCAGATGACCCGGTGCCCGCTGTCAATCCAGATGATCCGGTGCCTGATGACCCGTGCCCGCTGTCATGCCTGGCGACCCGATGCCCGCTGTCGAGCCAAATGACCTGATGCCTGGTGACCCGATGCCCGCTGTCGAAGCAGACGATCCAATGTGTGACCCAGTGCCCGTGGTCATGCCAGTTGATTCGGAGCCCACTGTCGTGCCTGGTGACTCGGCGCCCACTGCCTTGCCAGATGACGCGGTGCCCGCTGGCGAGCCAAATGACCTGATGCCTGGTGACCCAGTGCCCGCTGTCATACCTGGTGACCAGATGCCCCCTGTCGAGCCAGACAATCCAACGCCAGATGACCCGGTGCCCGCTGTCGATCCAGACGATCCGGTGCCTGATGACCCAGTGCCCGCTGTCAATCCAGATGATCCGGTACCTGATAACCCGGTGCCTGCTGTCATGCCTGGTGACCCGATGCCCGCTGTCGATCCAGACGATCCGGTACCTGATGACCCAGTGCCTGCCGTCATGCCTGGTGACCCGATGCCCGCTGTCGAGCCAGACGATCCAACGCCAGATGACCCGGTGCCCGCTGTCGATCCAGACGATCCGGTGCCTGATGACCCATGCCCGCTGTCATGCCTGGCGACCCGATGCCCGCTGTCGAGCCAAATGACCTGATGCCTGGTGACCCGATGCCCGCTGTCGAAGCAGATGATCCAATGTGTGACCCAGTGCCCGTGGTCATGCCAGTTGATTCGGAGCCCACTGTCGTGCCTGGTGACTCGGTGCCCACTGCCTTGCCAGATGACGCGGTGCCCGCTGGCGAGCCAAATGACCTGATGCCTGGTGACCCAGTGCCCGCTGTCATACCTGGTGACCCGATGCCCGCTGTCGAGCCAGACGATCCAATGCCTGATGACCCAGTGCCCGCGGTCATGCCTGGTGACCCGATGCCCGCTGTCGAGCCAGACGATCCAGCGCCAGATGACCCGGCGCCTGCTGTTGAGCCAGACGATCCGGTACCTGATGACCCGGTGCCCGCGGTCATGCCAGTTGACTCGGAACCCACTGTCGTGCCTGGTGACTCGGTGCCCACTGCCTTGCCAGATGACGCGGTGCCCGCTGGCGAGCCAAATGACCTGATGCCTAGTGACCTGATGCCCGCTGCCGTGCCTGATGACCCGGCGCCCGTCGTTCCGCCTGGGGGCCCGATGCCTGCCGCTCCGCCCGGGGGCCTGGTGCCTGCTGCCCCTCCCTTCAGATGGGGGTAGTTCCATGATGAAGTCCATCGATATCATCTTCCAGGGACGGTCAGGAACTGGTAGAGGCCTCAACAATCCCCAGGCCTGGCTATGACTGCCCTTATTCCAGATGCATGTGGGACAGGAGCTAACGTAGACCTTACAATCCTTCTCCCATTCAGGCCACTAAAACAGACGTTGTACTAAGTCCAAGGTCCTGTGGACCCCGAAGTGCCTTGCCAGCGGATGGTCATGACAGAGCTTCATAATTGTCAGTCGGGTGACTTCGGGTGCAAAAATCGGTCTCCCGACCACAGTAATCCTTCTCTGGAGGACAGGGTTACTCCTGGAGGAGAAGGAGCCCCAGAAGATGCCTGCTGAATCTGTGAAAGAAGATCAGGTTGTAAGAGACAGAAATTACCTGCAGAGAGTACTGTATCGGGGCTAGGAGGATCCATTGGATCATCAAACATTCTGGACAGGGCATCTGGTTTGACATTTCTGGAGCCTGGCCTGTAGGTGATGTCGAAGCTGAATCGAGAGAAGAAAAGCACCTACCTGGCCTGTCGAGGTTTTAGACGCCTTGCCGTCTTTAAGTACTCCAGATTCTTATGATCCGTGTAAATTATGATGGGATGTGCTGCGCCTTCTAACAGATATCTCCATTCTTCCAAGGCGGATTTGATGGCCAGTGATTCCCGATCCCCTACATAATTCCTTTCTGCTGGAGCTAATTTCCTGGAAAAGAAAGCAACAGGGTGAAGCAGAAGTTTTAAGCCCTGTCGCTGTGAGAGGATAGCACTTTCTGAAGCATCTACTTCTACCACAAAGGGTAGTACTGGGTCTGGATGGCTCAGTATGGGTGCTGAAGTAAAGAGCTTTTTTAAAGTTTCGAAGGCATCTTGAGCTTCTGATGGCCATTGAAATCTGACTCCCTGCTTGGTCAGTTGCGTGATGGCCAAGAATCCTCTGATAAACCTTCTATAAAAGTTGGCAAAGCCTATGAAGCACTGAACTCCCTTTTTATTGGCCGGTGCAGGCCATTCCGGTATAGCGGAAACTTTGAGGATCCATCTTGAAGCCTTCCATGGATATAATTAATTCCAGAAACTGAATGCTTTGGTGTTCAAACTCACATTTTTCTGGCTTCGCATACAATCCATGTAGACGGCGGCGACTGGGGACCCTTTGCACGTGACCCCGGTGAAGCTCGATGGAAGCAGAAAGGATCAGAATGTCATCGAGATATATGATCATGAAGATGTTTAGGAAATCCCTGAAGATATCGTTCACCAGATGCTGGAAGGTTGCTGGAGCATTTCACAGCCCGAAGGGCATGACTAAATATTCATAGTGCCCAAATCTGGTACGGAAGGCGGTTTTCCACTCGTCCCCTTCCCTGATTCTTACGAGGTTGTAAGCCCCTCTCAAGTCCAGTTTCGTGAAAATGGTTACTGCTCTGAGCCTCTGGAAAAGTTCCGGGATTAGTGGCAGAGGATACCTGTTCTTCACTGTAATATTGTTTAATTCCTGGTAGTCCACACATGGACAGAGGAAATGATCTTTCTTTTTGACAAAAAAATTCCTGCCCCAGCTGGAGAAGTAGAGGGCCGGATGAACCCCTTCTTGAGATTATCATCGATGTAATTCTTTAGTGCCTCCAACTCCCGCTCAGACAGCGGAAAGATCCGAACAAAGGGAATCTCAGCTCCAGGTAGGAGCTCTATCGGGCAATCGTAAGGCCTGTGAGGTGGAAGGCTGTCTACACCACATTTGCTGAAGACATCTAGGAAGTCGTGGTAGCTGGCCTACTTTGGTATAATTTTCCACGCACAGCAGAGGCCCGGACAGAGCAGGAACGTGGGGAAAGCAGTGCTCATGGCAGTAAGCTGATTCAAAGTCCACTTTACCGGATACCCAATTTATGCCAGGGTTATGGGCCTGTAACCATGGAATTCCCAGGATAACAGGGAATAGTGGTGACGAAATGACATCTAGGCGTAATAGCTCCTTGTGCCCAGATGGAGCTATTATCACGGGAAGCGGAATTGTTTCTTGTGTGACTGCCCCAGATTTAATATTTGACCCGTCGGCCAGGAATACTGCCAGTCTCTGTGGTTTACTCCTTAAAAGGTATCTGATGTTGCTGAACAAACGTTATATCAATGAAACAACTGCAGGCTCCGGAGTCAGTAATTGCGGTTACTGGTAGCGTTCTTTCTGAAAGTTGAAATGAAATGGAGACAGTAAGCTGAGCAGAGTTGACAACAGGCATCTTGGCAGGCAGGGTGGACAGAGACTTACTTAATTTTGCAGGGCAGTTTCGTATGTAGTGCCCGGGTTCCCCACAGTAGAGACATAAGTTGCCCTGTCGGCGGCGTTGCCGTTCTTCCGGAGTGAGGGTGGTACGGAGTAACCCAATTTGCATAGGCTCGGACCTGTCAGAACTAGGTGTGGCGGAGCTGGTGGATGTCATGCTTGTTGGAGGAGGTGGCACCCTAGGCAACATCCATGTGGGGCAAACTTGACCTGCGGCCCTCTCCAGCCTTCATTCCCGGAGTCGACGGCCGATCTAAATGGTCAACTTAATAAGCTCCTCCAAGGTGTTTGGTACCCCAACTCGAGCTAACTCATCCTTCAAGGGTTCGGCCAGGCCCAAGAGAAATTGGTAGCGCAGGGCGGCGTCATTCCAACTAGTATCAGCGCTCCAGCTCCTGAACTCGGTTACATAGTCCTCCGCCGCCCTGCGACCCTGCTGGAGAGAGTAAGCAGCTTCCGCAGATGCAGCTCACTGAGGGTCATCATACAATTGTGCCATCGCTTCGAAGAACCTTTCTAATGAAGACAGTTTGGCATCCGCCTTCTCCATTAAATGATGAGCCCAAGCCTGTGGTTCACCCTGGAGAAGGGAGATTACAAATCCCACTTTGGTGGCTTCGAGAGAGAAGGTGCGAGGTTGCAACGCGAAATACAACTCACATGCATTTTTGAAGGCTCTAAATTTGCAACGATCGCCAGAAAATCTCTCGGACCTGGGCACCCGAGGCTCAGGAGGCAGCATCATCACAGTGGGACCCGCCACGGCTTCCGGAGCGACAGCTGGAGGGGCCGGATCTGAGATGCTAGCGCCGGATGCTGGTAGGGATAGGGCCTGAAAACGATCCGCCAGACTGTTGTACCCCTCTTGCAAACCTTTGACTGCTTGTGTTAATGCCGCAATGTGCTGGTAAATTTCTTCCAGAGGAGGCTGGGACCAGGTCGCGGCCCTGGGTACACCCAGCTGAGGTAGAGGAGACCGCTAGCGGAAGCAGGATACAGGGTGAATGTTACGTACCGAATTGGGGAGCCTGAAATGGAGAAAAAGGCGTCCTCTTATGACTCCCGCTTGGTGTCTCTGAAGGTGGGAGCAAGGGTGCAGAGCCAGGAGTGACAGAAGTGCTGTGCGGATCTTGTAGCTGTCAGTAGGTAGCTGGGAACTCAGGAGATCCGGACACAAGCCAGGTGCGGGTGCAGGAACGTAGGTGCAGCAGCAGGCAGGTGTGGCGGTAGTCTGGATGCGGATCCGTGAGTGCAGCGGTAGGTATGCAAGACACAGGTCAGGTGCGGTTGCAGACAGGGTCATACAGCAGAGTCAGCCAGGCCGGGTCGGTAACTAGTGGGCAGAAAGTACAAGAGGAGCAGGCAGGAGAATGGTCAGGAATAGCCGGGGTCGGTGCAGGCGGAGTTCTTTCTTAGGCAATAATACAGGAAAGCAGGTATCGGGATCAGAATCAGGAATTTGAGCACAGGAACGTATTTAGACCAGAAGGCAATGATTCTTCCTTGCAGCAAGTTTAAATAGCCCGCCGGCCATGACGTGGGTGCTTACTGCGCATGCGTGAGCTTCCCGCGCTACCGCGCATGCGCGGCTGCACGCTCCCGTGCCTGCACACTCGCTCCGCTGCTACTCGAGGGGATCCGTCGCACCGCTGCACGGCGACAGGATCCCTGACAGGGACACTATACTAATGTGAACACTGTTATAGTGCTGATCTGATCAAAGATTTTGATGCTTTCAGACACTATACTAGCAATGGAGGTTTATTGTGTATGAGAGTGTTCCTGGCAATCAAGGGGTTAAATGTGATTACTGGTGTACTGACAGCCAATCTGCACTATCTGGGAGGGGCGTGAAAACCATTAGTGGGTACCATGTCCAATGTGTGTTGTGACATCATGTACCATGTTTGTTTCTTGAACATCTGTTCAGGGGTGAATACTGCTGCGTAAAATGTAAGCAATTTTTTTCCTTGGAGACCCAAGTCCTGAAACTAAGGAATCAGCTGGCAACATTGCAAAGCATCACCAACCTGAAAGTGATTCGCACTCCCGTGCCACCCTGTAGCAGTATTTCGGCTATAGGCCGCTCAGGAAGCAGTTAAAGAAGTGGTTTGTGTTATGGCACTGCGTTACTTTAATTGAAAATTGTGTGGTTATGCAACACTGCACCCAAATGAAATTTAAGTCCTTTTTACCCATGAATTGAGCTTTCTTTCAGTGGTATTTGATCGCCTGTGCATTTTTAATTTTTTGTGCTATAAAGAAAAAAGACTGACAATTTTGGAGAACAAAACAATATTTTGGACTTTTTGCTATTAAACATGTCCAGTAAAAAAATTTTAAAGTCTAATTTCATCATAAAGTTAGGCCAAAACGTATTCTATGACATGTCTTTGCTGAAAAAAAATCCCAATACGTGTAAATTAATTGGTTTACTTGAAAGTTATAGCATTTACAAATGGAGGTATAAATGCTGGAATTTTTTTTTATACTAATAATATCAACGATCAGCGACTTATGGCGGTGATCAGCGACTTATAGCGGGACTGCAGGCATTCTGACACTGGGGGCAACTGACTTGGTGTCACTGACATCCTTAGTGACACCGATACAGTGATCAGTGCTAAAAAAAAAAAGCACCGACACTGTACTAATGGCACTGGGCAGGAATGAGTTAACATGAGGTGCAATCACAGGGTTAACTGTGTGACGGGAGTGTTTTACTAGGGGGCCGGGTGGGTGTGCTTCATTGCAAGCACACTATTCTGGATGGCTCTGCTCAGCCCTCCTCCCTGTTGATGATTACTGGTAATCACTGGGCGCTGGCGGGTAATCACCGCGCGGGACCCAGTGATTGACACCTGGGGCCACGATCGGTGGCGCAGGTAGATAAATGAAAAATCACTTATATATACAGTACGTGATCCTGCGCATAGTTTTCACCCTGTAGCAGTATATCTGCTATAGGGCGGTCATTAACTGGTTAAGGGAGTGGTGTGTGGATTTTTGTTGAACTTGAAGATCACCTGCATGAGAAATCATTTGTTGGTGAACTTTTGATTTCTTTTAAATAAAAGTGAACTACCAGGCCCTTAAAAATAGTTCCTGTCTGCCATGGACTCACTAAAATAACGCATCTACTACGACAGCTAACTACCCCATGTTACACTCTGCTTTTCCCTCTACCCCGTATAACTGTCACCCAACTACTCTGCTTTGATGCCTGCACCTCCATATCTCCACCCCCTCTGTACTGGACCCAGCCAGCACCTGATGGGTACCTTCCAAACTCACTTTCAGGTTGGTGATGCTTTGCAATGTTGCCAGCGGATTCCTTAGTTTCAGGACCTGGGTCTCCAAGGAAAAAAATTGCTTACATTTTACGCAGCAGTATTCACCCCTGAACAGATGTTCAAGAAACATAAACATGGTACATGATGTGTACACGAGTCACAACACACATTGGACATGGTACCCACTAATGTAATGCCGATAATCCAAGAAGATTAAAAATTAAATTTTACAGAATTTAGTATTAATCTACCTTCCTGACCGGGCCCCCAGTGTCCTCTCCTCCTGCACTCTGATCACACAGTCCTGGTGTCCTCTTCTCCTACTCTCTGACCACAAGGCACCGGCTTCTGCTCCTCCTCCTCTTTGTTACACAGACCTTGGTGTGTCCTCTCTTCCTGCTCCCACTTGCTAAACACACAGCCTTACTCTCAGCCCTCAGTGCTCACAATGCTCCTAATTATTCAGTCTCTCACAGTCCTCAGTACTCACAGAACTCCCAGTTACTCACAGCCCTCAGTACTGATAATGCTCCTAGTTACTCAGTCCTCACAATACTCCCAGTTTCTCACAGCCCCTCAGTACTCACAAACATCCTTTCACTCAGCCTCAGTTCTCACTCCTGCAGCTCCTGATTCAAAGCACTGCCGATCACTGCTGAGTTCACTACTCAGCTTCTGCTACCCAGCCTCACATAACTTCCTCTCACTGCTCAGCTCAACTTCCTGCTGCCCAGCCTCACACAACTTACTCTTTCTACACTGCTCAGCTTCCCAGGCTGGAATTCCCCAGGCAATGGGGGGGGGGGGGGGAGATAAAACACTGACAGCAGGCAGCCCTGCCCACACACACCTGAGAGAACACCTGAACTGAACTGTCTCACACAGTGACAGATCTGACACAAAACACCACTACCAACATTAACACAGGTCAGCAGGGACTAGAAGAACAGGCTGTGGGATTGTGATTGTCATTACTTGCTGACACATTGCACATACGTAAGATGGATGGATGGCTGGCTGGGTCACAATCACACAGACATGAGACATCAGAGTCAGACATTACCTTCCTCCGCAGGCACAGCTCCTCCTCCGCTGATGAATGGGAAAAGAATGGCTGGAGCTCCACAGTGATCAATAGCCACCAACTGGCTTGCAGTAGGGCACTGAGTCTGAGAGGAAAACTGGAAGGAGCGGCAGCTCATCTGCTACACTGGCCCCAGACACCCAGAATTTATCTCTGTCCTTACTTCCTCCCCCTCTACCGCCTCTCCCCTCAGCTGAAGGATCATTTGTGATGAGGTGGCGTCCCACACAGAGAAAGTGCCGGACTGTACTGTATAGAATATGTAAACCCAACTTTTCATATTACTGATATCAGGGCCAGTGCTTCCACTAGACAGCTGCCTAGTGGAAGCACTGGCCCTGATATCAGGAATATACAAAGTTGAGTTTACATATTCTTTAATTGGCTCCTGTCTAAATTGGCCCAATAAGAACTACACACATTTCCATACACTACTGGTCAAAAGTTTTAGAACACCCTCATTTTTCCAGTTTTCATTGAAATATCATACAGTTTAAGTCCAGTGAATAACCTGAACAGTACAAAGGTAAGCAGCAAAATGCCAGAGGTGGGAAAAAAAAGTTTAGGTTAACTGGTTCCCGATTGCCCTATAGCAGAAATACTGATTTTGCGTTTCCGGGTAGGGGGAGCGTGTGAGCCACGCACAGCCCTACCTGACCCACCATTTGAGGCTCTCAAACACTGGGTCCAGGCCAGTGATTACTCAGTGGCGCTCAGTGATTACTGGGGATCTCCGACGGGGGGAGAACTGTTTTATTTACTAACAGTTCTCCTCCCTGTCAGCTCGGGCACACTGCTTTGGATGGCTGTGCACAGCACAGCCATCCAAAGCAGTGTGCTTACTGTGAAACACACTGACACAGCCCCCTAGTAAAACACTCCCTGCACACAGTTAACCCATTGATCGCCCCTCATGTTAACCCCTTCCTGCCCAGTGCCATTATTACAGTGTCAGTTTTTTTTTTTTTTTAGCACTTATCACTGTATTGGTGTAACTGGGGATGTCAGTGACACCAAATCAGTTCCCCCCCAGTAGCAGAATGTCCGCAGCAGTCCTGCGGTCCCGCTATAAGTCACGCCATTACTAGTAAAAAAAAAAAATTCCACTATCTATACTGCCATTTGTAAATGCTGTATCTTTCACGTAAACCAATTAATTTACACATATTGGGATTTTTTTTTTAGCACAGACATGTAGCAGAATACATTTTGGCCTAAATTTATGACATTTGATTTTTAAATTTTTTTACTGGACATGATTAATAACAAAAAGTCAAAAATATAGTTTTTTTTCTCAAAATTGTCAGTCTTTTTTTTTTTATAGAACGTAGAAGCGATCAAATTCCACCAAAAGAAAGCTCAATTCGTGGGAAAAAAAGGACGTACATTTCATTTAGGTGCAGCGTTGCATGACCATGCAATCGTCAGTTAAAAGTAATGCAGCACCGTAATGCAAAAAATGGCCTGGTCAGGAAGGGGGTAAATCCTCAGAAGGGCAAGTGGTTAACCACTTGCCCTCCTAAGGATTTACCCCCCTTCCTGACCAGGCCTCTTTTTACTGTTCGGCTCTGCGCTATTTCAACTGGTAATTGCGCGGTCGTGCAATGCTGTACCCAAACAAAATTTATGTCCTTTTTTCACACACAGAGCTTTCTTTTGGTGGTATTTGATCACCTTTGCGGTTTTTAATTTTTGCGCTATAAACAAAAAAGACTGAAAATTAAAAAAAAACAATATTTTTCACTTTTGGTTATAAAAAATATCCAATAAACTCAAAGTTGGTCATAAATTTACGCCAAAATGTATTCTGCTACATGTCCTTGGTAATAAAAAATCTCAACACATGTATATTAATTGGTTTGTGTGAAAGTTATAGAGTCTACAAACTATGGTATATATATTGGAATTTACGTAGCTTTTACTTTCTGACTGCCCATCACATTTCTTGAGGCGCCAAAATGCCAGGGCAGTACAACCCCCCCCCCCCAAATGACCCCTTTTTGGAAAGTAGACAGCCCAAGGATTTTGCAGGCATGTTTGGTCCATGGAACAATTTACTGTTAACCATGTGTAAAAAAAAAAAATTGTCATATTCGATAAGTTTGTGGTAGTCACTTTAATGATATATTGCTCATGCATGCCATGGGCATATGTGGAATAACTCCCCAAAACACATTCTCCTACTTCTTCCGAGTATGGGGATACCACATGCAAGAGACTATTTGGCAGCCTAGCTAAATACAAGCCCCAAAAATCCAATGACCACCTCCAGGCTTTCAAAGGGCATATTTCCTCATGTCACTTCCCCACTACCTATCACAATTTCAGAGGCACTAAAATACCAGGATAGTACAAACTTCCCCCCAAATTACCCCTTTTTGGAAAGTAGACGCCCCAAGGTGGTATGGTGAGTATTTTACAGATATCATTTTTGTCACTGGGTTTTGAAAAAGAAAAAAAGAAAAGACAAAATAAATTTTAATAAAACACTCACCATGACTCTTAGCAAATACCTTGGCGTGTCTATTTTCCAAAAAGGGGTCATTTGGAGGGGTTGCTTCTACTATCCTGGCATTTCAGGGCCAACATTAGAAACTTATGCCACACATCACCCACTCTTGAAGACCAAGCCTTTTCTGACACTTTTGTGTCAGAACTGTTTTTTTTTTTTCTTTTATTCCCGTTATTTTGATTTTTTTAATTATTTTTACACTGTCCCTTTAATTTCTTTTTTTTTTTAAATCACTTTTAATGCTATGACAGGGAATGCAAATATTCCCTATAACTACAATGGGCACTGTCATATGTTCTTTTTTGAGAAATCTGGGGTCTATCAGACTCTAGGGCCCTGATTCACTATTGGGCATGGGCGCATATTCATGGGCTTAAGCCCAATTTTCATGGGCGTCTGTCTATTTTTTACCCTGCAACCTAATTCACTATTGACCAGAGCCCATAAGCAGATGTCCAATCTAATTCACAAAAAGACACACGCCCGGAATCAGACTCACAAAGCAGACTTGCTAAGAAGCAAGTCTAACACCATGAAAAATCACTGCAGAGACATGTTCACTTAGAAATTTGCTTTGCCAAATATCAGGACTTCACTTTAAACAATATCTGCTATTTAAAAAAAAAATTAAGAATGTGTTAAAAATCGTTTTTTTGAAGGAAATTGACACAGTAAAAATCTAGACGCCCGTGCAGTGTCTTTGGCAGATACAACTGAGCATGTGCAGAACACATTTTAGACTTCTGCCATGGGCGTTTGTTTTTTAGCCACTGACTAATAGTGAATCTTACTGTGGATTCCTCTGACAGCCGGCACTCGGTCATGACTACTGTGTTTAATAAACAGCACTCGGCATATCTTCATGTAATCTAATTAGATTTCCTTAGTTCTAGTGATTCTATTTTTGTTTCTTATCCTTTATAATTATTTCTGTAATGATTTTACTTATTTCAAAGGTCTAGATAATATTTATTTTGACAGCTGAATGTAATAATAAAGGTCCGCAATAAAAAAAAAAAAAAAAAAAAAAAAACCAGCGTGGGTCCCCCCTCTCATCCTTACCAAGCCCTTCAGGTCTGGTATGGATATTAAGGGGGAACTCCACGCTGAAATTAAAAAAAAAAAAAACAGCGTGGGTCCCCCTCAATATCCATACCAGACCCTTATCCGAGCATGCAGCCCGGCAGGTCAGGAAAGGGGGGAGGGACGAGCGAGCGCCCCCCCCCTCCTGAACCATACCAGGCCACATGCCCTCAACATGGGGGGGGTGCTTTGGGGCGGGGGGCTCCCCCCCCAAAGCACCTTGTCCCCATGTTGATGAGGACAAGGGCCTCTTCCCCACAACCCTAGCCGGTGGTTGTGGGGGTCTGCGGGCGGGGGGCTTATCAGAATCTGGAAGCCCCCTTTAACAAGGGGGCCCCCAGATCCCGCCCCCCCTACGTGAACGAGTCTGCGGTACATGGTCCCGCAGACTTATTCACAAAAAAACTAAGTGTGGTGTAAAAAAAACAGTACAGGGTCTTTGACAAGTCCTTTATTAAAACAATGTCCCCCGAAGTAGATCCAACATCAATCGCGGCGGCGGCAGGGACCCGAAAAAAGAAAAAAAAAAAAAAAAAGGTTCCGCTCCCGTCCGAGGCTTCCAGCCTTGTAAAGAAGAGGCTAGCTGACATTTCTTATATAGGTATGGGGCGGGGCCAGCCGGGGACATCATCCGAGTGACCCGCCCCATGTCACATGCTTGCTGTTCCCGGCTGGCCCCGCCCCATAGCTATATAAGAAATGTCGGCTAGCCTCTTCTTCACAAGGCTGGAAGCCTCCGACGGGAGCGGAACCTTTTTTATTTTTTTGGGTCCCTGCCACCGCCGCCGTGATTGACGTTGGATCTACTTCGGGGGACATTGTTTTAATAAAGGACTTGCCAAAGACCCTGTACTGTGTTTTTTTTACACCACACTTGGTCCCGCAGACTTATTCACAAAAAAACTAAGTGTGGTGTAAAAAAAACACAGTACAGGGTCTTTGGCAAGTCCTTTATTAAAACAATGTCCCCCGAAGTAGATCCAACGTCAATCACGGCGGCGGTGGCAGGGACCCGAAAAAATAAAAAAATAAAAAAGGTTCCGCTCCCGTCGGAGGCTTCCAGCCTTGTGAAGAAGAGGCTAGCCGACATTTCTTATATAGGTATGGGGCTGGGCCAGCCGGGACATCATTCGAGTGACCCGCCCCATGTCACATGCTTGCTGTTCCCGGCTGGCCCCGCCCCATAGCTATATAAGAAATGTCAGACTGTCTCCTGCATTCAGCTAGTTAGCCTCAGTGGAGAGACAGGGTGACATTTCTCAAATAGGTAAGGGGCGGGGATGATGTGCCTGGCTGGCCCCGCCCCATACCTATATAAGAAATGTCAGCTAGCCTCTTCTTCACAAGGCTGGAAGCCTCCGACGGGAGCGGAACCTTTTTTTTTTTTCTTTTTTCGGGTCCCTGCCGCCGTGATTGACGTTGGATCTACTTCGGGGGACATTGTTTTAATAAAGGACTTGTCAAAGACCCTGTACTGTGTTTTTTTTACACCACACTTAGTTTTTTTGTGAATAAGTCTGCGGGACCATGTACCGCAGACTCGTTCACGTAGGGGGGGGGGCGGGATCTGGGGGCCCCCTTGTTAAAGGGGGCTTCCAGATTCTGATAAGCCCCCCGCCCGCAGACCCCCACAACCACCGGCCAGGGTTGTGGGGAAGAGGCCCTTGTCCTCATCAACATGGGGACAAGGTGCTTTGGGGGGGAGCCCCCCCTGCCCCAAAGCACCCCCCCATGTTGAGGGCATGTGGCCTGGTATGGTTCAGGAGGGGGGGGCGCTCGCTCGTCCCTCCCCCCTTTCCTGACCTGCCGGGCTGCATGCTCGGATAAGGGTCTGGTATGGATATTGAGGGGGACCCACGCTGTTTTTTTTTTTAATTTCAGTGTGGCGTTCCCCCTTAATATCCATACCAGACCTGAAGGGCTTGGTAAGGATGAGAGGGGGGACCCACGCTGTTTTTTTTATTATTTATTTAATTCACGGAAATAATTTGAAATTCAGCTGTCAGTGGGAAACCCCGATGACAGCTGAAACATTCCTTCTGTCCCTGCAGAGAGCTCCGCTATTATATTTGACATTAAAAAGTATAGAGACTGCAATATTGTATCTATTTGTATCCATTTCGGATATAGATGTTTTTATTCGGATACATATAGATACAATGTTGCAACCTTTATACTTTTTAATGTCAAATATAATAGCGCAGCTCTCTGCAGGGACAGAAGTAATTACTTTGCTATTATATTTGCAGGCCGTAGATGGGGCGAAAATCGAACATTTTTTTTTACCATTGGTGGTAACGTCGGCCCATTGAACAACCGTTTTTTTTTTTTTGTTTTTTTTTTAAACGGTCAGTTTTCGCCCCATCTATGGCCTGCATTTTTCTTTTTCTTATTCTTTTTTTTTATTCTTCTTTTTCTTGCAGGTCATGGCTCATGTGCAGATTTTTTATCTGTTAAAAGATCAGCCAATTTGCCGATCATTGCAGCTAAAATCGGCCGATCTGCAAAATCGGCCAATTTTTATCCAAATTTACCAATTAAAAAAAGTTGCAAAATCCCCAAAAATTGCTGACCAATTAACCCACTAACAGGCCGAAAATCAGCCGATTTTTTTTGCGGACGATTTTAGACCCATGTAAGGCAGGCCATAGATGGGTCTAAAATCGGCCGATTTTTCTGGCCGTTAGTGGGTTAATTGGTCAGCTGTTTTTCGGGATTTTGGCACATTTTTTTTATCAGTAAATTTGGAACAAAAAACTTTCAACTTTACTGGTAAACAAAATATGCTAAAATCCCAAAAAATGGCTGACCAATTATCCCAATAACGGAAGAAGCCCTTGTCCCCATTAACATGGGGACAAGGTGCTTTGGGGGGGAGCCCCCCTTCCCCAAAGCACCCCCCCATGTTGAGGGCATGTGGCCTGGTATAGTTCAGGAGGGGGGGGCGCTCGCTCGTCCCCCCCCCCTTTCCTGACCTGCCGGGCTGCATGCTCGGATAAGGGTCTGGTATGGATTTTGGGGGGATCCCCAAGCTGTTTTTTTTGTATTTCAGCGTGGAGTTCCCCCTTAATATCCATACCAGATCCGAAGGGCTTGGTACGGATGGGAGGGGGGACCCCACGCTTTTTTTTTTTTTTTACATTCAGCTGTCAGTGGGGAACCCCGCTGACAGTTGAAACATTAACACATGGCTGTCGCTCCTACAATCCCGCATGAGTTATGTTATCAACTCATGCAGCATTTTAGTAGCGAAAACCAATGCAGCGCTCATGTTTCAGCTGTCGGCAGAGTTCCCCACTGACAGTTGATGTAAAAGTATTGCAGGGAATTATAAACAATTTGTAAAAAACCTGGCGTGGAGTCCCCCCTCCCATCCATACTAAGCCCTTCGGGTCTCGTATGGATGTTAAGGGGTAACTCCACGCTGAAATTAAATAAAAAACAGCATGGGGTACCCCCCAAAATCCATAACAGATACTTATCTGAGCATGCAGCCCAGCAGGTCAGGAAAGGGGGGGGGGGACAAGCGAGCGCCTCCCCCCTCCTGAACCATACCAGGCCACATGCCCATACCAAATTATTCAAACATTTGTAAACAGACCAATTAACTGAAATGGTTTGGCATTTGTACCCCAAATATGACATTCCCTGAGGCATTGGTAAACCGAGGTACGCCTGTATTAGTATTGCAATCCTTTGTATTGGGATACATAGAACCAACATACATCTGAATTGGCAACATAGCACAACATTTGTGTCACATTGGAGATATCTGGCTAGTTACACTGACCTTGCCCAGGGACCTAAGATTGATTCACAGCACAGAAATACAGTCTGGATTAGCAATGTAGCTCCGTGGATTAGTGGTTAGCACTACTGCCTCACAACTCTAGGGTTGTCGGTTTGAATCCCAACCACGGCAAGGAAGTAGCATGATCTCCGTGTGTGGCTGTCTTCACATACATGTTCTGGCAACATCTTTGCTTTGTCTAAATGATCCCTAAAATGTGAATTAGAATGAGGCTTTGTCTGTTGAAACACCTTCAAAGCTGCACCTTATGTGAATGTCATACAATGGAATAAGATAAGTGCCTGTACCACTAATAGATTTGATAATGATGGTTTACACTCCACCCACTTTTGTGAAGGATTTGGCAAGCAAAGAGCTGACAGAGAGAGAGAAGAGTGAGCCAGTGAGACAAAGAAGAGTGAGCGAGAGAGAAAAGACTTGGTTGGTGAATCCACACATCAAACTTGTCACAAATACTGGTATGGATTTTTCCACCAAATACAAAGCAGACCCTTATCCCAGCAGGCAGGTACCGCACGCCTTCAAAGATTTATTTCCTTTGTTGATTTTCCTGCTTCGTTCACACTATATGCAATTGAAAATTACTGTTTAAGTTGCCAATTTTACTGTGTTTTCTAGAGAATTACTAACTAGTTGTGTTTTCAATTGTGTGTAGCATTGCGATTTTTATTTGAGTCTAGATGTTAAATTGCTAATAAATGGCCAAAATCTTCAAATACCTTTGAACTCTCACTGCAACAAATGGCGTACGTTAATACACTCACATTCACATTCATTATATCCAATATCAGGTACGATGTCAATTCACAAATCGCACCTGAAATTGCACACCCTGGATGCGACTTGTCATGCGATTGGCATGGCCAGTAACTTGCCCTTTGCATGGCAAATTGCACACAATGTTACTGGGGGCCAACACCACTGTCGCATCTAATCCGATGCGGCAATTGCCCAACTTACAGTGAAGTTGCACGAGTTCACAATCCAATTGGATGTGAACAGAGCCTACAGTGGCCAATAGGGTGCGACTTGGTCTACGATTTGCAAGTCGCCTGTCATGCCAATTGCATGGCAATCGCAAACAATGTTACTGGGGGCTACCCGGTCACATTAAAGCAGATTTCTAAGTGGTGTTATTGACACCACAGTCACATCATGTGACTTGCATAGAAGTTGCATGATTTCAAAATTAGGGTACATGGTGATTTCAAGTGCAATTTGCAAGACAATCGACACCGATCTCTCAGCAAATTGCATGAAAGGTAGTGTATTCATTACTCTATTATTACTTGCGGCTCCGACCAAGTTTGAACCACAATATGAATGCTCCAATAGCGTGCACATTGAGTGGGACTTGGCATGTGATTTGCACAACATGCAAGTTGTAAATCGTCTGCAAAGTCGCACCCTATTGTCTGCTATTAGAGCGACCACATGGGTGCGTTTCAAACACTGATTTCTTAAGTAGTACATGTACTACTTTAGTGGCAATTTTCATAGAGATCTGTGTCAGATGTCTTGAAAATTGCATTGAAATGGTCAACTTTACTGTAAGTCGCAGGATTTGTAAATCAGCTTTGCCAGAGTGTAATGTTTGGTGATGTTTGATTTCTGGAGTGTTTTGCCAATTGATGGGAAATTCACCATACTAGTCAAATCGATTTGTCATTTTCAGTATTGCATACAAGATGTGGTCATGTGACTGTCTTAACTCATGCGAGAATCTGGAGGGAATTGTGACCATAGTAGCAATAAAGGCTCCAATTGGGGTTCCCTTTCACATCCCTGCTCAATGTTCTGTTGTATGCTGCACACGTACATTTCACTGTATATTTCTTTCTGATTTGTGGGGCCTGTATACCAAGGGTTAATGCAGGTAGGAAGCGGATTCATCAGGTGAAAACACTTTCACTGACCAAATTAAGGTCAGTGGTGGGTGTGGCTTAATTGGGTGTGGGGCCTTGTTTGGCATGCTCCAAATACAACCTAGCTTATATAAAGACGTGCAGTAGTGAGTGATTTGGCCTGTTACTAGGCCGTGTGGTTTTTGACCAAGTCCTTGCTTGTAGAGGTTTGGGGGGAAGAAGAGATTTTGTGCTGAATTGCCCCAGACACCACTCAGGCTGTGTTTGGAAGTGGGCTGGAAATGTTTGCATATTTTTGGCCTTGTAAAGTGTTTGTGTGTTATTGCACAATGATTGTTTTTTCTCTTTGCATTGAAAGCCTCACACATGTCGATCGTTTTGTTTAAAATCTGCTCGTTTTAATTTTGCTTGCTTATTTAGACTCCAATGCATTTTTCTGACAAACCTGCTGACAAATGTATGTGTAGGGGGTTTGTAGAGGTGGGAGGGTTTTTGTTTTCACATGCTTTGTTTTCTTGATATTTTGATCTGTAGACTTTTTTTTGTGAATGGATCTATATACTAAGTGATTGTGTAAGTAAATCCTATGTGCACGAAAATGTTACTTGATTCATCTTCCCCTTTGTTTCCTGCTATAACCTGTGCACACACAGTTCATTAGAAGTATCTTTAGATTGTAAGCTCTTATGAGCAGGAGTGTTTTATTTTTGCCACATCAATCCTATTTTTGTGACTCACCAAGATATTGACTGTACCTACTTGTTCCTGCTGACCAAATAAATGAAGATATATTTGATCAATAAATGTTTGACCGATGTTTTTGTGTTTATTTTATGTTCAATATATGAACAACCTTAATAGTTACTTTGTATACTTATATAATCTGCTCAAATGTAGCTTGTAAGAGCGTGAATATGCAAGTGGGTGCAAACTGGCTTTTTCAAAACCAAAAAAAAAAACCCGCTTGCACCACAATATTGTTATGTACTAATGAATATGTCACATTCACTGTTCAGCCAGCTACAGGTTTTCTACAATTCGATTTACAGTAATAAAATAGTCCACACTTTTGTTTTTTTTAACCTTGGCTAATATTTGTTGCCAAAGGCCAAAAATCAACAATCAATAAGAAACACACATTTGCGAAAGCTATCATAGCCGCACATAGAAATGCACGATCGCAAACAAATAAGTGCCAAAGAAGTGTCCGCATGGCGCATGAACGGCTATCCTGGAAGTCCGTCATCACGTGCGCGCGCACCCGGAAGTGGTTGTGGGGAGTGTAAGTGGATGACAAGTGGTTGGAGGTTTTGTGTTGGTTGAAAATTTTGATAACTTTATTGGCATTTGGACATGGCGAGAGCACAGTTCTCAACTGAGGAGATGATCCTTATATGTAAAGTAAGTGTGGTCATTGCAAATATGTTTATAACATGTGAGGGACAGGTAATTGCAATTTTGTGGGTGGGGCCTAGCAGAATCTCACTTGGTGCACATGCTACTTATCTGCACATTAGCGCCTGGGTATTGATGGGTCAATGATATTAAACACTTGCCTACTGGGTACTCCTACCCCCTTCCTGTCCTGGCCAATTTTCATCTTTCTGCACTGTTACCCTTTGAATGACAATTGTGCGGTCATGCCACATTGTACCCATCTTAAATTTGTATCAGTTTTTTCAGACAAATAGAGCTTTCTTTGGGTGGTATTGACTTGCTGCTGTGAGTTTTACTTTTTGCTCGATAAACCACAAAATAGCTCATAATGAATAAAAGTCTGTTTATATTATAACATTTGGTAAACTGGTAATTTAGCAACACTGATGTGTGTTGATGAGGCAGCACTGGTGGGTGGCACTGCTGGCCACAGGTGGGCGGAACTGTTGGGTGGCACTGGTGGGCACTGATCATCGGGGCCGACCCCTGCTTTGATAACTGCTGGTTCTCGGCAGTACTTTCCACACATTCTGACAGCGTGATGAAAGTGCAGCCAAGACCCGGCAAATGCATTTCCCGGTGATCAGCGTGTCATTGGACATGGCTGATCACATGGTAAAAAGCCGCTGTGATTGGCCTTTACCACATCACGTGATCAGCTGTGTCCTTAGGACACAGCAATCACGGAGAGCGCGTTCTGCCAGGATGTCATATGACACCCTCCCAGAGCTGCCTGCAGTGTACCGTTATTTGGCTATCTGCGGTCGCCAAATAGGAAACCAGCTAGGCCTTCATGGCTAATCTTTGAATATCTGGACATGTATACTGCGTATAATGCATTACATTCTACAATGTGTTGGTGTACATGGTATTACAGTGTGCAATGCGTTGCTGGATTCTGCATGACAGTGGACAGCGTATCACAGTGTGCAATGCATAGCTCCAGCCTGCATGACAGTGTACAGTGCATTACAGTCTACAATGTGTACATGATATTACATTGTACAGTGTATTACAGTATGCAATGCGTTGTACACTGCAGTCTGCACTAAAGCATTTTACACTCATGCACTGTACACACTAACGCATTTGACATTTCTAGTGTGCAATGTGTTAGTGTGCAATGCCTTCGACAATACAATGCATTTGCAGTATTGGTGTATGTTTATTAAGCACAGATAATTACTCTGATTTTAGTTATCAAGGAGAAGTCTTCTCTGTCCCCCTGTTTATGAGGTGGAGGACAATTGTTTTCCGAAGAAGAGAGGAGACATTTTTTCAAGGAGATCTGTATAGATTTCCAGAGATATGTGTAGATGGTTGAGGGGCTGCATGTGATCTCCGGAGATAATTGTGATTAACGATCACCTGAGTTAAACCAGTGAATGAAAAGTGTAAAAAAACATGGATTGAAAATAATCTGCACTGACCACTGTGTTTTGTCAAGCCACATATTGGCACATTCTGGTTTCACACAGATGCGATGTGAAATTTGCAGTGTTTTCTGTGCAAGCGCTGCACCGCATCACAACCGCAACCCCTTCATGCCACCTGCTTTCTAGGTGAAGTTACCAACACACCAATATTGGTACACAAAGCGTATTGCTATTTGCCAAATTGGATCGCATGTCTATTCACACCCATGTGCATACCCTGAAAAAGGGTCCTGCACATTTTTGGCCCGGATGCGGTGCAATTTGAGGTGTGCAAAATGTTTGTCTCTAATTGCAACGCACACAAATTGCATGTGATTTGCCCAGGAGTGCGGTGTTAGACCACAATGCATGTATGTGAAGCCAGAATAAAAGGATGTGGATTTTGTCTACTTTTACTTGCGCATGTTAACATTATGTAAGTGCATTTTTCTTCTGTTTAACATGCTATAGAAATGCAACATGCATTTGGATGGAGTGTTTTTGTATGTGCATTTTGGAAGTATTCTAAACACACATTGACCCTAGGGCCACACCATATCTTATGCAGGCCATAGATGGGTCGAAAATCGGCCGATTTTTCGGCCGAAAATAAAATCGGCTGATTTTTGGATCGTTAGTGGGCTATTTGTTCGGCCGTTTTTCGGTATTTTGGCAGATTTTTTTTTCGGTAAAGTTGGAAAAAAAAACAGCCGAATTTGCCGATCGGCCGATTTTCGCGGCAATGATGGGCAAATCGGCCGATTTTTTACTGATAAAAAATCTGCACATGAGCAGTGACCTGCAAGAGGAAGACAAAAAGAAGAAAAAGAAGAA
Organism: Staurois parvus; assembly: GCF_062004578.1. NCBI lineage: Eukaryota > Metazoa > Chordata > Amphibia > Anura > Ranidae > Staurois > Staurois parvus. The sequence continues at coordinate 1,272,725 of NW_028318199.1, read as the reverse complement.
GAAGAGGATGATGAAGAAGAGGATGATGATGATGATGGTGAAGAAGAAGAGGATGATGGTGAAGAAGAAGAAGAGGATGATGGTGAAGAAGAAGAAGAGGATGATGGTGAAGAAGAAGAAGAGGATGATGGTGAAGAAGAAGAAGAGGATGATGGTGAAGAAGAAGAGGATGATGGTGAAGAAGAAGAGGATGAAGGATGAAAAATGAGAGGAATTCCAGTATGGCAAAAAGTGTCCCTGCAGAGAGCTCCGCTATTTCTTTGACAGTTCCTTGACATTTACAGCGGTTGCAACATTGTATCTATTTGTTTCCGAATAAAAACATCTGTATCCTAAATGGATACAAATACATTGTTGCAACCGCTATAAATGTCAAAGAACTGTCAAAGAAATAGCGGAGCTCTCTGCAGGGACACTTTTTGCCGGCTGTAGACGGGATGAAAATCGGCCGATTTTTTTTTACCATTGCTGGTAACGTCGGCCGCTTGAACAACCGATTTTTCATTTTTTAAAAGAAAAATCGGCCGTTTTTCTCCCCGTCTATGGCCTGCATAAGCATTAGTGTGCCTGGGGGAGGGGGGGACCTTTGGCCTTTCCAAACACAGTAGATGCTCCAAGAATGTTTCCTTGAACTCTTGAAATGGTTAAAAAGGAAAGACACTCTAGATAGCCTGCACTGAGAATTGACTGTCATGATGACGTGTCAATGATTATTTGCTCTCATTTTTCAGGAGTGGTACTGCTTGCGGTTGAAGCTGGTAGAAATCCACCTTCACGTCCTCCACTCACCTTCACTTGTGGCCAGTGGATATTTTGTGGCCGCAGGCAAGAACTGGCATCGAGGACCTGCATAATGACCCTGGCATGCCAGAGGTGGTTTGGAAGCAGCACAGCAATTTGACCATCCCTTTCCTCTATGTTGGTTTTAGGGTGCAGAATTGCTTCTCGTTCGTGAACGGACTGTCGCCGGATATCAGAGTCCCCATATTTTCAAGATATGTTTTAGCCATGTTGGCTTATTTTTATGTTATTTTCCAAGTGTGTCGCACCTAACCGCACAGTAGTGTGGTGCCATGCGTATTTGTGGCTGTGAATGGGGCTGTTTTTAATAGACGTGTGTAGGTGCAACAACGTTTTCATCATGGTACCTGCACACATCTACATAGGGCATTGCATTTCTTTGCTGTGCTGGAAAATGTGTGTTCTTGCATGCGTTTCTGCACCACCAATGGTGTGAACAAGTCCTAAGGCCGGTTCATACTATAGAAACAGTCTAGATGTGTTCCTGATGGGTTTTTTTCATGCCCTTTTGGCATGCATGTTTAGTGTGTTCCAGTACATTTTGGATGCGTTTTGGACATGTTTACATTGCATTTTTGTATCCCTTCCACTTATTTTTTTCTATTTTCTTTGTATTCAATGTAGTTAGGGACATGTGCGTTTTAGTACATTCAAGGACGTTTCAATGTGTTCCAGTACAGTTCTGTGCAGAAACAATGCAGCGTGGTCAACTTTGTTTACAGCACCTGCAATGCACTGAAAATGCAAGCGCTGATGTGAACTATGACATTGACAACCACATAACCTTCTTTCTGTGCGTTTGTGATGCCGAAAAAGCAACTGAAACACATGTAGTGTGAACTGGCCCTAAAGGTTATTAGAGGTCAGGGAACGGGACTGACCAGGAATTGTGAATTCAATCAGACTAGTGGTGAAATACAGTCAGCAATTGTATAATAATGTGAGATCTGAGCTGTAGCTGATAGAAAATGAGACACATTCACTTGATCAGTAAATAGATAGTTAAAGAGTGGGGCGGTGATCCATAGATTTGCATATGGGACAGGTGATGACGGGGTGGGGGAGGGGGTCAAGTTGTATAAGGAGACAGATTTAAAAGAGAAAAATGTTACAATGAAATATACACGGCATGAAACTTGCACATTTCCTAACTGGCAGAAGAACAGTACATAGGTAACATTCATCCACTTTCTAGTCATTAGGCAAAATCATAATTGATTGATCAATATTCCTGGCACTGACACAACCCAGAAAATTGATCTCCATTTTTTAGGATGTAGCCATGACTGGGATTAGAACCCATGACCCAAGTGCTGTAAGTTCTGAGCTCTAACCACTAAACCACTGTGGGAGATACAGTTTGAGCTATAATGTAGAATAGTTACATTGTTTAAAAATGATAGAGCGCGCGCTGGTCAAATGATATAGACTAGTAAAATGGTATTACACAAGATAAATATAACCACGAACAGTAGTGCATGAACTCGTGAAAGGTCATCCACCCCTGTGACAGTGTACTACACTATTGAGCACCTTTCTGGCTCCTGTGGCTGAGCTAATTCCTCCCTAGGAAATTTGGGCACCCACCCTGATGGATGGATTGAGCTGGATGACTAACCCATAGCTGCCAGCATATCGCTGCACCCCCAGATGTGCGATGTGTATAACCCATGCACATTAATACTTTTGTTCTGGTGAGTCTAGACCAGTCCCAAGGGTGGTTTACCTTTCACGAGTTCATGCACTACTGTCCGTCACGGAGAGACCACACGTGCCATTCATAGGCACTCTCTGAGTTGGTACTCTCACACAAAGGACATTCCATTATTCAGGAATGATTCTATGAACTTATTTTAGCACCATTTACAATATTACATCATTGTTGCAATTCTTTGCACTTTTTGGTTTTTACATGCGTTCATTATTGATCACATGCATTTATAGCACTGCACTTGTCTTTAACATAGAATAGTTACGTGATTAAAGAGAATGAAGATATATAATTATATTGGGAAATTAGAAGTATATAAATTATTTGAGATATAAGTGTGAAAATGTTTAACATTTGAATACAGAATGTATGACATTCATTAGTAAATGCATTAGTTTCCTGATCATTTTGGAGACACAGCAAAAAAAAGAAATAGAAGAAAATAGAAAATTCTAATACAGGTGTACTATTTATTACATTCTAAGAATTCTCTTTTGCCATCATAAAAACGCCAATATTAATAAAGCCCGCGCTTGTGCGCCATCTAGCAAACATATCCGGTATTGCACCTAAACATGTGCCAGACGGGATACCACATTTAGTAATAGCAAAGTAGTCAGTAGACGCTCGTTAATGAGCTTGCTAGACGCTGGTCAGATGACTCATTGACCGGAGTCTGCCTGAATGGTCAGACTCTGCTGATAGACTCACATCTTAGTGAATCAGGGCCTAGATGTCTCCTCTGCCCTTACATTATCTAATCTTACCAAGATCGGTGTGATCAGATGCTTTCCAATTTACAAATGGTGCTGTTTATATCCTGCAAAACTGAAGTGAAGAAATGCTCATAGCTTCCGATTTCTTAGACTTAGATGATTCTTCTGGTCTCTGACCAGCTCTATGGTCAGCCAGTGGATCTGCTGGCTGCATTCTCGGACCCCCCTGTGGAACAGGAGAGCCCAAGAAAACTGTGGAAGGCAGCAGGAGGGGGGTGTCCCTTCCCACTGCTTGTAAAAACAATTCAGCTGCCAATTGGCCACTAGCATTGCTTTACATGAAAGCTGACTACCAGCTGAAAAAAACGGTTCCAGAATGATGCCTGTAGCTGCAGGCAGCATCCTGGTATGTTTATACTCAAAGTCCAGCAACATACTAGTACATTGTTGGTCCATGTTGGGCATATATGTAACAGCAGAGAACACAGGCATATGATGAATTGGCTCTGTGGATCAAAATGACCGCAATTTATTCTTTTCTGTAATGCCCATCTTGAGGGTTAGGCCCAAAAGAGGTTTAAATTCAGAAACCGTGATAGGTTTCCATGCGAGTTGTCTGGAAACAGCTGAATTTGGGTGGGTGGCCATGTATTGCTGTATGTATAAATTGCCTCTGCCCACAATAAATTGGTACAAATCTTTTGTGCAAAGAAGCAGAGGGGCTAAATGCTAGTGATGGCAGCGAATGGGGCCGATCCTGCTAACTCTGAGTTTTTGGGGACACTATACAAAGGAGGCGCTAGTACAGCTCTTTTCGTGATAAATATATTGATCCGTACAAACACTATGCTAGTAATAGCAGTGATCAGCGACCCATAGCATGAGTGCGATAGTGTGAGGGCAATCTAACGCTAGCTGACCATGGCTGGGTTGGTCGCTAACTAACCCTGACATTATCTGATGTCACTAGTGGCAGGAATGCAGTGATCACTGGAAAATTCTATATACTGCCACTGTACTAATGGCACTGGCTGGGTGATGGGGTGATCAAAGGGTTAATAGGGGCGATCAAAAGATTAAATATGCTAATCTAACATGTTTGTGTAAAATGTAGTAGTGCTTTTACTCGGTGCCGTTTTCTCTCCCTGGACAGATGGATGGGTGGGCAGCGGGGGGCGTTCACCCCAAAATAGGAAGCAACGCAAAATTATGTAAGTGATTGGCAAGTAGATAAAAAAGTAATAACATTGTACTACTGTGGAGGGGGTTGGGGATCGGGGATTTTTTTTTTTTACACTTTGCTTTACAGGACAAATAAAGAAAATAAATATAATTTCTCCTGCAATGCAAAGCTTGGGTTAATATGAGAATCTGCTGGGTGCAGAGGTCCCCTTAAGGATAGACGGGCACTCAGGCTGGATACAGAGCTCCCTCCTCTGGTTGCTGGGTATCATAGGAACTCTCTGTGGGTTTAATAGCTCCACGTAGGAGCCAAAAAACATGTGCCAATATTGTAGTATTTTCTCAGCAAAAATAATTTATTAAGGTAAGGTAAAATTCAGGGTAGCATGCAAAGTGGAGCACAATAGAAATTGCACATTAAAAATTATTGCAGCACTGACCCTTTAAAAGATGGCACACTCTGTCAGCTCCTCCTAAGGCCATTCGTGGCACATCAGCAGAGGGGAGGTTGAACAGTAGTGTGATGGACGTCAGTAGTATAAACAGGAGAAATGGCGCGTGCGCATTAAGCCCCCGCCATTTTGTGGGAGAATATGGAATGAGCATGCGCTCTCCCGAAAGCACCATTTTGCCGTGGATCCGTGATTGAAGAGACGCATAGGCAGTAACTCATTGTCTAGCATATGAAAACAAATGGCGATAGACGCCACAGACCCCAGGGAAAATCAAACATTATGACCTTCTACTGATTGTGCATCTAAATATATATTTTAAGAATTCCAGTACAAATATATAATAATCCCGGGGAGGTATTCTATTAAATACCAGGAGTTTTATATATCCCATAAAAAGGTAAGAGTTGTCAATAGTACTTATAATGACATCATCCGGCCACGGCAAGGAGGGCGCTCAATACAGTAAGCAGACACTACTAGAATTCAGTATTAACAGGTACATATAAAATCAAGTTAAAACCACCAACAATAAATAATGTATATAAAGAATGCATATAAAACATGTATACAAAAATTGTATATAAAGAAAGGTCAGTGTGCTCATAAAAATTTAAATAAGTAAATCAGCATCTCAAATTTCCATAAAAGTCTAGAATAATCAGAGTTACATCAGCCAATATTAAAATTAAAAACGATAAATAGTGGGTACCATCAAAGGGTAAATAAAAGAATAAATGAAAAAATTCATATAAAAAATCCCAAATACGTAATAATAATATATCTCATAAGACAATAATCTTAGAAACATAACTACTATCTCCAATGATCAGATTGATCAAGGTTGGACCCGTGTGGTAGATATTTGATAACCATAAAAAGAAAACACTCATATGTGAATTTATTTAAGGGTAGGGTTCTTAAGGAACTGAGGAACATACCGATTAAATGACCATATGATGGATCAGGGGATTTAAAAGCTATTAAAGTGCTACTTGAAAGAAATGATCTTGTTATCAGACCAGCTGATAAGGGTGGTGGAGTGGTGGTCCTTGATAAAGGTGATTATATCACACAAGTTAATAATATCCTGAGTGATAGTACTACTTATGCCCTTTTACCTAAGAACCCTATGTTAGGCTTTAAACGTTCTCTTAAGAATAGCATTAACATGGGCTACGATAATAAAATTTTTAATAAAAAAGAAAAAGCATTCCTATGCCCAACCACACCAAAACTCCCAGTTCTATATATCCACCCGAAGGTACATAAAGACCCCATTTCTTATCACGGGTTTTTGCTCCTTATATACTGTATAGTGGGCTTTGGGACATTGTCTGCGGGGATATTGTGCAATGATCTTTTAACTGAATGATGTTTTTGTGACGCATTGTCAAATAAAGTAATTTTGATTTTATCTAATATGTGTATGTAGTTTCTGTGCCTTAAAGTCCATTTTGTATTTCTTTTTCCTTTTTGAAAAGGGCTGCAAGGGCTGGGACAGTGGTAATAATGGGGAGTTTTAACTACCCGGACATTGACTGGAGTAATGGTACTGCAGGAACAGTTAAAGAGCAAACATTTTTTAAATCTACTACAAGACAATTTTATGGTACAGTTCATAGAGGCCCCAACTAGGAATGATACTCTGCTGGATCTGGTAATCTTAAACCATGCAGAGATTATTACGAATGTTCATATAAAAGAACATCTGGGTAGCAGTGACCATAACATTATTTAATTTATTTATTTTTTATAACTTTTTATTTCATACTCATACAAACATTAAAACATTCCATCTTCCAAAATATACTTTTTCTTTTCTCCCCCAAATGAATAAATTCTATAACCCCTCCATCTCCCACCCCCCACCCATCCCCCCATCATTCTCTTATCTTTATCTGTATCCGTTTCTCCATAACTTGTTATTACCACCAATCTAATCTTGATTTCTTAGGCTACGTCCTTTAATTGGTTCTGTATAAGATTCTGCGGTTTTAAAATTTAACCAAACGCTCCATATTCTTTTAAATATTCCCATCTTATCCTCTTCTAAACTTCTCAGTTCTTCCATTCTGAAAATGCCTTCCACTCTATCTATCCAATCCACCACCCTCGGAACCTCTGCCACTAACCAAAATTTTGGTATCAAACCCTTTGCTGCACTGATTAAATGGTACAATACTTTATTCTTATTTACTTCCACCATGGGCTCAGAATAGTAGAATAAGCTTTTCAGTGGGTCCCCTTGAATATCTACCCCACATATTTCCTTGATATAATACGCTATTTCCCTCCAATAAACCTGTATCCTCGGGCAACTCCATCAGATGTGCTCCATATTGCCCTTTTCTCCACATCCTCTCCAGCACCGTGGGGAGCTTTCCCCTTGCTGCTTATGGGTTATACTGGGTGTTAAATACCATCTCGCCAAGCATTTGTAGTTCATCTCTACTGTGAGCATGTTTATTACCTTGCGTGTTAGGTTAAAAATACCTTCCCTTTGCTGAGGGTTGATTTTTATTTCTAGTTCCCTGTCCCATTTACTTAAATATCCAGGGGGCTCTACATCATCTAGGTCCACAAGGATTTTATATATCCAAGAGGTGATGTGTTTTGGGCTTAATTCAGCATTTATTAGTTTTTCAAACGGGTTCATTTTTCCTACATCCCTAAATGGTTGTGGTAAATTTGCAACGAAATGAGACAACTGGTTATACTTCCATTCATCTATTCTAACTAACAAATCCTTATTCTTTTTTAAATTCTGAAACGTGCATAATCTCCCCCCTTTTATAATATCTTTCAAGCGTGCGTTTTTATCCATTATCCATCTTTCACGTATTTTGACCTTTCCTGGTGCAAACAAATCTATTCCCACTAGTGGTATCAATAGTGAATTAAATTCCTATTTTTCCTTATTGTGTAATCTGTCCCATGTATCCAACACTATCCTAGTTAATTTACTTGTTTCTACATCTAATGTACGAAATCCATAAGGTATCCAAATCATTTTATCTAATTGTGATTTACTTAATTCCCCTTCTATCTTTACCCAACTTTTCCCTTGTGAATTAAAAAAACAATCTATCACCTGTGACATTACAACTGTAGAATACTTTTTTATATTCGGTAACCCCAGTCCTCCATTTGCTTTTACTCTGCATAACACTTTATAACTAATCCTAGGCCTCTTATTTGCCCATATGAACTTAGTAATCATCTTTCTAATTATTATAAAGAAAGTTCCCGGTAAAGATATCGGGAGCATCTGAAACTTATACAGAATTTTTGGGAGTATCACCATCTTGACTAAATTAATTCTTCCAATCCACAAGGCCCCCCCCTTTTACTAGTCTTTTCAGCTCATCTTTTATTTAATTTAATCAGGGGAATATAGTTTATTTGGTATATGCTTTTTACCGAAGTTGTTAATTTTATTCCAAGATATCCTATTTCGTTTTTCCTCCAGGAAAAAGGGAACACATTTTGTAATCTTTGCTTTTCTGTGACTGCAAGATTGATATTTAGGATTTCCGATTTAACCAGGTTTATCTTCAAGTTTGATACTCCTCCATATTGTTTTAGTTCTTTCATTAAGTTGGGCAAAGTTGCCTTAGGGTTAGCCACATAGAACAGCATGTCTGCATAAGCAGTGACTTTGTGTTCCCTATCTCCTATTTTTAACCCTTTTATGTCATTACTTCTCTTGATCCTCTCCAACAATGGTTCTAATGACAACACAAACAACATGGGGGAGAGGGGGCAACCCTGCCTAACTTCATTATTCATCCTGAAAAACTGGGATAAGGTTCCATTTACCTTTACCGCTGCTGATGGGTTCTTATATGATCCTTTTTTCCAATTCATCATTTTAGGTCCCAGCCCCAATTTTTTTAAGCGTGTCAAACATAAACCCCCAGTTGACCCTGTCAAATGCCTTTTCCGCATCAATCGGGAATAAGATCGCAGATGTTTTCCTTTTTAGCTTTTTGTATCAACATCAAAGATCTCAGACTGTTGTCCCTCCCCTCTCTCCCTGGTATAAAACCTACCTGATCTAAATGCACCCATTCGGACATCAGATCCTTCAACCTTGCAGCCAGTACATTTGCGTACAATTTGGTATCAACGTTTAGCAATTAAATCGGCCTATAGCTTGCACACTGAGAACTATCGTTCCCCTCCATCAAAATGAGGGTGATATAAGCCTTGAGGGATTCTTCCCTCATTTCTACTCCCTCTCCTATCACATTCATATATTTACATATTTTGGGAACCAATATCTCTAACTTTTTTCAGGTATCTTACTGTATACCCATCTGGCACGGGACTCTTACCCACTTTCGCATTTTTTAAAGCAACATTAATTTCCTTGGGGGTGATCAGGCTTTTAAGATTTTCTAGTTTTTCCTTTACTATATTTGGGAGCTCCACCTCACTTAAATAGTCCTGTATTCTTTTCTCCTCCTCCTCCTTCACTTCCTCCTTACTTATCCTTTCTTACATTATAAAGTTCACTATAGTAATTATGAAACCTCCTAGCAATATCAGATGTGTTAAACAAATTCTCTCCCTTCCCATCACTAACTTTTTTCAATAAAATTCCTCGCCTGTTTATTCCTGAGTCTTATCATTAAATATTTTCCTGGTTTATTCCCCCATTGATATCTTTCTTTAGCCATTCTATTAAATATCCTCCTAGTATCCTGTTCCATCAGTTCTTTCAACTCATCCCTTTTTTGTATTATCTTCTGATATTTATCCTTTTTTTTTACCCTTTTCCTTTTTGTGAGTTTGTTCAGGTTTTTGCAGTTCTTCTATGTTTTATTTTTTTGCCTCTTTCCTTCTTCTCTATGCCTATGGAAATCAATATTCCTCTGATGTAAGCTTTAGGTGACTCCCACACTATTGCCTCTGACATTCCCTCGGTCTCATTTATCTAAAAAAATTGTTCAATTTCCCTTTTTACCCTCTTCTCCACTTCAGGATCCTGTAAAAGCGAATCATTCAATTTCCAAGATAATGTTTTATCTTCACTCCCCATTTAAAACCTCATCGTGACTGGGACATGATCTGATAATGACATAACTTCAATCTTAGATCCTTTTACTATCTCCAACTGTCTATGCTCCACCATTATATAATCCAATCTTGAATATGTACCATGGGCATGTGAGAAGGTGTAATCTTTTTTCCCTCGAATGGTTTATCCTCCAAACATCAACCAACTGATATCTATACAATACCCCCTTCAAAGATTTAAGACTCCTCTCTCCTTCTCTCCTCCCCCCAGATGACACATCCCATCTAGGATCCAAACACAGATTAAAATCCCCCGCCATGAAGAGGTTCCCCTTTTTAAACTCCATGAGTTTCCTTAATGTCCCTTCCAAAAATCCCACTGGGTTTTTATTTGGGCAATATATGTTAGCGAGTGGGTTTTTATTTGGGCAATATATGTAAGCGAGTGTATATTCCTCTCCTAATAATTTCCTGCTAAACAAGAATCGACCTTCCAAATTTTCCATTCTATCCTCCAATTGGAAATCGACTTTTACTGAAAAACCAATTGCTACTCCTTTTGCCCCCTTTACAGGTGAATCCGCATATATCCATGTTTGATAATGCTTTGAATATAATTTCACATTTATATTTCTAGTTAGGCGAGTCTCTTGGAAGAATATTATATCTATTGAGTATTGTTGGGCCTCCCTCAATATCTTATTTCTTTTGCTGGGTGAGTTTAGCCCTTTCACATTATAGGTCAAACTTAATCTCATTCATACCCTCTGTTCTTTTTTGATCTGTTCCCTTTGATTCCTTTCCACTTAAATACAGATAATTACAACTAAACCCCTTCCCTACCCCATCTCCTCTCAACCCCTCCCCAACCCTCCCCTCTTCCCTCTACTCCACCCCCCCCCAACCCCCCTCCCTCTCCCCCCCCGGCTAATCATAAGCCTAAGAATTTGACTAGAAGGATTCCCCCTAGCAATTCCTTGATTGGGGTGAGACTCGCACCATGGCCACCTCCCTTTCATCTGTACAGATGACAATCTCTAATTGTCAGATAGTCATACGCTGAGCCTATCGGACTGCCAGCCTGCTCTAACTCTCCCCTATCCCCTTGATCATTAGCACAAGGGAATATAAATCAATGAGGAACTACAAAGTTCTAATGTGGGCCACTGGACAGAGAGGGGGGAACAAACCCCACCCCCAACCACCAGGGGTGGGGGGCCTCTATGTATCCCCTCCCCCATCTTTATCCCATAGCCCCTTCCCCGCACTCATCTTCTAAGATCTACCTCCTGTTTATTAATTACCCTCTACCAATTGCCCTTTAACTGGGGCCCGGGTGTCTCTTTCTCTAATTCCCTCAAACCACCCCTCTATGTTGACTTTCTGTAAGTCCAATTTTTCACAAAAGTCATTGTAGTCTTCTGGGAATCTCAATCTTGCCGATCTTCTATCTCTCCGTCCGACCAAACAAGAAGGAAATCTCCAACTATATCTGACATTTTCTCTCTCATATGGATTAGAAGTGGTTTAAGGGCTCTCCTTCTCGCCAATGTCTCTGGGGAAATATCAGCATAAATTCGTATGATTGAATATTCAAATTATATTTCCAGAAAATCCTGCAACCCTTTCCAAATCTGGTCCCGATCTCCAATATCCTGAAATCTGGCTATCACTTCTCTGGGTCTTTCTGCTGATATACCCTTTGGCCTTCTGACCCTATATACTCTGTCCATTTTTATACAATCTGTCTCCAGTCTTCCCATAATTGGGTTGCAAATTCTTTTCATTTTCCCCAGCAAGTTTTCCTCTTGTCCTTTTTCTTCCGGAATACCTCTAAACCTCAAATTAGTCCTTCTACTGCGGTTCTTCTGATCTTCCATTTTAAATAATACTTCTCTCATTTCTAATTGCTTCTCTTCTATTTGCATTTCTAATCTCTCAATTCAAAGTGTGTGTACCTCTACTCTTTTCTCCGACTCCTCCAAACAGGACAGTACATGACCCAGTTCGCCTCGGAGGTTCCCGATCTCCTTCTTGACAACCATTTCCAATTTCGTAAACATTTCTATCAAATCCTTTTTTGAAAGGGTATGTACGGAGGACCCTTCCTGTTCCACTTTTATTTGTTCTCCTCTCTTCTCTGACCTTTATCTTGGACCTCCTCCATATTACCAAGTGATAGTCTTGATTGATCACCTCTCATGTTTATAGAGCACTCGCCCTGGTTCTCTTGATTTTGCGATTCTGGTCTTTTTTTCCCCTGTGCCAGCATATATTTTTTTATCGTAAGGGAATTTGCAGTTGCATGGGGTGTTTTGGGGCCACCCCCTTTATTTGGTTTTCTTTAGAGGATTTCCGTTTAATGACTTATTTGTTATTTTGGACTGGGGTAGGCTATATATATATATATATATATATATATATATATACACATACATACACACAGTTGTGTTCAAAATAATAGCAGTCAGACATCACTAACCTGATCAATCACTGTTTTTGGTAGAAATTATATTTCTACATGGCAAATAATTTACTAGCAGGTGTAGTAGAGTAATAGAAATCCAACAGACCCAACAGTCATGACATGCATGCTGCTGTTTCTGTGTAATTGAATCACTAATTGAAAGGGGCATGTTCAAAATAATAGCAGTGTGGAGTTCTATTAGTGAGGTTATCAGGGAACAAGAAGATCGCTACAGCGTATGAATCTGTGCATGCGCAGGATTCTGACAAGGCATACAGGCAGGAGGGCACTAGGACCCAGGCGCACCTGTCACCAATGACGGCGCCGGGCAGGCACTAGGACCCAGGCGTGCCTGTCGGCACTGGGCAGGCTATTTAAAGAGCACCTCCTTGCTGATTCAGTGCTGACTGGTCTTTCAGCTCCCCCCCCCCCTGTCCTGCTAGTTCCTGACATTCCCTTTGTTGCTGACCCGGCTTGTTCCTGACCCGACTCCGATTGCTCTCCTGCTCCTGGTTCCTGACTTCGGCTCTGCTCCTGACCTTGGCTTTCTCTTCTGATTCGGTACTGCGCTGCCCGACTGTTTATGACCCTGGCTTGTCTGACCCTGCTCCAGTCCTGTTCCTGGCTACCTACCTTGCTCTGCTGCACATACGGCAATCCACAGTACCTGCCTGCTCTATTGCTACTGTGCCCTAAATCAGTGAAATACTCAGTCTACCGAGGCCAGCATCTGCAAGAGCCACAAGCAACAACTCCTGGCGCTCTTGTCCCCCTGGTCCCTAGACTCCCCCTGTTCCAACCTCAGTGGGGTCAGGGCTAGGGACACAAGTGAGGCCGACCTCGTCAACTCAGTCTCCCATCATGGAACGTGACAGAGGTCATTCCTTCTTTGAAAAAGAGGTGGCAATTATTGGAAGGAAGGCAGCAAATGTTGTACATGCTGGTTACAGTGCATTTTTCTCTGAAATTCTGAGGAAAATGGGTCGTTCCAGACATTGTTCAGAAGAACAGCGTACCTTGATTAAAAAGTTGATTGGAGAGGGGAAAACATATAAAGAAGTGTAGAAAATGATAGGCTGCTCAGCTAAAATGATCGCAAATGCTTTAAAATGGCAACCAAAACCTGAAACCTGGAAGAAAGCAAAAAACTACCATTCGAATGGATAGAATAGCCAAAATGGCAAGGACTCAGCCAACAATCAGCTCCAGGAAGATCAAAGGTCTAAAGTTACCTGTGAGTACTATTACAATTAGAAGACGCCTATGTGAAGCCAAGCTATCTGCAAGAAGCCCCCGCAAAGTCCCGCTGTTGAAAAAAAGACGTGCTGAAGAGGTTACAATTTGCCAAAGAGCACATTGACTGGCCTAAAGAGAAATGGCGCAACATTTTGTGGACTGATGAAAGTAAGATTGTTTTTTTTTGGGTCTAGTGGCAGGAGACAGTTTGTCAGATGACCCCAAACACTGAATTCAAGCCACAGTACACTGTGAAGACATTGAAGCATGGTTGCGCAAGCATCATTTAATGGGGATGTTTCTCATACTACGGTGTTGGGCCTATTTATCGCATACCAGGGATCATGGATCAGTTTGAATACATCAGAATACTTGAAGAGGTCATGCTGCCTTATGCTGAAGAGGAAATGCCCTTGAAATGGGTGTTCCAACAAGACAACGACCCCAAACACACCAGTAAGCGTGCAACATCTTGGTTCCAGACCAACAAGATTGACGTTATGGAGTGGCCAGCCCAATCCCCGGATCTTAATCCAATAGAAAACATGTGGGGTGACATCAAAAATGCAGTTTCTGAGGCAAAACCAAGAAATAGAGAAGAACTGTGGAAAGTAGTCCAATCATCCTGGGCTGGAATACCTGTTCACAGGTGCCAGAAGTTGGTTGACTCCATGCAACATAGATGTACAGCAGTTCTCAGAAACAGTGGTTATACAACTAAATAATAATTAAGTGAATCAAAGGAAAGCGAAATCTTCAAACATTTTTCTGTTTATATAGTGAATGTTTGAGTTTGTAAAGAAGAATACAAACACTGCTATTTTTTTTGGACAGTCTAATATTCACTTTTCTTCAATTTTTTTAGAGGAACAACACAAATTTGATATATTTTTCTTCATGTTTAGATTTGGAATAGAATGTGTAGTGTTCCCAATGCATTTGCGTGTATGGAAATAAAAGCTATTAGAAGGATTTTGAGCTTTAGCCACTTTTTTCAACACACTGCTATTATTTTGAACACAACTGTGTATATATATATATATATATATATATATATATATATATATATATATATATATAGGTCTACTATATAAGACTAACTTGGATCTTCTGTATTGAATTTGCGTAAATCTGCTATATACAGCTAATATGTGTCTGCTGTATAGTACTTGAATTAAGTCAGCAATATATAACTTGATGCAGATCAGCTGTATACAATTTGATGTGCGTCTACTATTTGAGGTTTTGTGCAGATCCACTATGTAACACTAGATGGAATTCCACTGTATAGACCTTGGTGCAGGTCACTTGTTTGGACTTCCATATGAATCTGTTTGGAGCTTAATGCGGGTCTGCTGCGTTGTATTTAACAAGAGCTTGCCATTTATGGCTTAGTACAGGTCTGCTGTATAAAATTGGTGTGAGTCTGCTGTTTGGAGCTATGTGTGGGTCCGCTGTATAATGTTTGGCATCAATCAGCTGTATAGAGCTTGTTGCAGGTACGCTGTATATTCTTTGGTGTAAATCTGCATTTAAGAGCTTGGTGTGGATCTGCTATATAATGCTTGACAAGAATCAGCTGTGACTGAATATCAGTCTTTAGACTTCCACCAGCACTGACAGACGTTGGTAATA